>NC_088369.1:44649423-44676923 GCF_034508935.2 Berghia stephanieae
AAAAAAAAAAGATAAATATAACAGTTTCAGAAAAGAACGAAAACTCTATCCGAGAAAATTAATATCGCCATCACAGGGATAGACATGACAGCGACCTTTGACACGATAGATCGCCATGTCCAGCTATATATTGAAAACTATAATAACCGATGAGTGTAAATGTTACTGCTCGAAGCTCGAAGAAATAAATACTAACGTGAAGTTGAATGTAAGCTTCAATTTAATTACAAAAACAGATCAAATGAACGTTTCGGGTTTCCCCTTTATCAACAATACAGGATGATTGAAACACCACAGATGAATGAGATTATTATTTATTAATAACTGATGATGAAATTAGACTAGTGCATCTTTACCTGGGGGTGGGGGGTCGACTCTTTATAATAGGTCTCCATTGATTTTTAGAGGCGTTTAATCTCTGAATTAAAATGACAGATTTTTGGCACAGCCATGTTTCATCCATTGTCACCAGTCTGTCCAAACAAAAACAAAAAATTATTTATCGCTTCCGCCAGGAGACTTTCACATCGTTTTCTTTTCTCTCTTTCATTTGCCATAACTTCCCTCCCTTTGACAAAAGCTGAATTTCTAGGTTATTTTCTTCGATGTGCAGTAACATAAAAAGTGCCACTCAGAAGTCCCCAACATCTTTTTATGTATTCTTAAGAGAAATTGATAAACTTTCCCTGAAAATTTCACGTGAAACGCACGATTTCCTCATTTCCTTATTTGTGTGGCTATGTGGTCTTACGGTATGACACTCGCTTTCTGATCGGACGGTCATGGGTTCGAGCCCCGCTCGACGCATAGTTGAGTCCTTGGAGAAGGCTCTTTACTCACATTCTCTCACCGTACTCCGGTGTAAAATGAGTACCTGGCCATTAACAGCGTTGCTTTATCCGAAAAAAAAAGTAATTTCGCCTAACAGGCGTCATGTCCCGTCCTACATGTTAAATGTTGCTCTTGGCCAGGGACCCCTTGTAAAGCGCTTTGAGGACTTTGTGGATATTGCGCTATATAAAAGCTCAAATTTTTTTAGTCAGGGCAATTCATATGTGATCAACCCTCGTAGCATCATTTCAATATTTTTGTAATACCGTCTTTCAATAAAATAAACAGAAAAATATCTGATTTTGTTATTTTTTTTAAAATAACAAAATCAAAATCGTTTGTTCTGCTTTGTTTTTAAAGGTTTTACGGCGCTTGCAACACATTTAGGTCATATCAGCGCCAGTAAAAAGGAAGAAAATTGGATAGTAAAAAGTTATAGAATTACAATTAAAGGGACTTGAGGAAAAAGTAAGACATCAGGGGAAATGGTTGAAATAGGGAACAGATGTAGATTCCAAGAGCACGCTATCAGTGTACTAAGTTTGAGATCAGCTAAAAGTCTCACCCAGACCCCAGCACAAGATCCCACTAAGAGGAATACACTCAAATGTTTACAAATCATATGTTAAAAATTTTATAACAGAGAAAAGATTTAAAAGGGGAAAAAATATCATCTCCCAAAACTATACCTATATATTCGAATCTTTCCCTCCCGGTCAAGGACTCCAGCCAGGGTCAGGATAAAACTAAGTAATCTCATTCCAAGACAAAGACAAAAAGCAAATTGAAAACAGGTATAGGGGTATAGAAGACACAGCAAGTACCCCCCCCCCCTGCCCACTATGAGAGGTCAGGAAACCCCACCCAGGAATCAGAATCGTAACAGCGAAGAAACAAACAAACAAACAGCAAACAACAAAATCACTCTAATTTCAGAACAATACGATCATTTTAATCATCTGTATATAAATCACAAAAAAAAAAAAATATTGATACAAACATTTAATTATCAAAAGTATTGAAATAATAATAATCATCATTTGAAGACCAATTAAACAAGACAGTGAAACCTTCATGTGAGAATTGTATGGATTGTCTGTGCTAAACATAATGTAAATGGTGCTGCTCGAAGCTCGAAGAAATAAATAACAATGTGAAATTGAATGTAAGCTTCAATTTAATTACGAAAACAGATAGAATGGACTACGAAAACAGATAGAATGGACGTTTCGGGTTTCCCCTTTATCAACAAACAGGACGAATGAAAGCCTACAGATGAATGAGATGATGTGGTAGTGGCTTTGTCCTACTCATCTTAACAACGCCACTACCACATCATCTCATTCATCCTGTTTGCTGATAAAGGGGAAACCCGAAACGTCCATTCTATCTGTTTTCGTAATTAAATTGAAGCATACATTCAATTTCATACTGATATTAATGTGCTAAACATAAAGAAATAGGCTGACCCCCAACCCCCCCCCCCCCACAAAAAAAAAAAAGAGTAAGATTCAAGTCGGGTGGCCAGGGGGGGGGGGGGGAGGAGGGGGGGGGGGGAGACAAAGACAGAAAGCTGTTTTTGTTTGTTTTTAAGGGTTTTACGGCGCTTGCAACACATTTAGGTTATATCAGCGCCAGTAAAAAGGAAGAAATGGGATAGTAAAAAGTTCTAGAATTACAATTAAAGCACCCAAGAGAAAGGAAGACAAAGGGGAACTGGGAACAAATAGGGATCAGATGCAGATTCCAAGAGCAAACCATCAATGTACTTAGTTTGAAATCACCTATAAGTCTCATCCGGACACAAGCACAAAATCCAACAAAGAGGAATACACTCAAATGCTTACATTATACATTAAAAATAACAAACATAATAATACATAACAGAGAGATGATTTACAAGGAAAAAAATATCATCTCCCAAAACAATAACTATGCATTTGACTGTTTCCCTCCCAGCCAAGGAATTCCAGCCAGGGTCAGGACAAAACCAAGTAATCTCACTCCAAGACAACGACAGAAAACAATTGGAAAACGGGAATGGTGGGATAGAAGACACAGCATGTACCTCCCTGCCCACTGTGGGAGGTCAGGATCCCCACCCAGAGACAGAAAGCATGTAAGAAAACAGACATAAGGGGAAAGAAGACACAGTAAGTACCCCCCCCCCCCTGCCCACTATGGGAGTTCAGGATCCCCACCCAGCGTGTTGCTGTTGACAGGGACCTTTTGTAAAGCGCTTTGAGCACATTTAGTGGATATTGGGCTATATAAAAGTCTTTTTTTTGGGTTTTTTTTAAAGATCGCCCAAAGACGAGCAGGAAAACCATTAGCTCGGGCAATCGGTCGTCGTGTGGCGACTTCTGAGGACAGGTCCTGGTTTTCGTCCTGGTCATTGGTCGATCTTTTAGGGTTCGGGTGACGTTTTGTTTTGTTTTGTTTTGTTTTTGTTTTTAAGGGTTTTACGGCGCTTGCGACACATTAAGGTCATACCAGCGACAGGAAAAAGGAAGAAAATGGGATAGATAAACGTTCTAGAATTACAATTAAAGCAGAACCAAGAAATGATAAGACAGGGGGGGGGGGGGAACTGGTTCAAAATAGGAAACAGATGTAGATTCAAGAGTACACTATCAAATTACTCAGTTTGAAATCACCTAAAAGCCTCATTCAGACAAGCACAGGTCCCCACTAAGAATACACTCACATGTTTTTCAAATCCTATATAATATGTAAACAAATCACAACACATTGCAAAACAGAGAGAAGATTTACGAGAAAAAAAAATCTCCCAAAACTCGAACTATACATTTGACTGTTTCCCTCACAGCAATCTCATTCCAAGACAAAGACAGAAAGCGTGTTGGAAAAAGAGGGATAGAAGACACAGTAAGTGGCACCGTGTCCAGAATGGGTGGTCAGGAACCCCACCCAACCATCAAGAATTAACCCTCTCCTTACCAACCATCAAGAATTAACCCTCTCCTTACCAACCATCAAGAATTAACCCTCTCCTTACCAACCATCAAGAATTAACCCTCTCCTTTCCAACCATCAAGAATTAACCCTCTCCTTACCAACTATAGGTCGTTACGATACAACCAACATTTTTGTTGTTCACATTTATCTTGTGCATCATAAAAGTTAAAGAAAATGAACAGTGTGTCGTAGAGCATGTTTTAGTCAATAAATTATTTGTCGCAAGAACAATACTGCTATTGTGTCTGAGTGATAAAAAAAAACAACATGTTTGTGTTAGTTGGGTGTAAAGTTTTCGGGAAAATCCTGAAAATGGCTGGTAAGGAAAGAGATGGTCAGAAAAATTGTCATTGCAGATCTACAGTGCGGCTATGTGGTCTTGTGGTATGACACTCGCTTTCGGATCGGAAGGTCATGGGTTCGAGCCTCGCTCGGCGCATAGTTGAGTCCTTTACTCTTTACTCACATTCTCTCACCTTACTCAGGTGTAAAATGAGTACCTGGCCGCTAACAGCGTTGTCTCTGTCCTAAAAATTGTAAAATCGCCAAACAGGCTTCATGTCCCGTCCTATATGTTAAATGTTGCTGTTGAACAGGGACCTCTTGTAAAGCGCTTTGAGCACATTTAGTGGATATTGCGCTACATAAAAGCTCAATTTTTTTTCTTACAGTCCTCTGCAAAAGGTCGAGACCAGTGGAGGGAATTCGTCAATAGAATAAGAGAAGGTGCCGAGGCGTCCAAGTCGATTCGGAGGCGAACGGCAACTCAGTCAAGACCTTTTTAATAGGACTCAATAGTGTGATGTCACGTCCGCCCAGCAACCAGCAGCTTGGTTCTAAACAAAGAAAATTGGTATAATCTAATCTTCATGCTGGCTAGAACTTTTCCACGTGTCACTTGATCAGAATGTATGAAAGTCAAAACATTATCAGATTTATAATGTTTTTCTCCTATCCTCTGGATACACTTTTATGCTCGTTGGAGAAGTATTTCATAAGGGCGTCCTTCATTGCTCCGATAGTTTAGAACCAGTTACTAACTATGCGTCATTACGAGGGAAGTGACGTCACGACTGTTGAAGTCTAATAGAATTAATGATCTTTCAAAAAAATCGATAAGGAGAGTATGACGTATGATGCAAAGTTAAAAATAAATAAACGAGAAAATACCGCCCCCCCCCCCCGCCCCCGCCCTGACCTGAAATGAATAAATAAATAAAATAGGCATCCTCGATATAAAGGGATGCATTTATTTTGTTATACTTTCGATTTCGTTTTGGCGCTGTATATTCCACCCTTTCCAAATATGATGCGTTCCATCCGTTACCTCTCCCCAATTGCTTCATTCAAACCCTCTCCTTACCAGCAGCCATTTTCAAGATTTCCCCCCAAAACTTCATCACCCAATAATTAACACAAAATAGATTTTATATCACTCAGACATAATAGGGGATGAGATTAGCGGAAGAGTAGCGTCCCTTCATTGGACATCACCTTACAGAGAGAACGTCAACATGGTTTTGCGCATGCGTCTCTCTCTCATCCTCGCTTTCGGTATAGTGTCTCCGGAAGCGAGGACTAGAGACGCATGCGCACAACCAACATGACGTTCTCTCTCTTTAATAACTTTTCCGCCGGTGACGTCCAATCAAGGAACACTACTCTTCCGCTAATCTCATTCCCTAAAGCAGTAAAATCCTTGCGATGTGTAATTTCTCTAGCACAACACGACGACAATGTGCGGTTTTTCGTGCCTTTATAGTCAGTCTACTTTAAGAATTTGGACTTCAATAATAATATTATTTCTAAGATAATAAAATATCGTTTTCCACCAAAATCTCAAAATCAATATTTTTGAAAGATTTTCCTAATAATTAGACCCAAACCGCCCCTTAACAGAACACAGCACACGTATCATCAACGCATTCACCCAAGTAGTTTGACATAACACACATATCATCAACGCATTCACCCAAGTAGTTTGACATAACACAAGTATCATCAACGCATTCACCCAAGTAGTTTGACATAAAACACATATCATCAACGCATTCACCCAAGTAGTTTGACATAACACAAGTATCATCAACGCATTCACCCAAGTAGTTTGACATAAAACACATATCATCAACGCATTCACCCAAGTAGTTTGACATAACACAAGTATCATCAACGCATTCATCCAAGCAGTTTGCACCAGATTGTCGCCCTTCACAAGCTTACATTTACCTCCCCTGACAAACCATTCACCATAAAATTACATTCCCATCACGAACACAACAATAGACCTTTTAAGGAGCATTTTATTTTTGCACTGGACACTCATATCAATAGTATGTGTCTACCACTGCCTACAACTCAGGTATGGATGAGTACCTGTCTGTAGCAGATACTCATTTATACCTGGATTGATTTTGGTAATATATATATATATCATGAAATTGAGAATCAATGTAAAAAATACAACTACTTGGCATTCATTATCATTCATCTGGTCAATGAGCACACTCACAGTTGCTTGACTATTAGAGAAATATAGAAACAATAAACTCTTAGCAATGATCAACGTCAAGGAAGGTCGATCGAGTGGGTCACAACTCGCACAATCAAAAAAAAAAAAAAAAAAATAAATAAAGGCACATTGTATCATACAAAGACTTTCTCATGACTCGTGACTCACAACAACTTGATGGATGTTTTCTCCCATCATCAAAAATCAAATCCAACACAACAATCGCGACCCAACCCCTCCCTCCAACTGGTATAATATTAGGATGAAGCAGACCCCCCCCCCCCCCCAAAAAAAAAAAAAAAAAAAAAAAAAAAAGAAGTTTCATTTAAAATGAAACGATTGGAAATGTGAAACTTTAGTTTCATACAATTAAATCAAGGTATGCATACTAGATTTGAAAATAAATATATAAATAAATAAAAGTTTATATCGGTTCCTGTAGCGTAAAACGGACACTAGGAAATGCTTGCTACCCTTTGGATAGGATACTAGTCTACTGCAAAGTACTTTCCACCAGATCTAAAATACCCAGTTACCCAAGCCATGCTGCTGAGTCGGGAAAAAAAAGAGGAATACACTCAAATGCTTACATTTCATTATACATTAAAAATAACAAATATAATAATACATAACAGAGAGATGATTTACAAGGAAAAAAATATCATCTCCCAAAACAATAACTATGCATTTGACTGTTTCCTTCCCTGTCACGGACTCCGGCCAGGGTCGGAACAAAACCAAGCAATCTCATACCAAGACAAAGACAGAAAGCATGTTGGAAAACAGATATAAGGGGATAGAAGACACAGTATGTACCTCCCCCTGCCCACAATGGGAGGTCAGGAAAATGCTTACAGAATATTATATCCAAAAACAGAGAACACAACTAAAAATACATAACAGAGAGATGGCCGACAAGGGGAAAAATAATCTCCCAAAACTAATACTAAACATTTGACTGTTTCCCTCTCAACCAAGGACTCTGGAAAGGGCCAGGACAAAAACCAAGTGATCCCATTCTAAGACAAAGACAGAAAACAAACTCAGAAAGCGCATAGTATACGGGAATAGAAGACACAGCAAAGTGACCTCCTGTCCTCGTGGGAGGTCAAAAGATCCCAGCCAGTGTCATGGATCCACGATAGGATTCAATAGTCTGATGTCACTTCCGCCCAGCAACCAGCAGTCTGGTTCTAAAGAAATCGGTACTTTTTATTCTTCATGCTGGCTAGAACTTTTTCACATGTCATAATGTGATCAGAATGTATAAAAGTCAAAACATGATCAGATTTATAATGTTTTTCTCCTCTGGATACAATTTTATGCTCGTCGAAGAAGTATTTCATAAGGGCGTCCGCCATTGTTCTGATAGTTTAGAACCAGTTACTAAGTTACTGTGTCATTATGAGGGAAGTGACGTCACGACTGTTGAAGCCTATTATTTAATTTAGAGAAAAGTGACTTATACCAACTCACTCGGATTTCCTATATTATAAAACTGTGAACATACAACAATAGGTACACTCACCAAAAAAAACCCCACAACATCATTGTATTTGAACACGATGATGATGATGATGATGATGATGATGATGATGATGATGATGATGATGATGATGATGATGATGAGGATGCAGCTACGTGGTCTAGTGGTACGACACTCGCTTTTGGATCGGAAGGTCCTGGGTTTGAGCCTCACTCGGCGCATTGTTGAGTCCTCTTTAACTCACATTCTCTAACTGTACCAGGGTGTAAAATGAGTACCTGGCCGTTAACAGCATTGTCTCTATCCGGAAAAAAGTTGTAACATCGCCTAACAGGCGTCATGTCCCATCCTAAATGTTAAATGTTGCTGTTGACCAGGGACCCCTTGTAAAGCGCTTTCAGCACATTTAGTGGATATTGCCCTATATAAAAGCTCTATTTTTAATGATTATGATGTGGACACTGAAGAGCATTACAACATTCATATCGAATATAATCACACACACACATATATATATTATGTATATTGTATCAACACATCCACTTATATCTGTATATATCACAAAGTAAACAAAAAGGAAATGACGTCATTTCTACATTTTATATCACATTCCAGAACCAACACAGCACATTTCAACCACTGCCATACCTCGACTACAGTAATGTAAATGTTGCTGCTCGAAACTCAGCTCAGCTCAGCTCCAAGAAATAAATAAATAACAATGTGAAATTGACTGTAAGCTTCAATAATGTAATGTACGAAAATAGATAAAATGGACGTTTCGGGTTTCCCCTTTATCAACAAAACAGGATGAATGACACACTGCAGACGAATGCCACAGCCCCATTATCTCATTCGTCTGTAAAATAAATTTAAGCAAAATGAAATAAAACAATTTTTTGTTTATTGGTGTTGAATGACTGTTAAATATAAATCTGCAGCTATGTGAAATGTGGTATGACACTCGCTTTCAGATCAGAAGGTCCTGAGTTCGAGCCTCGCTCAGCGCATAGTTGAGTCCTTGGAAAAGGCTCTTTACTCCCATTCTCTCACCGTACTCAGGTGTAAAATGAGTACCTGACCGTTAACAGCGTTTCTCTGTCCGAAAAAAAATTATAACATCACCTTACAGATGTCATGTCTTGTCCTGAATGTTAAATGTTGCTGTTGGATCGGGACCCCTTGTAATAGGCTTTGAGCACGTTTTGTGGAAATTGCGCTATATAAAATCTCAATTCAATTTATTTCATGCTATAGTAGTATAGTGCTATAGTGGGGGGAGAAGTGGCCGAGTGGTTAAGGCATTGCACTGTGACCCGGAAGGACCCGGGTTCGAGCCCCGCTTCAGGCACTTTCGTTTTTTTTCCTTGAGCAAGATTATTAACTTTTGAATATATTTTCTTTTCTTTTGGGGCACTCTTCACCAAGGCATAACACCGATTTGACAGAATAGGTCACAAATAAAAGGGGTGACATTTTGATACTGCAGCTCTGTGATTTATTTCAACACTGGTCACGGCTTTGGGGATGATTTTGGTGATTTCGGAAAACATAAACATGGTGACTCGTGATGAATGGTGATGACGATGTTGATGATGATGAAGATGATGATGATGATGATGACAATGACCATGATGATGATGATGATAACGAAAATGGTGATGATGATGATGATGATGATGATGATGATGATGGTGAGTGATGATGATGATGATGATGACGATGATGATGACGATGATGGTGAGTGATAATGATCATGATGGTGATGACGCGCGATGATAACGATAATGACAAGATAAACGATCCAACACACACCAGACAATCAACACTGTTGCTGACAACAACAGTGAGTGAGATGATAAAGATGACAAAAGTAATGACAAAAACAACCACTGCCCAATAATAATGATAAAAGTTCCTCTGGTAAAAATTATACCCTTTGTAAAACAAACAAACAAACAAACAAACAGAGAAACAAAGAAAAAAAAACCACAAAACAAATGAGCAAAGAATGAATGACACACCACACAAACACACACACACACACACACACACACACACAAACTGAAAACCAAATCCTTACAACATTATGATTAAAGCACCATTTAACATTGGAAGGGAAACAAGCCTGTAAGAATTGGTCGACGACGGATCCCAGCAGGATCGTAACTTATTATAGGTCAAATCATTTGAGTTTTAAACAAAACAACTGTGACTGTGGACTTCTTCTCTAGTGCCATGTTTTTTGGTTAACCTCTCAAACTTAACAGACTTGACAATTTTTTAAAATTCGCAATGTTTAGGAAATAGTTAACTTAAAAATTCAACAATTTATTATCCTTTAGCAATGATTGATTGAGCTGTTGAGGCTGAGCTGCTATCCAAATCCACACTCCCCACTCCAGCTACTATCCAAATCCACACTCCCCACTCCAGCTACTATCCAAATCCACACTCCTCACTCCAGCTACTATCCAAATCCACACTCCCCACTCCAGCTACTATCCAAATCCACACTCCCCACTCCAGCTACTATCCAAATCCACACTCCCCACTCCAGCTACTATCCAAATCCACACTCCCCACTCCAGCTACTATCCAAATCCACACTCCTCACTCCAGCTACTATCCAAATCCACACTCCCCACTCCAGCTACTATCCAAATCCACACTCCCCACTCCAGCTACTATCCAAATCCACACTCCTCACTCCAGCTACTATCCAAATCCACACTCCCCACTCCAGCTACTATCCAAATCCACACTCCCCACTCCAGCTACTATCCAAATCCACACTCCCCACTCCAGCTACTATCCAAATCCACACTCCCCCCCCCCCCCCCCGAACCTGCCAACCCTTCACATTCCAAAAGTGGAATCAGAACGCCTAAAAATAGGAATTCCACCTCTCTCTCTCTCTCTCTCTCTCTCTCCCCCCCCCCCCCCCCCCGCCCCTCTCTCTCTCTTTGCTCTTTTTTTTTTTTATTCTTACCATTATCATCATTTTTGTAATTCGGAAATTTAGAGACAACGGCGGGATAGTACAAAATGGAAGAGTGAAAATAGGAATGATTCCGCCAAAAGTGGAAGAGTTGGCAGGTATGCACCCCCCCCCCAAACCCACCCTACATCACCAGTGCATCCCGACCGATTCAAAAACAATAAATAAATGAGGTCAGGTATGATAACGGACATTTGATTGTGGTCCGCTCATCTTGCTTCTATTTCATACATTGTGTGAAGTACTCATTGAGATAGGCCTAGGAGACACGGCAGCTTTAGGACAAAAGGACATGTTATAGTTACATATTTCATTACATTCCCATTATCCATATTTTTACCACCTAGTTATTTGCTAACTTATTATCATGTCTGTTCAACACGTCAGTACGAAAAATGTCCTTGGATGAATAAAGTATTATCATTATAACTATTTTAGGTGTCGGTTTTTTTAACTCTTTCGAGTTCATGTGCATGGAAAATCAAACAAATTTGTTCAATTTTCCATGAGGATGAACTCGAGAGAGAGTTAATAATCATATTCAAGTCTCATATGTGTGACTGTAAATTCTATATTTAGCATCAAGTGACAGAGCATCTTATATTGAGATATTCGCAACACGGAACCAGATTCAAGCTGAAAGACAAACACATTACAACACCTTCCCTAATCGGGGGGGGGGGGGGGGGGTTGTAAAAATAAACTAGTGGGGGGGGGGGGGGGAGTGGGAGAGAGAAAGGGGATGAGGCAACCTAAGTGGCCGATGGAGAGCTTGATACCTTAATTAAGCGCACAGACAATCAAATAAATATCAGTTCCTAATTAATGAATACAGTTGAAGGCAACCCATACAATTAGAATTCTATAATTAGAAAACAATCAATACGGTAGTCAATGATACGTGATGACAGAATTGGCCAAAAGAAATATAAAGAAAAAAAATTATAATTCAGGGCCGGTTTTACCCCCCCCCCCCCCTCCCCCCCACCAAATAAAACACCAAAAAACAAAGAACACCCCATTCAACAGTCAAAGAAATAAAAAGTATGGTCAACTAAAATGTGACCTAACATCTCAAAATGCTATTACATCAGGGGTGAGCAAAATGCCAAAAAGTGATTTTTAAATTTTAAATGGAAAAAAAATTCAATTTTCATTATGGTAGGAAACTATAATATTCATGTAAATAAATCGTCAAAATGTAACCAAAATTTCATATTTACCATCGTAAATTCAGTTGGGTTTTTTTTTAGCATTATTTCAGCCCGATATAAAATACCATTTTGAAGCAGTGGATCATGAATACTTAGTATGCCAAAATAAATTATCAAGCAAAGCCAAACATATAAAGGTAGAAAATCAATGGGAAGACAAGTTAACCTGTCATAATATCATCATTTCATACAACACGATTTCATCATTTCATACAACACGACTTCATCATTTCATACAACACGACTTCATCATTTCATACAACACGATTTCATCATTTCATACAACACGACTTCATCATTTCATACAACACGACTTCATCATTTCATACAACACGACTTCATCATTTCATACAACACGATTTCATCATTTCATACAACACGATTTCATCATTTCATACAACACGACTTCATCATTTCATACAACACGACTTCATCATTTCATACAACACGACTTCATCATTTCATACAACACGACTTCATCATTTCATACAACACGACTTCATCATTTCATACAACACGACTTCATCATTTCATACAACACGACTTCATCATTTCATACAACACGACTTCATCATTTCATACAACACGACTTCATCATTTCATACAACACCACTTCATCATTTCATACAACACGACTTCATCATTTCATACAACACGACTTCATCATTTCATACAACACGATTTCATCATTTCATACAACACCACTTCATCATTTCATACAACACGACTTCATCATTTCATACAACACGACTTCATCATATCATACAACACGACTTCATCATTTCATACAACACGACTTCATCATATCATACAACACGACTTCATCATTTCATACAACACGATTTCATCATTTCATACAACACGACTTCATCATCATTTCATACAACACCACTTCATCATTTCATACAACACGACTCCATCATTTCATACAATACGACTTCATCATTTCATACAACACGACTTCATCATTTCATACAACACGATTTCATCATTTCATACAACACGACTTCATCATTTCATACAACACGACTTCATCATTTCATACAACACGACTTCATCATTTCATACAACACGACTTCATCATTTCATACAACACGACTTCATCATTTCATACAACACGACTTCATCATTTCATACAACACGACTTCATCATACAACACGACTTCATCATTTCATACAACACGACTTCATCATTTCATACAACACGACTTCATCATTTCATACAACACCACTTCATCATTTCATACAACACGACTTCATCATTTCATACAACACCACTTCATCATTTCATACAACACGACTTCATCATTTCATACAACACGACTTCATCATTTCATACAACACGATTTCATCATTTCATACAACACGACTTCATCATTTCATACAACACGACTTCATCATTTCATACAACACGACTTCATCATTTCATACAACACGACTTCATCATATCATACAACATGACTTCATCATTTCATACAACACGACTTCCATCATTTCATACAACACGACTTCATCATATCATACAACATGACTTCATCATTTCATACAACATGACTTCATCATATCATACAACATGACTTCATCATTTCATACAACATGACTTCATCATATCATACAACATGACTTCATCATTTCATACAACACGACTTCATCATTTCATACAACATGACTTCATCATTTCATACAACACGACTTCATCATTTCATACAACACGACTTCATCATTTCATACAACACGACTTCATCATTTCATACAACACGACTTCATCATTTCATACAACACGACTTCATCATTTCATACAACACGATTTCATCATATCATACAACATGACTTCATCATTTCATACAACACGACTTCATCATTTCATACAACATGACTTCATCATTTCATACAACATGACTTCATCATATCATACAACATGACTTCATCATTTCATACAACACGACTTCATCATTTCATACAACATGACTTCATCATTTCATACAACATGACTTCATCATATCATACAACATGACTTCATCATTTCATACAACATGACTTCATCATATCATACAACATGACTTCATCATTTCATACAACATGACTTCATCATTTCATACAACACGATTTCATCATATCATACAACATGACTTCATCATTTCATACAACATGACTTCATCATTTCATACAACACGACTTCATCATTTCATACAACACGACTTCATCATTTCATACAACACGACTTCATCATATCATACAACACGACTTCATCATTTCATACAACACGACTTCCATCATTTCATACAACACGACTTCATCATATCATACAACATGACTTCATCATTTCATACAACATGACTTCATCATATCATACAACATGACTTCATCATTTCATACAACATGACTTCATCATATCATACAACATGACTTCATCATTTCATACAACACGACTTCATCATTTCATACAACATGACTTCATCATTTCATACAACACGACTTCATCATTTCATACAACACGATTTCATCATTTCATACAACACGACTTCATCATTTCATACAACACGACTTCATCATTTCATACAACACGACTTCATCATTTCATACAACACGACTTCATCATTTCATACAACACGACTTCATCATTTCATACAACACGACGACTTCTTCTTCTTCGTAACATAGGAAAATCCAAAAAAAATATATACAAAAGTACAACCGTAAGAAAGAAAATGACTCTTGAGAGCGTATGACTAAAACTCTAACAACAATGTCGAAGCGAGAAATGACTATGATACAATGAAATTAATTTGTATGAAGAAATGCAATCTTTTGGATAATGTGACTGATGAAACATATAAAGGTAGAAAATCAATGGGAAGACAAGTTAACCTGTCATAATATCATCATTTCATACAACACGATTTCATCATTTCATACAACACGACTTCATCATTTCATACAACACGACTTCATCATTTCATACAACACGATTTCATCATTTCATACAACACGACTTCATCATTTCGTCATACAACACGACTTCATCATTTCATACAACACGACTTCATCATTTCATACAACACGATTTCATCATTTCATACAACACGATTTCATTTCATCAATTCATCATACAACACGACTTCATCATTTCATACAACACGACTTCATCATTTCATACAACACGACTTCATCATTTCATACAACACGACTTCATCATTTCATACAACACGACTTCATCATTTCATTACAACACGACTTCATCATTTCATACAACACGACATTCAAACATTTCATACAACAACGACTTCATCATTTCATACAACACGACTTCATCATTTCATACAACACCACTTCATCATTTCATACAACACGACTTCATCATTTCATACAACACGACTTCATCATTTCATACAACACGATTTCATCATTTCATACAACACACTTCATCATTTCATACAACACGACTTCATCATTTCATACAACACGACTTCATCATATCATACAACACGACTTCATCATTTCATACAACACGACTTCATCATATCATACAACACGACTTCATCATCATCTTCATATCAACACCGATTTCATCATTTCATACAACACGACTTCATCATCATTTCATACAACACACTTCATCATTTCATACAACACGACTCCATCATTTCATACAATACGACTTCATCATTTCATACAACACGACTTCATCATTTCATACAACACGATATCTTCATCATTATTTCATACAACACGACTTCATCATTTCATACAACACGACTTCATCATTTCATAACAACACGACTTCATCAATTCATACAACACGACTTCATCATTTCATACAACACGACTTCATCATTTCATACAACACGACTTCATCATTTCATACAACACGACTTCATCATACATACACAGACTTCATCATTTCATACAACACGACTTCATCATTTCATAAACCTAACACAGAATCATATTTATACAACAGACTTCATCATTTCATACAACGACTTCATCATTTCAACTTCATATTTCATACAACACGACTTCATCATTTTACAAGACTTCATCATTTCATACAACACGACTTCATCATTTCATACAACACGACTTCATCATTTCATAACACATTTCATTTCATACAACACGACTTCATCATTTCATACAACACGATTTCATCATTTCATACAACACGACTTCATCATTTCATACAACACAGACTTCATCATTTCATACAACAGACTTCATCATTCATACAACATGACTTCATCTTCATACAACACGACTTCATCATATCATACAACAGACTTCATCATTTCATACCATGATTTCATTAACAACACGACTTCATCATTTCATACAACACGACTTCATCATTATCATACAACATGACTTCATCATTTCATAACACAGACTTCATATATTCATACAACAGACTTCATCATTTCATACAACATGACTTCATCTATTTCATACAACATGACTTCATCATTTCATACAACACGACTTCATCATTTCATAAACAACACTGACTTCATCATTCATACAACACGACTTCATCATTTCATACAACACGACTTCATCATTTCATACAACAGACTTCATCATTTCATACAAACAAGACTTCATCATTTCATACAACACGACTTCATCATTTCATACAACACGATTTCATCATATTCATACAACATGACTTCATCATTTCATACAACACTGACTTCATCATTTCATACAACATGACTTCATCATTCATACAACATGACTTCATCATTCATACAACATGACTTCATCATTTCAATACAATACACGACTTCATCATTTCATACAACATGACTTCATCATTTCATACAACATGACTTCATCATATCATACAACAGACTTCATCATTTCATACAACAGACTTCATCATATCATACAACATGACTTTATTTCATACAACAGATTCATCATTTCATACAACAGACTTCATCATATCATACAACATGATATCATCATACAATGACTTCATTACAACATGACTTCATCATTTCATACAACACGACTTCATCATTTCATACAACACGACTTCATCATTTCATACAACACGACTTCATCATATCATACAACACGACTTCATCATTTCATACAACACGACTTCATCATTTCATACAACACGACTTCATCATTTCATACAACACGACTTCATCATATCATACAACACGACTTCATCATTTCATACAACACGACTTCATCATTTCATACAACACGACGACTTCTTCTTCTTCGTAACATAGGAAAATCCAAAAAAAATATATACAAAAGTACAACCGTAAGAAAGAAAATGACTCTTGAGAGCGTATGACTAAAACTCTAACAACAATGTCGAAGCGAGAAATGACTATGATACAATGAAATTAATTTGTATGAAGAAATGCAATCTTTTGGATAATGTGACTGATGAATTTGAAAAATGGGGGTGAAAAAGGGGGGGGGGGGGTGAGTGAATGAGGAAGAGAATAAATAAACAAACAAATCATCTATTTTTGTACATAACATCTCTTTGAATCATCACGTCTCCATCGTACGACATGAGACCATAGACTTCGGATTCTGTCTATTATGAACGCGGCCCTCAAAAGAAGACGAATTCAACAACCAACATTCCAACAGAATTGATAAATAATCCCATGCCTTCTTTCGCCCCTCGTAAAAAATAAAAGGAGGAGGAGGGCCGTTTACGGCCCATTGATGATAACAGAAACAAAGTGACTAACTAACTAACTCCGTAGTCGAGGTCAAAATCCGAGTTTGTAGTTCGTGTTACTGAAATCGTAGATGTCGTCTTGGGATGTTGGTGTGGAACCGCCTCGTTCATGGATGGTGGAGGCGGGGCCTGATTCCGTGATTCGCAGCATCTGCTCTCTTAATACTTCGTCTTCGTCTTCTTGCTCAAAATCGTCCTCATAATGCCTGATAAATAAATAAATAAAATATAAATATATAAATAAATAAATAGATAAAAAAATAAATAAAATATAAATATATAAATAAATAAATAGATAAATAAATAAATAAATAAATAAATAAATAAATAAATAAATGAATAAATAAATAAAATATAAATATATAAATAAACTTTTATTCATCCAATTGGTTTTAAAAACGTGAATTACAAGACTGAATCAAAGAGTGTTGTATAATAATATATTTACACAATTTTATAAAGCAATTAACTAATTAAAACATGAAATAAAAGTAACAGTAACAGTAAAAATGCATCTATAAAATCAATGATAATGCATTCAAAATATATTAATATATTTTGTATAACACATAAATATCATATATAAAACAGAAAAAAAGCAAGAAAAGAAATACCCAAAAATATGTTTTTAAAATAAATTATATATATATATTTGATATATATATATATATATATCAAACATAGCCCAAAATGCATGAGAACCAGTCCATACTCCACAACAAGCGACATTGCTGATAATGGGAGGTAAGGGGAGGAGATACTGCTTTAAGAACAGGGAATGTATTTGGTATTTGGTTACCATCCATGAGCATTGAGTTCGAACACGTTGTTTTGGTTCTCCAAAGAAGCAGGCCAAGAATCCAGCGAGCACTATAATAATAATATCCATTTTAGTTGAATGCCTATCAAAAAGATGCCACTACTCCAGCTCACCCTTCCTCCATGTCTCCGCTGCCCTCGTCGGCCACCAAGACATCGTATTCCTCTTCAGCAAATCGGTTCCAATCGTTGATCTCGACTGGGTCAGCATTCGGATCCTGAATGAAAAAAAAAAAAAAAAACATTTTAAAAAAAAAAAGTTTTAATAACGAATAAAATTTGAATTTACTCATGCCCGAGGGGCAATAACCCAAGTGTCAACGACAGAGCAGGTCAACAACGTGTTGGTTAAGTGGTCTAGTGGTAGGACACTCGCTTTCGAATCGGAAGGTCCCGGTCATAGTTGAGTCCTTGGAGAAGGCTCTTTACTCACATTCTCTCACCGTACTCAGGTGTAAAAAGAGTACCTGGCCATTAACAGCGTTGTCTGTGTCTGAAAAAAAAAAGTGCAATATCATTAACTGGCGTCATGTCCTGTCCTTCATGCTAAATGTTGCTGTTGGCCAGGGATCCCTTGTAAAGCGCTTTGAGCACGTTTAGTGGATATTGCACTATATAAAAGCTCAATTTAATTTAATTTTAAAAGTGTGCTTGGGTGAGGTGACTCACTCAAGGTCACACAGCCCTGGTAGGAATCAAACACGATGAGCTCATCTTTCCCCCACAAATTCAACACTGATCAAAATACAACTTAAATTATTATTTTTTTTAGGCACTTGGCTACTAAAATATGGGAAGTTAATAATAAAGATTGCAAGGACAAAAAAAAATAAATTTTTAAATATTAATAATAATGTTAATAATAACAATAAAATAATAATAATAATAATAATAATAATAATAATAATAATAATAATATTAATAATAATAATAATAATAATAATAATAATAATAATAATAATATGATGATGATGATGATGATGATGATGATGATGATGATGATGATGATGATGATGATGGTGATGATGATGATGATGATGATGATGATGATGATGATGATGATGATGATGATGATGATAATAATAATGGATGGCCTTATATCACCCACTATCACCACTGTGTGATGGTCAATGCAAGTTACAAATTAATATACAAAAGTTACATATATAAAACGTATACCACAATGATGATATCAATAGCAGCATAGTATGTCATATCGTATCAATATCATGAAAATGTCACGGTAAAAAAAGGTAGTGCTTTAACAATGATTTAAAACTATCAATAGATTTTTTCTTCTTTTATCCGTCTGCTGGGCAGGTCATTCCACACAAGGGGCCCAGTGTGGGTAAAGGAATGGCCGCCATAAAATTAATGATTATAATTATTTCTAAGAGTAAGCTTCGTTTTGTCAGTCGAGGATCGTAAATTCCTATTTGGTACATATAATATTTCTAACGCACTTTTATTGTTTGATTTGTTTGTTTGTTTTGTTTTACGGCACTTGCAACGAATTAAGGTTATATCAGCGCCAGCAAAACAGAAGAAAATGGGATAGTAAAAAGTTCTAGAATTATAATCTAAACATCCAAGAAAAAGTAAGACAAAGGGGAATTGGTTCAAATAGGTAACAGACGTAGATTCCAAGAGCATATTGTCAATGTACTGAGTTTGAGATCACCTTAACGTCTCATCCAGACACCAGCAAGGATCCCACAAAGAAGAATACACTCAAATGCTTACAAATCATATGTTAAAAGAAAAAAAATACAGTACGTAACAGAGAGATGATTTACAAGGGGAAAAAATATCATCTTCCAAAACTATATCAATACATTTGACTGTTTCCCTCCCAGCCAAGGACTCCAGCTAGGGTCATTCCAAGACAAAGACAGAAAACAGATACAGGGGGACAGAAGACACAGCAAGTACCTCACTGCCCACTATGGAAAGTCGGGAACCCCACCCAGATATAGGGGGATAGAAGACACAGTATGTACCCCCCTGCCCACTATGGAAGGTCGGGAACCCCACCCAGATATAGGGGGATAGAAGACACAGTATGTACCCCCCTGCCCACTATGGGAGGTCAGGAACCCCACCCAGATATAGGGGGATAGAAAACACAGCAAGTACCTCCCTGCCCACTGTAGGAGGTCGGGAACCCCACCCAGATATAGGGGGATAGAAGACAGCATGTACCTCCCTGTCCACGGTGAGAGGTTGGGAACCCCACCCAGATATAGGGGGATAGAAGACACAGTAAGTACCTCCCTGTCCACTGTGAGAGGTCGGGAACCCCACCCAGATATAGGGGGATAGCAGACACAGCAAGTACCTCCCTGTCCACTGTGAGAGGTCGGGAACCCCACCCAGATATAGGGGGATAGCAGATATAGCAAGTACCTCCCTGTCCACTGTGAGAGGTCGGGAACCCCACCCAGATATAGGGGGATAGCAGACACAGCAAGTACCTCTCTGTCCACTGTGAGAGGTCGGGAACCCCACCCAGATATAGGGGGATAGAAGACACAGCAAGTACCTCCCTGTCCACTGTGAGAGGTCGGGAACCCCACCCAGATATAGGGGGATAGCAGACATAGCAAGTACCTCCCTGTCCACTGTGAGAGGTCGGGAACCCCACCCAGATATAGGGGGATAGCCGACACAGCAAGTACCTCCCTGTCCACTGTGAGAGGTCGGGAACCCCACCCGATATAGGGGGATAGAAGACAAAGCAAGTACCTCCCTGTCCACTGTGAGAGGTCGGGAACCCCACCCAGATATAGGGGGATAGCAGACACAGCAAGTACCTCCCTGTCCACTGTGATAGGTCGGGAACCCCACCCAGATATAGGGGGATAGAAGACACAGCAAGTACCTCCCTGTCCACTGTGAGAGGTCGGGAACCCCACCCAGATATAGGGGGATAGCAGACACAGCAAGTACCTCCCTGTCCACTCTGAGAGGTCGGGAACCCCACCCAGATATAGGGGGATAGCAGACACAGCAAGTACCTCCCTGCCCACTGTAGGAGGTCGGGAACCCCACCCAGATATAGGGGGATAGCAGACACAGCAAGTACCTCCCTGCCCACTGTAGGAGGTCGGGAACCCCACCCACATATAGGGGGATAGCAGACACAGCAAGTACCTCCCTGTCCACTGTGAGGGGTCGGGAACCCCACCCGATATAGGGGGATAGAAGACACAGCAAGTACCTCCCTGTCCACTGTGAGAGGTCGGGAACCCCACCCAGATATAGGGGGATAGCAGACACAGCAAGTACCTCCCTGTCCACTGTGAGAGGTCGGGAACCCCACCCAGATATAGGGGGATAGAAGACACAGCAAGTACCTCCCTGTCCACTGTGAGAGGTCGGGAACCCCACCCAGATATAGGGGGATAGCAGACACAGCAAGTACCTCCCTGTCCACTGTGAGAGGTCGGGAACCCCACCCAGATATAGGGGGATAGCAGACACAGCAAGTACCTCCCTGCCCACTGTAGGAGGTCGGGAACCCCACCCAGATATAGGGGGATAGCAGACACAGCAAGTACCTCCCTGTCCACCGTGAGAGGTTGGGAACCCCACCCAGATATAGGGGGATAGAAGACACAACAAGTACCTCCCTGTCCACTGTGAGAGGTCGGGAACCCCACCCAGATATAGGGGGATAGCAGACAGAGCAAGTACCTCCCTGTCCACTGTGAGAGGTCGGGAACCCCACCCAGATATAGGGGGATAGCAGACACAGCAAGTACCTCCCTGTCCACTGTGAGAGGTTGGGAACCCCACCCAGATATAGGGGGATAGCAGACACAGCAAGTACCTCCCTGTCCACTGTGAGAGGTCGGGAACCCCACCCAGATATAGGGGGATAGCAGACACAGCAAGTACCTCCCTGCCCACTATAGGAGGTCGGGAACCCCACCCAGATATAGGGGGATAGCAGACACAGCAAGTACCTCCCTGTCCACCGTGAGAGGTTGGGAACCTCACCCAGATATAGGGGGATAGAAGACACAACAAGTACCTCCCTGTCCACTGTGAGAGGTCGGGAACCCCACCCAGATATAGGGGGATAGCAGACAGAGCAAGTACCTCCCTGTCCACTGTGAGAGGTCGGGAACCCCACCCAGATATAGGGGGATAGTAGTGCTGGGTCGAGTTTGAAACGATCAAATCGAGCGGGTTTTCGATCGAGTCCTCTAAAATCGAGTCGGTTTCGGGCGGGTTTCGAGTCAGTGACGTCATCGAGCAGTGATTCGTTTGAAAAAAAAAAAAAACACGAGCATCTCGTTTGCCACAGGAAACTTCACAGTCCCCTCCCTCTCTTATGTCTGTGGCTGGCTTGACTGCAGCTGGTTATGATGGGGGCTGCCAGATGGCCAAGTTCAAAATTGGTTACTAAGAAATGTTTTTCTATTATTATTCATTTTTTAAAAAAAATCTTTTATTTAAAAAAAAAATAAAAAGATAAGTTTTATCCAACTGTAGTCGATTGTTTTATTAATTAAAATCAATGAGTTTTTCAAGGGAGTCAGGATGATTGTGGTGTTTGATAATGTGAGGTTCTATTTGACTATTTGGCCAAGAAAAAATCTGGCTGTTTGGAAGCCTTGATTTTATTTATTTTAATTAATTTTTTTTTATGATCGTTCGTCGCATCACACGCACACACCCACACACGCACGCACACACAGGCACACACACGCACACACACACACACACACGCCATCAAAACTGCATCAGTTGTTGATTTGGTGATGGGGTGGCACGTCAACCCCCCCCCCCCCCCCCCCCCCTATATTTCATATTTATGTCGCGCCAAAAGTTGTCGGGTGTAACCTACATAACCGCCCCCACCTCACATTTGTCACTGGTCGTCATCGAGGCGCGCGCTTTCTTGCTTTGTCGGTTACCTTTCATCACACATGTTCAAATCTTTATCTTATAGCCTATTTACTACTGCTATTAATTTTATTTAAACAGGTGATATTACGGTTGTTGCCTTTCCTGCTCTCGGCTTAGTTAGGTTGCTTTAAAATTTGGGCAGGAATATGAATATTTAACATTGTTACTTCCTGTTTAGTTTTTCTTTGTGTGTGTATGTATGTATGTGTGTGTGTGTGTGTGTGTGTGTGCTGTTGTTGTTGTTGTGGCTGTTGTTGTTTTGTTGAGTTTTGGGGTTTTTTTTTGTTTTGGTTTTTTTTTTTTTTTTTTTGGGGGGGGGGGGGGGGGGGGGTGCTTTTCTGACATCCAAACACCAAACCCGAGACTATTTATTTATTTACATTTAGTTACTTTGTTTGGTTTCTTTTTTTTTTCTTCATTTTGTTGTGTTTTTTTTTTTGGTGTTTTTTTTTTTTTGTTTTGTTTGTTTTTGTTTCCTTTTTTTGGGAATGGGAAGAAGGGGTAGTTTTATCCTTAGTCTTTTTAAAAGATGTATGGGATTACCTAACTTGGAACGCACAATAGGGATCGGCGTCGTTTCTGAGTTCAGTCAATTTGTTTTTAATTTTTTTTATTGCTCAGTCCATTAAAGTGGAAGTAGGTATGTAGCTGGGTGGACGCTATTTTAGATCAACGGAAAGCACTTTTCGATTTACTAGCATCCTATTAAAAGTTTGGGGTCCCAATAGCTCAGTAGGTAGTGCACTCGCTTAACATGCAAGGGAACCGAGCTCGATTCCGGGTGAAGTAGATACATATATTCTGACCCCTTGTCTACCTAGTAGTGATTGGGAAGCAAAGTCTGTTAAATCTGGCGGAAAGTTCCTTGCGATAGACTAATGGGCAATTGCTTTCGTAAGTTTTCCGATATGGAAACCGGACTGAACTCCGGCTTCATCGGGCCCAATAGCTCTGAAGAAGTACTTTTTAAAAAAAAGATTAAAAACATGCATTTGTTGCGATCCTTAATGTTGTGATTATTAGTTGTTCTGTGGCTCAGCGGTAAGGTGTCTCTTCTTGTCATAAATCAAGCGATGTTAAGCGTTGTAAGTGGTCGAGTGGGTGACAGTGATCCTGGAAAATTCTGATCCCGAAGTTAAGTCCTTGTGTAAGGCACTTACCACACATTACTTTACTCGACTCAGGTGTGAATGTATAACTATCTATAAGCAGTGACGGATACTATTAAGAGTTTTAGTACAAAAAAGACCCGAAACAGGCGACTGGTACTTTATGAAATGGATGTAGGTTTGTATGGCCTGCTAGGGGGAAAATTGAATTATTATGAAGTTCATTGATCCGTGGAAATGAGCTTTGAATTCATACACCTGCTTGACCACTCCGATTCCAATATAAACGACTGATTAATGTTCCCATATTATAAACTATAGTTAGCTGAAAATCTTTCTCTGTCGGGTCCCCAAAAGTATGGAATAAATTAGACAAAGAAATCAAAGACGCTCCCGAGCTTTAATAATTTTAGGATTCTTTTGAAACTATTCCTTTTCAGATAAGTTAGCAATAGTATTTGTTTTGTTTTTTTCCCTAGGTATGGTCTTTTAGGAACAATTTGTGAATTCTGCGAGCTGTTTTGATTGATGATTACATTAACATGTGTTGATATTTATTTTATTAAGGTGATGATGATGCTGGGCTGCTGCTCCTGCTGATAATGATGGTGAAGATAAATAAATTATAAAAATAATGATAAATAAAATTCCCGTTATTCATCCCATAGGGGAGGTTTTTCTCTACGGTCTATTCTAAGGGAAGACTGGAATAACCCAGGCGTCAGCCACAGTGCAGCGCCGCAAATTGAGCTAGGACGAGGTGACTTGCTCAAGGCCACACAGTGCAGCGGCGGGTGATCGAACTCGGTACCTTTGGGGTGCGAACCAAAGACCGAACCGCTGAGCCACGCTGCCCCTAATGATGATGATGATGATGATGATGATGATGATGATGATGATGATGATGATGATGGGAACTAACAAATTACACAGGCATCTAACATTGAAACATTCCATATTCAAAGCTAACGTTTTACTTTACTGT
Organism: Berghia stephanieae; assembly: GCF_034508935.2. Taxonomy (NCBI): domain Eukaryota; kingdom Metazoa; phylum Mollusca; class Gastropoda; order Nudibranchia; family Aeolidiidae; genus Berghia; species Berghia stephanieae. The sequence goes on from NC_088369.1 coordinate 44,674,993, forward strand.
AGGGTAGTGTTCATTGATAGATGGATGCGTGTGTGTCATAGAAATAGCCATAGTGTCTGTCTGTCTGTCTGTGTGTGTGTGTGTGTGTGTGTGTGTGTGTGTGTGTGTGTGTGTGATATTCAACCTTTAGTAGGTTTAATGAAGTCTTGTCACACACGCGTGATACACCTACACGAATTTCCCTGCCACCCAGACACACTAACATCTGACAAGAAATGAGGGCTGTGGAAGAACCACAGACTACCGTGTGCAAACGTTGGCGATTGGTATCGGATGGCAAACTGTGATCGTTTGATATGATTCGAAACACTCGTTACTCGTTACCCCTCAACTCGCTCGGATCGTGATCGTCTCAAGTCTCAAGATCGTCTCAAGCTCGTCTCAAGTCTCAAGATCGTCTCAAGCTCGTCTCTACTCGTCAACTCGAATGATCGTTTTATCAACTCGCTCTTCCGGAATTGAGATCGGACGGTGACTCGTGGCTTCGCGCTCGGATGTCGATCGAGTAAAAGCGATCGAATAACCCAACACTAGGGGATAGCAGACACAGCAAGTACCCCCCTGCCCACAGCACATTTTACATTTTACTTACTCTAGCATTGGCAAAGGGATCTCTCTGTTCGTGTTCCAGGAACTTGTCCAGGTTGAAGAATGTGTCAAAGAAAATGTTGGTCATCTTGCAGGACTTGAGGTCTTTCAGAGTTATCTGCCCTTCTTTCTTGGGTCGAACTAAGTCCATCATCTATGGAGAGGGAATATTGTAGGTGTTGTAATAGGGAGCAAAAGTGCAATGTCCAAAAAAATTAATGGATCTAATCTCATTGGAAGTGTAAAAACACTCTTCTGGAGGACTGTCTACAAACTTTGTGTAATCGTTGATCTTCTGAAGTTTCAGAGAGATGCCATCTGATTTTCTAGCCTAAATATACATGCTGGTCGTCAATACAGATAACTCATCCTCACTCTTTTTTACGTCCCGTAATCCTAAGAATCTGCCTATACATCCTGCTCCTAAAATAGTTATGTCCCCTTACTTTCCACCTGTCCTACATGTACCCAATGTGGGCAAGAACCCAAAACCGCAGAGCATCTAGCTAGTTGAACGGTGTGTTGTGACAATGCGATGCTACCAGGTGGGTTTGCGATGGTGCACGAATGCGGACTAGACTTTGCTGATTGGGTTGATCAACACCCCAATGAAACAGTAACACACCACTTGCTTGAATGTCAACCTCTTGAAGACCTGAGATGCACATTCCTCCCACCAAATCCAAGCATCAGTAACACACTTTATGGTCACCTGGAACAACTACAAAAGACGTCTAACTTCTACGTCATGGCGCAAGACCGAAGGGCTAGAGCTTAGGTGGTCGCTGGTTCGGATAAGTAAGTAAGATTGGGTCGATCGTCATAACATAGTAGTGTGAGAACCATAAGAGGCTGCTGCTGCCACCTTATGATATGTAACCTATTCATTATTAGTAAGTCCTCGAAGGACTGGTTACATAGGTACTTCCACAGAGTTTGGATTTGAAAGAGTTGAAAGGTCAAACCTCATGACTTCTCCGCCCTATTGACAATGTCGAAGCGATGACATGAGCCTTTGTTTAACTCTTTCAGTGCGGAGGCTATATTCGCATTTCTGTCACAAAATGACTGACACCCGATTGAGGCAGCATGAGAATGACAAGACAAAGCGGCGCAAAATTCAATTAAAATACCCCCCTAGGGCCAACTGAATGTTCTGATGAAAGAAATGATACCATTGGTTCAATTTAAAGTACTTTTGTCGAAAGTAGCATTGGATTACATTATCATTTTTGCACTTCAAGACTGGAGAGAGTTAAGCCCTAGCTCATGGGAGCACTGCGACACTACATCTCTCAAAAGATGATTTCCTCTCGAGGAATCAATCAATTATGTCCAATAAA
>NC_088369.1:44681923-44684423 GCF_034508935.2 Berghia stephanieae
GATTTTTTAACAAAAAGTAACATGATATCAAATCATTCATGCGATATAACTAACCATTTCTGATGTTGACTGTATTCAGATTAAATTGAAATAAAGTTCTCATATCTTTAGAACCGTACTTCCGGTTGTAGAAGATGCCATTGCACTAACTAATCAAAGGCCCAAAATGTTTATGTTGTGCTTTTGTCCTGCATTCGTACCGGACAACTTGTTCCAAATATCCGTTCAATTTTCAAGCACAAAGGGAGCTAACTCCGTAAGTTTACAAAACAATAATACTTATGATCGAGTAACATCCCTTTATTTTATTAAACGATTCTTATAAATAGAATGAAGTTGACGCCATTCGGGTCTTTGTTATTGTTTTTTTTTTTTTTTTTTTTGCCCTCCGCGTTTATGAGTAATTCTCACTAAACTGTATGAACCAGACTATAAATGTTCATGGTTACACAGAGTGTTGTGTGTTTTTCCGTTATACTTCCGGATGGCAATAGTTGTGAGCTTCTTAGCCAAGCGCATACTATCTATCCTTCCGCCTAAACTTCGAGCCAAGTAACGACACCAGCTTACAATGTACTAGCGAGACCAACTTTGGCTGGAATATGCCAGTTCAGATTTGGACTCAATACAGACACAAAAGACACGCATAAAGAAAATCGACCGAGACTAATACCAACCATCATTGATGCTGTGCGTTTAGCTAACATACTCACACCAATGGGGCAACTCTTACTTCCTTCTTTCCTTACTTACCGTGGTCATTATCAGATTGCCGCATGCGCAGTGAGTCACAAACAACTCTTAATTCCTTCCTTCCCTACTTACCGTGGTCATTGTGCCTGGCCAGGTCGTTTTTGTCGATGAGGAGGTCGTGGTCCTTGTCCAGCTCCCAGAACTTGCAGTAGATGACGTAGAAGTGTTCGTATGAGAAGAAGTCCTTCACCTGGTTGATGTCTTCCTCCGTCTCCAGCACGGTCAGGGTCTGGATTGGGGGGGGGGGGGAATTGGAAGGTAAGGAAAATAAGCAAATGAAAAAAAAAAAGGGGGGGGGGGGGGAGAGGATTCATTTTAATAGGATTCAACAGTCTGATGTCACGTCGCCCAGCAACGAGCAGCTTGGTTCCAAACAAATAAAATCGGTATTTTTTATTCTCCATGCTGGCTATACCGTTTTCATGAGTCATGTGATCAGAATGTGTAAAAGTCAAAACATGATCAGATTTATAATGTTTTTTTTTTTCCTCTGGATACGCTTTTATGCTCGTCGGAGAAATATTTCATAAGGGCGTCCGCCATTGTTCTGATAGTTTAGAACAAGTTGTTAAGTTACTATGCGTCATTACGAGGAAAGTGAAGTCCCGACTGTTGAAAATAAAGATTACATCTTATGGGCCCAGACTCTCGAATACCCTACCGGCACCGGGAGAGAAGTCGAGAATATCTCAAACTTCAAATCTGCTTTAAAAATCCCCACTCTTTGGTGGTGGTGGCCTTATCGGGCTTCCACTGTAGATAGAACAAAACCAACAACCCATTGTTTTATGAATTGTTGGCAAAGGTCGGCAGGTCGAAATGCATCATTAGTTATATTACACACACACACACACACATATATATATATATATATATATATATATATATATAATATATATATATATATATATATATATATATATATATATATATATATATATATATATATAATTGAATCGTGTTTGATACAAATATGGTACGAAAAGTGCTCGACATGTAGTAATGGAGCGAATTATTATTTTTTAAAATATTTACCACAATGTTTGAGACAGTCTACATTAATGTTTCAGGCTTAATTTGCCATCGTCAGGACTGAGTTGTTTTGTTGACTGTTGTTGTTTCTTGAAGTATGTTCTCAACATTTAGAAACACTAACAAAAAAACATCCATAAAACTCAGCGAACATATTTGGAAATTAAAAGACAACAAACTAGACCACAACATTTCATGGAAAATTTTATCTAAAGCAACAGGATACACACCAACATCAAAACAATGTAGCTTATGCCTGGAAGAGAAATATACTATAATCAAACACCCTCATGAAGCCACACTCAACACGAAAAGTGAGATGTACGGTACGTGTCCACATCGCCGGAAGTTCTTGTTAATTAACTTTAAACCGGAACCACTTCAAGAAACAACAACAGTCAACAAAACAACTCAGTCCTGACGATGGCAAATTAAGCCTGAAACATTAATGTAGACTGTCTCAAACATTGTGGTAAATATTTTTAAAAATAATATATATATATATATATATATATATATATATATATATATATGTATATGTATGTATGTATGTATGTATTTATGTATTGGATGTATGTATGTATGTATGTATGTATGTATGTATGTATGTATGTAAATGGTGTGTAGTTGCCTAACAGGCAAGACGTGTTTTTGTTGTTGTGACATTTCTCTTCAATTTTTACCGATTTCAAGGATTTACACGTCTTATTTCAAT
>NC_088369.1:44689423-44691923 GCF_034508935.2 Berghia stephanieae
CAACAGCCACAGATATTAACATGAGAGATTAAGTACGTATGCCTCGTAGTCTAGTATCACGATAACTAAAAACACGAGAATGATGAATGAAGTAAGAATGGCTCTGATAGCGATCAGAATAAAACGTTGAGTTTTGATCGGAGGCGTTGCTGCCTGTGCCCTGGTGATTTATTTATTTATCGTTTCTCCTGCTTAATGTCATTGGAATTTCAACCACAGATTCGGAGAACAGATAATAAATACTTTTAGGCAGGAATGATATTTCTCAGAAAAAAGGTATATTTTCAACATAATAATAATAATAATAATAATAATAATAATAATAATAATAATAATAATAATAATAATAATAATAATAATAATAATAATAATAATAATAATAATAATAATAATAATAAAGCAAATACGGTTGCACTTAACAACAAATAGACCCCCCCCCCCCCAAAAAAAAAAAATAAAAAAAATTAAAACAATTAAAAACCTCAAAAAACACCAAAAGCAATAAAGAGAAAAAAAACAAACAGGATCATTTTTATAGCGCAATATGCACTGAATGTGCTCGAAGCGCTTTATAAGAAGTCCCTAGCAAACAACAACAACGCTTAACATGTAGAACGCACGAGACATGACAAATCAACAACAACAACAACAACAACAACAACAACAACAACAACAACAACAACAACAACAACAACAACAGCAATGGTTCTCACCACCACTGTAACAGTGTGCCACCATGACCACCTACCTGAATCATGGCTTCGAAATCGTCAGTCTCCAGCACTTTGCTGCCAGGCTTTCCGGCCAATCTCTGGAACCGTGATGACTCGTCGTGACAACTCTGGAACAGTCTGCCATTGTAAATAGATAAATACATATAAATAAATACATAAATACGTAAATAAATACATAAATAAATACATAAATACATAAATAAATAAATAAATAAATATAAATAAATACATAAATACGTAAATAAATAAATAAATAAATAAATAAATACATAAATAAATAAATAAATACATAAATATAAATAAATAAATAAATATAAATCAATAAATATAAATAAATGAATAAATACATCCATAAATAAATAAATATAAATAAATAAATAAATAAATAAACACATAGATAAATAAATACATAAATAAATAAATAAATAAATAAATAAATAAATATAAATAAATAAAAATACCGGCCACGGGTAGAAGACATGAACGTGAAACTACGAGCCTCTTTCAATGATGCGTTTTATAAACAATTACCGCACTCGAATCGGGTGTGAATTGGTCCTGAGATATAAACAAGCATTGACTGATATCGCACGAAAATATTTCTTGTTAAAAAAAATGGTGGCCATCTAATAATAGGCGAACATGCAGTGTTTATCAAATGGAAATTAGTCTCCAAATGACCGCCTAGGGGGAATAATAATAATAATAATAATAATAATAATAATAATAATAATAATAATAATAATAATAATAATAATAATAATAATAATAATAATAATAATAATAATAATAAAGTGTTCATTTATAGCGCTAAATGCCGAAGCCTCAAAGCGCTTGAATAAATAAGGCATATTATATTATATACCCTATTTGTTTAGTGTTGCGATAGCATGCCTCTGAAAAAAAAATTCAAATGAATATGGATATATTTTATAGTAAATCTATATTCAGTTCCATCTCTATAAAATACATTGTGCGCTATCTTACATAATATCTCCCCTTCGTTTTGGATACTGACGCCCGCTCTGCCGTCATATGGTAAAATGACGCAAGTGCCTACGTAAACAAAAAATGAGCTATTTATATTATGGGAATCCTCATTTCAAGTCACACAATACCATCTTGGCCACGTGGTAATGTGCAATTTTATACTATCAGAAATACACCAATTTGAAATTGAAACATAAAATAAATCCTTAAATTTCCGAACACACTTCCGGCCATAGTTCAAAACTAACCCCATGTCATTTACGTCCTTTTGTCATACGACGGCAGACGCTGCTCAGCGACATAATTGATTTATTTTGTACAAACGTACTAAGTACATACAACTACCCCTTTCATGGTTGTTTGTTGCCAAATAACAACGCCGATCGCAGACGTCCTCCTCTACAAATACTGTAATGGAATAAAAACATGACCTTTTAGAAGCATGTCGTATCATACAACCCTCAATATCCATGCTGGGCGCTTATCCAAATACACTCACAACATCCGCCAGCCGGATATAACGTACAGCGACGACGCACAAAACGATGTGTAACCTTGAACGGTATAGTCTGATTGATAGAATTTAGTGAGAACTACTCCTAAACATGGCTGGCTAAAAAAAAAAAAAATAATAACAAAGAGCTGAGTGACGTCAATTTCGTTCCTTCTATATCATGCCAACACCACGCCACCTTCCCGGCTTTCAACTTGTGCATTCTGATTGGTAACAAACTCAGTGCGACTTTGTGGTTGAGTGGTACAACATTCAGCTTGGG
>NC_088369.1:44696923-44701923 GCF_034508935.2 Berghia stephanieae
CAACAACAACAGCAGCAGAACCAATGCAACAACAACAGAAGAAACAACAACAACAGCAGTAGAATCAACAACAGTAGCAGAACCAATGCAACAACAACAGCAGCAGAAAAAAACAAAAACAGTAGAACCAATGAAACAACAACAGCAGGAACAACAACAACAGCAGCAGAACCAATGCAACAACAACAGCAGAAACAACAACAGCAGCAGAAAAAACAAACAAAAACAGTAGAACCAATGAAACAACAACAGCAGGAACAACAACAACAGCAGCAGAACCAATGCAACAACAACAGAAGAAACAACAACAACAGCAGTAGAATCAACAACAGCAGTAGAACCAATGCAACAACAACAGCAGCAGAAAAAAACAAAAACAGTAGAACCAATGAAACAACAACAGCAGGAACAACAACAACATAAGCAGCAGAACCAATGCAACAACAACAGCAGAAACAACAACAGCAGCAGGAAAAAAAAACAAAAACAGTAGAACCAATGCAACAACAACAGAAACAACAACAGCAGCAGACACAACAACAGCAGCAGCAGCAGCAGGAGGAAAAACAACATGAAATGAAAGCTGTTATGATCAGTGAAACAAGAGAGGATGGAAAGTGACACCAGCACCACTTGTGTAATAGCTTGTTGACACGTTAAAAGCTTTCTAACTAGATCAGAGACTAGTCCTACCATTTTCTTATTTTAAATCTCTCTCTCTCTCTCTCTCTCTCTCTCTCTCTCTCTCTCTCTCTCTGTGTGTGTGTGTGTGTCTCTCTTTCTCTCTCTATCTCGATCCCCATCTCTCTTAATCTCTCTCTTTCTCTCTCATTATCCTTCTCTCCTTCTCTCTATCCCCCCCCTCTCTCTCTCTCTCTCTCTCTCTCTCTCTCTCGTTCGTTCTTTCTTCTTCTTCTTCTTCTTCTTCTTCTTCTTCTTCTTCTTCTTCTTCTCCTCCTCCTCCTCCATCTACTACTACTACTATTACTACCAATACTACTACTACTACTACTACTACTACTACTACTACTACTACTACTACTACTCTCCCTACTACATACTCTACACTACTACACTACTACTCTATATCTCCACTTACTTACTACTACTACTTACTACTATACTATACTACTACTACTACTACTACTTACTCCTATATCTACTACCTCACTACTACTACTACTACTACTACTACACTACTACTACTACTACTACTCTACTACTAACTACTACTACTACTACTACTACTACTACTACTTACTACTACTTACTACTACTACTACTACTACTCACTCTACTACTACTACTACTACACTACTCACTACTACTCTCACTCCCTTCCCCTACTCTACTACTACTACTACTCCTCTACTACTACTACTACTACTACACTACTACTACTACTACTACTATACTACTACTACCACTCCTACTCCCACTACAACTACTGCTACTCCTCCTCCTCCTCCTCCTCCTATTACTACTACTACTACTACTACTACTACTACTACTACTACTACCACTCCTACTCCCACTCCTACTCCCACTACAACTACTGCTACTCCTCCTCCTCCTCCTATTACTACTACTACTACTACTACTACTACTACTACTACTACTACTATACTCCCACTACTACCTACTACTCACTACTCACTACACTCCTCTATCTCCCACTCCTCCCCACTACAACTACTGACTACTCCTCTCCTCCTACTCTATTACTACTACTACTACTACTACTACTACTACTACACTACTCTACTCCCACTCCTACTCCCACTACAACTACTGCTACTCTCTCCTCTCCTACTACTACTACTACTACTACTACTACTTACTACTACTACTAATATGCTCTACTTCCTACTACTACTACTACTACTACTACTACTACTACTACTACTACTACTACTACTACTACTACTACTACTACTACTACTACTACTTCTAATCTCAACCTACCCACCTTCCCATCCGTATCTCTCTTTCCGTTATCTCTATTCCTTTCCATATCTCTTCCCACTATCGATATTTTTTCTTTTCTTCTTCAATAAACCAAATCCTACATAGGCACACCGCTGTCGATTAACCCTCCCAAGACATACGATGAAAAAAAAGGTTAAATTATCATACACGTCACTTTATGACTAGGTCGTTACATCTGCTGTCGTGCCCAAGGAAATACCACGGAAAAATTGCTTGTCTGGATCTGGATCTCGTCAACAGAAACACTCGAGACTTCTTTACTCTTTATCCCACTTCTCATTGCCCTTATCATTCTCTTCTTCTCTTTTCCTACCAAACTAGTATATATCTCCTAACCCCCCCCCCCCCCCCCCCCCCCCTTCCGATCCCTTCCCCTCTCAATCTACGTCATCATGTCTCGTCGTCTTTGGAGCAGGGTGTCATCATCGAAATAATCAGTCAATTTTATCGTTGTCGTCGATTTCATCATTGACATCATCGAAATAATCCGTCACTTTTATCATTGTCGCCGATTTCATCATTGACATCATCGAAATAATCCGTCACTTTTATCGTTGTCGCCGATTTCATCATTGACATCATCGAAACAATCAGTCACTTTTATCCTTGTCGCCGATTTCATCATTGACATCATCGAAACAATCAGTCACTTTTATCCTTGTCGCCGATTTCATCATTGACATCATCGAAATAATCAGTCAATTTTATCGTTGTCGTCGATTTCATCATTGACATCATCGAAATAATCCGTCACTTTTATCATTGTCGCCGATTTCATCATTGACATCATCGAAATAATCCGTCACTTTTATCCTTGTCGCCGATTTCATCATTGACATCATCGAAACAATCAGTCACTTTTATCCTTGTCGCCGATTTCATCATTGACATCATCGAAACAATCCGTCACTTTTATCATTGTCGCCGATTTCATCATTGACATCATCGAAACAATCAGTCACTTTTATCATTGTCGCCGATTTCATCATTGACATCATCGAAACAACTTTATAACAGACAGACTTTATAATAGACAGACTTTATAATAGACAATTTATATAGACAACTTATAACAGACAGACTTTATAACAGACAGACTTTATAACAGACAGACTTTATAACAGACAGACTTTATAACAGACAGACTTTATAACAGACAGACTTTATAACAGACAGACTTTATAACAGACAGACTTTATAACAGACAGACTTTATAACAGCACAGACTTTATAACAGACAGACTTTATAACAGACAGACTTTATAACAGACAGACTTTATAACAGACAGACTTTATAACAGACAGACTTTATACAACAGACTTTATAACAGACAGACTTTATAACAGACAGACTTTATAACAGACAGACTTTATAACAGACAGACTTTATAACAGACAGACTTTATAACAGACAGACTTTATAACAGACAGACTTTATAACAGACAGACTTTATAACAGACAGACTTTATAACAGACAGACTTTATAACAGACAGACTTTATAACAGACAGACTTTATAACAGACAGGCTTTATAACAGACAGACTTTATAACAGAAAGACTTTATAACAGACAGACCAGTGGTTACAAGTATTTAAAAAAATAAAAAAATGATGCCATTCCGCCACAATATCATAAGATATCGTTGCCCAGGCATTCCACGAAGGAATATAGATAATTCATCAAACAATATGTCTGATGTCAACAGGAATCACCCATGTTGTCACAATGAGATATCGTTGCCTAGGCATTCCATGAAGGAATATAGATAATTCATCAAACAATATGTCTGATGTCAACAGGAATCACCCATGTTGTCCAAGTGAGAAAATTGGGGGTTAATAATCTTGCTGAAGGAAAATAAAAACGAAAACCAAAAGAGTCTGAACCGGGCCACAGATCACAGTGCAATGCGTTAACCACTCGGCCACTTCGCTCCCCGGTTATAAGTAAAGGTCAACCAATGAGGTTGTCGTGATGACCTTATAGAACCAACTCACAGGTCAAGCAATGAGGTTGTCGTGATGACCTTATAGAACCAACTCACAGGTCAACCAATGAGGTTGTCGTGATGACCTTATAGAACCAACTCACAGGTCAAGCAATGAGGTTGTCGTGATGACCTTATAGAACCAACTCACAGGTCAAGCAATGAGGTTGTCGTGATGACCTTATAGAACCAACTCACAATCACAATGATGTCCCGTGTCAAATCGTTGTACAAGTCCTGGATTTGACACCCCCTACGATGAGCAATTATTAACCACGGTTACACACATAGAGGCTAAATTGAAGTGTATATCAGTACCATCTCTCTCTCTCTCTCTCTCTCTCTCTCTCTCTCTCTCTCTCACACACACACACACACACACACACCACTTTCACCACTACATCAGCATCGTTATCATTATCATCACCAACATCCATATTCATACGTAGGTTACAATGAGTATAGGCCGCTATCGCCCACATGCGTTGAAGCCATCACCATCAGCCTATGCGGCGCATCTTTCCTACGATAACGCAATTATTTTAATGAGTACAATTATAGATATTTGGCGTTAGTTCAAGGACGGGAACCCGATGCAAATTGGGGGGATCGTGTCTCTAGTTTTACTTCAGTGGCGAGGATGAAGGAAGAAAAAAAAGTAGGTATAGAAGCAATTACAAGGTGATCAGATAGCGCTACGGAACATAAGCAAGATTACAGGTTGTAACTAAAATTAGAAATCTGTGTTTGTTTCTTCTTCTTGTAAATGCTGCTGTTCGAAGCTCGAAGAAATAAATAACACTGTGAAATTGAATGTAATAACTATTCATCTTAACGCCACTAAACCACATTATCTTATTCGTCTGTTAGTGTGTCATTCATCCTGTTTTGTTGATAAAGGGGAAACCCGAAACGTCCATTTTATCTGTTTTCGTGTATTAAATTGGTTTAGGGATTCAACGGTGTCCGGGGAATTGGATTCAATAGTCTGATGTCACGTCGCCCAGCAACGGCGGCCATCC
>NC_088369.1:44706923-44720280 GCF_034508935.2 Berghia stephanieae
TAATAACAAAAACAACAACAGCAACAATAATAATAATAATATTAATAATAACAATAATAATAACAACAATAATAATAATAACAATAATAATAATAATAACAACAATAATGACAATAATAATAACAATAATAACCACAACAATAACAACAACAATAAGCCAATTGTGCAATCGCAACTAATCTTTATCATGGTAAACTATTATACAATATTTTAATATCAATGCCCAATTCCCCCCCCCCCCCACCCCACTTTCTCACACAAATACACACTCACACACACACACACACATACTTATATATATATATATATATATATATATATATATATATATATATATATATATATAACATGTCATATTTTGTATAATATACCACATCTTAGTATCAGAACTGCAGTTACTAAACAGACAAAAACAAATGAAAACAAACAAACAATCGCATTATTCTCTCTATCATCAATTTTAATAAGTTTTCCTTGCCGTGGAAACCACAATTATACTTGTAAATATTTCTTGTGTTCGATCTGTACCTTAAAACAAAGTCTACCTAAATCACCTTGCTGTCTACTGTCTCTGCATTTCAAAAATTTGATAAATTCAAACATACTTGGTTTATTTTTCAGTTTTTCCGGCAGGCAATTTCTTCTCTCTTGCGTATACCTCGAACATTCAATTAGACAATGGTATTCGTCTTCTATTACGTCACAAGTAGGACATTTACGATCATTTCTATCTACTTTTCTTGTGCCCCATCTACCCCTTTCTATATAAAACAAATGAGAACTCAATCTGATTTTTGAGATGGCAACTCTGTAAGATTTATTACACAGTTTCATATATGGTTCTAACTCAAAGGTGTCTTTAATGTGTTTATACAGCCGTCCAGACGTCGTCATCGACATCTCAGCGTGCCACTCTTGTAGAAACATGTCATCCAAGCGTTGTTTTAAAACCGCCAGAAAGTAATTTTCATTTTTTACATTTTGTTTAACCCAATAATGGCCCATTCCGCTCCTATCCAGCAACTGCTTCACCAGACTTACCCAAGTTGTTGTGTTTGGTTCATTAATATTCAATTGCACAAGTTCTTTGTATACTGCATGAGTGAATGAGCAATCATTATTTCCTGGGCGAATAAGTTTCAACCAATACTTAATAACTTTCATTTTTCTTTCAATATGCAAAGGATACACCCCCAATTCCCCATAAACAAAACAGTTTGGTGTGCTGTGCTTAACACATAGAATGGATTTAAGAAAACCGAGGTGAAATCTTTCAATTGGATCAGCTCTTCTTAAACCCCATATTTCTGCCCCATAATTCAGTATTGGTAAGATGGTACTATTGAACAGTTTCATTTGCATCTGTGGTAAAATTTCTGTGTTAGTGTTAAAATACTTTCTAAGTGAAAATAGTGCTCTTCTGGCTGAGTTTGTTACTTCTTGTGTACATTTTGTAAGAGATCCCGATGCGCTAAAATGACAGCCTAGATACTTGAATGACGAGATTACTTCAATACTTTTACCCTGATATGACCATTTGTCTTGTTGCCCAGTTTTCCCTCCCTTTTTAAATACTACGATTTTTGTTTTACTGATATTTACCTTTATTCCCCATTGCATACAATAATCTTGTAAAGAGTCTAAACCGTTCTGCAAACCCTCTTTTGTTTCACTGATTATTGCCATATCGTCTGCAAACATGAGCAATTTAATTGTAATATCCTGTATTTGTAATCCTATGGAATCTTCACTTAATTTACTTTCAAGATCATTAACAAACAGCGAAAACAAAAGTGGCGAAGTGCTTTCACCCTGTAATAATCCGCTGTTTGATTTAAAAAATTGTTGTTGACCTTTACCTCCTGTGGCCAGCTCAACCTTTGAATACATGTTTCTAAATAGCTTGACAAATTTCGAGCTCACACCGGATTTGATCAATTTTGTAAATAATGCGGATCTGTCAATAAGGTCATATGCTTTTTCATAGTCGATAAACGCACAATGTAGCTTCTTCCCTTTAGATAGCAATATCTCGATAATTCCATGTAGAATAAAATGGCAATCTGCTGTGCTCCTTCCCTTTCTAAATCCATATTGAACCTCGTTTAACACATTCTCTCCCTCCACCCATACATTTAGTCTTTCATTCATCACTCTTGTAAACAGTTTTCCTATACAACTCATTATTGTTATCCCTCTATAATTGTTCACATCTCTTTCATCTCCCTTTTTAAGAATCGGCACAATTCTACCCTGACTCCATATCAAGGGGAAATATTCCAATTCCAGTATCTTATTGAAAATTGATAAAATCAGTAATTTGATTTCTGAAGTTGCATTAATAATAAATTCATTTAACATATTATCCACTCCAGTAGCTTTGCCGCGTTTAAGAGCCTTAATTGCTTTGTGTAGTTCCCCCATCTCGATTGGCTTATCTAAAATATCTATATCTATAATATTCCTTCCCACATCCTTTTCTACCTCTGCAATCTCCGCCCTACCCATCTCCCCAACCCCTGATTCTTTATTTGCTAAAGTTTTAAAATGGTCGTAGAAGTTTATATCTGGCAGCTCTCTTCGTGATACTGAATTTCTTTTTATTTCCTTCCAAAAGTTCTGGGGTTCATGCTTACTTAAATCCAATAAATGTTGCGCTTTTTTGCGACTGTAATTTCTTTTGTTAATCCTACATACCTTCCTGTATTTATTCCTTTCCTTACACATCAATGTCCTGTTTTCCCCTGTCCCCGTCTCTATAAACTTATGTGCTCGTTCAGTGAATACTTTGCGTTGGATCTGACAAGCTTCGTTATACCATGGTGCTTTCTTTCTTCTCCCTTTCCTTTGTTTATCCCCTCTCCCCTCTATCCTAACTACATGATCTATCCCTGCTTCTGTTAAAATATCTGTTAACTCGACTATATTACCCTCTAATACCTCTGGATCTGTGTTAGTTTGTACCAAATATATTAGATTGCTCACCTTATTATGACACACTTCTGTATTTAATAATGTAACGTAATTCTCCTTCTTATCCTCTTTCCACTTTGTCAACATAACCCCATCTAAACCGTCACTTACCTCCCGTCTATGCTCACTATTATTTAATTTCAAAGTAAACGATATTATCTTATGGTCTGACATTTCATTTGTTTCATGGACGTTAAAACCACACACATTTCCTATAACCCGCTTATTGCAAATAACATAGTCGATTGTACTCTCCCCTTTTTTATTGCCAAACGTTGTGCATCCCTTCATTTTATCCTCCCCTGTTCTCCCATTTAATATTGCAAGGTCACATGTGTAACATAATTGGAGTAATTTCAGTCCATAGTCATTTACTTTTTTGTCCTTATTAAAACGTCTAACTGTCATGTCATTACATAAGAAATCTCTTTCACATAAAACATTCTCTACCGAAAGCTCTTCTGTCTGGTTCTCTCTAATGTCAACAGTCAAACAATCCTCTCTCTCCGCCGTCCTTGCATTCATGTCTCCTGCTACTATGATCCCTCCCTGATCGGTCACTTTTGTCAATTGATTTAACAGTTCATCAAAACAACTTACATTATCGTCAAAATCGCTGCGCGTTGATCCATACGGCCTCATGTAGACAAATAATAAATATACACTTTCATTCCATCCAAAATGTTCCTTATCTAATTTAAAACACATACCATCTTCATACTCCCAATCTACAACTGACACACCCTTTTCCAAACGCTTCCTGAAATAACACACTAACCCACCCGAATCCCGTTTGGCCCTTGATTTTCTTTTACGGTGTTTGCAGAACGGTTCACAGTAGCCATCTAACATTAAATTACTTCTCTCATTCGTCCACGTCTCACTTAACAAAATTACATCAAATTTATAAATACTTTCAACAAATTCAGGACATTCTTTCTTCATTTCCAAACTACCATTGATATTAAAAACACAAAAGGATACATTAGAAAGGTGGCTCCGCGGCGCATCTTCCTATTGTCGATCTGTTGTCGTCGTCGGTCTCACTGTCCGCACTTCCCTGCCGTCCACAATCAGCCTGGCTGGGTATGCTACCCAGGCGTCTCTTCCGGCATTCTTGGCTGCCTTCAAATCCGCCATCAATTGGCGTCTTGCCTCTCGGATCTCAGACGGAAAGTCTTCACTTACTCCAAGTCCAGGAGGCAGATGCTTTCTCCCAAGCTTGACTCGTTGCCTGTCATTGAAGTCCAGGAATTTGGCAATGACAGGCCTTCTTTTGTCACTCGTTCTTCTACCCATCCTGTGCGCTCTTTCTATCACCACCCTTCCTTCCACTTTGCACTTTCGCACCAACTCCGCCACCAGTTCAAAACAATTCTCTCCCTCCCTCTCCTCGACACCGTGAAACACCAAGTTGTTCCTCCTGCTTCTGGCCTCACTCTCAATCGCCCTCGCCTCTAACACCTCCACTCGCCTTCTCAACACCCCCACATCTTCCTTGACAATTCTCGCCTCACTTCGTTGCATCTTTACCTCCTCCTCTATCCTGTCTAACCTCTCCTCTTGTCCTTTCATATTTTCTAATATCCTGTCCATTTGATCTTTAATGGTACTGAGTTGCCCCAACACCGCTAAAACCGAGCTCACGCTGTCTTTAACTCCATCAATTACATTCCTCAATTCTATGAATTCCCTTCTCAACTCACACATCTCGTCAGTAACACTCGGTAGATCGTCACTACCCCCTCTTAATCTCTTTGCATTGGAAGCTGGGGTAGACATGGTTTGGCTACTTATTATCAAATATGTACGTTGAAGAGAGAGAGAAGGTTGGGGGGTTACGGTTGGGAGAAAACAGTTCACGATTCTTGTCACAGAGTGACAAAACAAACAGTGACACGGAATGTTTACACAACAATCACAATCCAGATAATCAAAACAACCAGGGTTTACAGGTGAACAGCGACGATGACGGTTACGGTGATATTGAATAATAATAATAATAATAATAATAATAATACAATGATGAGATGATTTAATGCCTCGAATGGTGAAATAATGGCAGAAGTTGAAGAATTTTGTACTACCTTCACAGTTTCAATTGGAAATCCTGAAAACACAAAACACTTAAACAGTCCGGAATATAGTCCAAAAGATAAAGGGAAATGAGTCGAACAGACCAATATAAATTTCAATCCAAGACAACAACAATTACTTGAGAAATATAGGATAAATGCACGATAACACCATAGCAGATAGAAAGACGTCTTGACACCTTGACACACAAAAACATATCATTGGGTATCTAAATTGGAACATTCTTTCTGATTAGCTATCCCCATAATTCTTTGGCGTGCCCTTACTTTACAAAACCAAGGAAACTAGACTGACTACCTGTAGCATATATTTTGTAAGACAACGGCTGCCGTCATATGGTAAAATGACGCAAGTGCCTACGTAAACAAAAATGAGCTATTTATATTATGGGAATCCTCATTTCAAGTCACACAATACCATCTAGGCCACGTGGTAATGTGCAATTTTATACTATCAGAAATACACCAATTTGAAATTGAAAACATAAAATAAATCCTTAAATTTCTGAACACATTTCCAACCATAGTTCAAAATTAACCCCATGTCATTTACCTCCTTTTGTCATACGACGGCAGACGCTGACAAAACAGACATGACGGGTGCTGTAAACATAAACATAAACATAAACTAACAGAGATAGATAGGGGCGTTTTCTTCTTGTTTTCATCGGACAGAACGAAGGAAATGCGATAGATGGAGAGAGCATCATCAGTACATTGGCATTGGTGTACGCACGACATTCGCAAAGTTTATTCAAAGACAATCGTGGTACGCTATCTTTCTCTCTCTCTCTCTCTCTCTCTCTCTCTCTCTCTCTCTCTCTCTCTCTCTCTCTATCTATCTATCTATCTCTCTATCTATCTCTCTCTTTCTCTCTCTATCTATATATCTCTCTCTATCTATATCTCTATCTATCTATCTCTTTCTCTCTCTATCTCTCTCTCTCTCTACCTATCTCTCTCTTTCTCTCTCTATCTATCTCTCTCTTTCTCTCTCTCTATCTATCTATCTCTCTCTCTCTTTCTCTCTCTCTCTATCTATCTATCTATCTATCTATCTATCTATCTATCTATCTATCTATCTATCTATCTCTCAATCTCTCTCTCTCTATCTATCTATCTATCTATCTATCTATCTATCTATCTATCTATCTATCTATCTATCTCTCTCTCTCTCTCTCTCTCTCTCTCTCTCTCTCTCTTTCTTTTTTTTTAAATGGATGGTGGAGTTGGTGACAGCGGTAGTAAGAGGTGATGGTGGTGGCCATGATGATAATGATGATGATGATGATAATGATGATGATGATGATGATGATGATGATGATGATGATGATGATGATGATGATGATGATGATGATGATGGAGGAGTCGTCCCAAAATTACTTAACCCTCTCCTTACCACCAATCGGAAAATCGTGAGATTCGATTGATGATGATGATGTTGATGATGATGATGATGACGATGATGATGATATAGGGACAGCGTGGCCCAGCGGTACGGTCTTTGCTTGGTACTCAAAAGGTACAGAGTTCGACTACCGGCCTCGTTGTGTGGCCTTGAGTAAGTCACCTCGCCCTAGCTCAATTTGCGGCGCTGCACTGCGGTTGACGCCCGTGTCATTCCAGTCTTCCCTTGGAATAAAGACAAATTTTCCCTTGGGGATTAATAAAGGGATTTTTTTATTTTTTAAATTTATTTTATGATGATGAGGATGACTATGATGAATATGATGATGATGATGATGATGATGATGATGATGATGATGATGATGATGATGATGATGATGATGATGATGATCTTATTATCCCAAATAGCACCACCACGACCACCACCACCACCACCAACACGATAGTAAATTTCTCTAGTTATTTATTTATTTATTTATTTATTTATTTATTTATTTATTTATTTATCTATTTATTTATATATTTATTCATTTATTTATTTATCTATTTATTTATCTATTTATTTATCTATTTATCTATTTATTTATCTATTTATTCATTTATTTATCTATTTATTTATTTATTTATTTATCAACAAAACGTACAGAGAAGTCTTCAAACAACAGGGTTGGCAAAGGCAATAACCCGCCACAATTGATAACCAACACATATTAATATGATAATAATGATATTATAGAAAGAAGACAGCCGACGTCTATTTCCAGTCATAACCTATCCCACGTGACACAATACACCTGTCTCACACCGTCAACTAGGAGCTGATTAGACAGGTGGGTGGAGAGACAACAATAACAACATAACACGTTAAGGAAGGGAGAATAGGGAAGATTTTATATTAAACACTCCTGTAACGTGGTGTCGTTATATATTTAGTTTTTAAACATTTATTCATTCGTTAAACCTATTTATTTATTTATTTATTTATTTATTTATTTATTTATTTATTTATGTTTCTATATGTCCAACTATTTAATTATTTATTTAATTATTTATATATGTTTCTATATGTCCAGCTATCGATTCATTTATTCATTTATTTATATATTTATCTATTCTTTTATTTATTTCTTCATTCACATATATAATCTACTCATTTATTTAGCTATATGTTTCTATTCCGATCCCATTGTCCATAACCTAAATGCTATTCAAGACATCTCTCTCTCTCTCTCTCTCTCTCTCTCTCTCTCTCTCACACACACACACACACACAAACACGCACACTCTCTCTCTCTCTCCATCTATCTATCTATCTATCTATCTATCTATCTATCTATCTATCTATCTATCTATCTATCTATCTATCTATCTATCTATCTATCTATCTATCTATCTATCTATCTATCTATCTATCTATCTATCTATCTATCCATCCATCCATCCATCCATCCATCCATCCATCTATCTATCTATCTATCTATCTATCTATCTATCTATCTATCTATCTATCTATCTATCTATCTATCTATCTATCTATCTATCTATCTATCTATCTATCTATCAGCCCCCCCCCCCCCTTCACCCCCCCCCCCCCCCCCCATGATCAGGCGAGGCATTGCTACTATTTAGAGATTTTTGAGATAAAATGTCTTGTATTTTTCATGCTGCGTTATTCGCCACTTTTTCGTACACATCTTTATTAAGATTTGACCTTACAACAACAGTGCCCGTCTCAAAGTTTGTTTTTTGTTTGTTTGTTTGTTGGTTGTTTTTGTTGTTGTTGTTTTTTTTTTCTTCTATTTTAGCGCTAAAGATGTTAAACAAATTAAGGAGCAGGCATCACTATAAGATAAATATCTGAACAAGTGTGTATGAAAGGTGTCAGACAAAGCAAGAAAGAAAAATACAAGAAAACAAACATCCCAAAAAATCAGTCCACCCCAGTTGAGGTCGCCTGATATTTTTTGGGTTTTTTTTTCTGGCATTTTTCTTCCTTGCTTTGTCTGGCACCTTTCGTAAACACTTGTTCAGATCTTTACCTGCTCGCAATGTTGTGACCCACTTAATAGGTTGGTGGCAATAAGTGCAAACGACTCCACAAAAGACTACTAGAGCGTCGTTAAATCTCGACACTACCACGTCATAAAACGTCTTTCTGGAAATCTGATGGCAGCACTTTGGAAGGTCATAGCATTATGCCATTACTAGAGAATTTATATAGCGCAGTATCCACTAAACGTGCTTAAAGCGCTTCACAAGGGGTCCCTGACCAACAGCAACACGTAACATGCAGAACGAGACATGACGCCTGTTAGGCGATGTTACAATTTTTTCCCGGACAGAGAATCAACGCTGTTAACGACCAGGTACTCATTGTATACCTGAATACGGTGAGAGAATGTGAGTAAAGAGCCTTTTCCCAAGAACTCAACTATGCGCCGAGCGAGGCTCGAACCCAGGACCTTCCGATCCGAAAGCGAGTGTCATACCACTAGACCACGTAGCCGCATATGTACAGGCATACTCATAAAGACAGTGTGTGTTGTATAACGCTTCAACAGTCGTGACGTCACTTCCCTCGTACGCATGGTAACTTAGTAACTGGCTCTAAACTATCGGAACAATGGCGCCCTTATGAAATATTTCTCCAACGAGCATAAAAGTGCATCCAGAGGGAAAAAAACCCATTATAAATCTGATCATGTTTTGACTTTTACACATTCTGATAACAAGACATATGAAAAGTTCTAGCCAGCATGAAGAATAACATTTCTTTGTTTAGAACCACGATGGCCGCCGTTGCTGGGCGACGTGACATCAGACTATTGAATCAAATATCGCATGTCGTGGCCTCTGGCCGAACTGTTGTATTGAGTTCATCACTGTTGTAAGTTCATCTCACAATACATTCATTAGGACGTGGTGTAATAAACATTTGCAGAGCATTGCATGTTATAATATCTGTATTTAGTACAGGCACGATAAGAACCATGGAAACCAACCGTAACTCTCTCTCTCTCTCTCTCTCTCTCTCTCTCTCTCTCTCTCTGTGTGTGTGTGTGTGTGTGTGTCTATCAATATCTACCTTTCTTTCTCTCTCTCTCTCTCTCTCTCTCTCTGTATGTGTGTGTGTGTCTATCAATATCTACCTTTCTTTCTCTCTCTCTCTCTCTCTCTCTCTCTCTCTCTCTCTGTATGTGTGTGTGTGTGTCTATCAATATCTACCTTTCTTTCTTTCTCTCTCTCTCTCTCTCTCTCTCTCTCTCTCTCTCTCTGTATGTGTGTGTGTCTATCAATATCTACCTTTCTTTCTTTTTCTCTCTCTCTCTCTCTCTCTCTCTCTCTGTATGTGTGTGTGTGTGTGTGTGTCTATCAATATCTACCTTTCTTTCTTTCTCTCTCTCTCTCTCTCTCTCTCTCTCTCTCTCCTTCTTTCTTTCTCTCTGTCTCTCTCTCTATCTCTCTGTCCCTATCTCTATCTCTCTCTTTCTCCCCCCCCCCTCTCTCTCTCACTCTCTCTCCTTCTCTCTCTCTCTCTCTCTCTCTCTCTCTCTCTCTCTCATTCCAATAATTATTGTTAAAAGGGGGGAAAAGAGGTTGACGGGTGGCTAACCCGCCATACATTGTTGACAAGAGGCCCAACATTCAATTTTCCCACATTGCATTAAAATTTACTTCAAATAATAATAATAATAATAATAATAATAATAATAATAATAATAATAATAATAATAATAATAATAATAATAATGATAATAATAATAATAATAATAATAATAATAATAATAATAATAATAATAATAATAATAATCATAATAATAATAATAATAATCATAATAATAATAATAATCATCATCATAATAATAATCATAATAATAATAATAATCATAATAATAATAATAATAATAATAATCATAATCATAATCATAATAATAATACAGATAAAATATAGACGACTCCAATCTGTTAAAAACTCCTAAAGCTTCAAACTTGTCAAATTAAGAGTCCTCTAAATAATATGCATTTTTCTAAGTGTATGGCATACTGTGTCAAACGCTTCTCAAAATCCATTCAATGAAATTGTGTGGAAATTTCCACAGTTATCACCCAGACAATGTATTGTGTCGCCAAGGAGAGATTTTTTTTTTATATGAGGTATTTGTGTTTTGAAGTATAATCCAAATTATGAATCTTTAACATCAATTTTGGCATAACATTTTGATTCTCAACTTTGTAATGCTCTAATTAAAATTCCATAACCTAACGCCGTAAAATCTCTCTATGGCGACACACTACACTCCAATTATGATAAGAGGGAAGAATATGGCGGTCATTCCTTCAATAGTTTTTGTGGAACGTTATATCTTTTTGAATGACAGACCCTCAAATTTGGTCGCAAAACGGGTATTAACACCAAAAATGGTGTTTTTTAACCTCTAATGACGATACAGAATAATTAAAAAACCCCAATATAGGTAATTAACTTTCTTTTTTTTCTTGAAAAGACCCAAACCGCCCCTTAAGACTAGATTATAATTTGATAACTGAAACGCCTCAAAACTTTCCATTTTGATAAATACATTTGGCGAATGCCTATCAGTTGATGTGATTATCTCTTGTTTATCTTGATTCCCATTTGTTTGTGCACTTGTGTCTGGCTGTGTGTGTGTTGTGTCTGTGTGTGTGTGTGTGTGTGTGTGTCCGTAATTTATGTATTGGAGAAGATGTGTACAAGCATTTGAGGTATTTTACCTACAATGCATTGCTTTAGGCAATTGATGCAAAGCGCTTTGATGCCTTGCCTAAAGCCATATTCCAAATGTTTTTCTTCCTACTCTTTATTTTTTTTAAAATCAGGCCAAAATAAAAAGACTTTTCATAAAACATACGACGGCAGTGATGTTCTTTTGCGTCCTCAAGTACATTCTATGCTGATGCCATGCTGTCAAGGTCAAGGTCAAGGTCACCCGGCCAGGGAATCCATACCTAGCGTACCATAGGATGTTGGCGGAATCTTGTCTTGATTGGATCAGTGATCGACATGGCATTGGGTTGGGAAGGAAGATCGAGGTCAAGGTCAAGGTCACCCGGCCAGGGAATCCATACCTAGCGTACCATAGGATGTTGGCGGAATCTTGTCTTGATTGGATCAGTGATCAACATGGCATAGGGAAGGGAGATCGAGAGTTTGGCGAGGAGATTTAGGTAGACAGTGGAGTGGAATGTAGACGGAATGGAACGCTGGGTCCTTAGGTTGGCATGGCAGACAGGAGGAGGAGGATGATGGGACGAAGGAGGTGGCGTGGATACCTATAATGATGACGGAATCGGTCTGTGGATTACGTGCAAGAGTACTATACTACTGAGTGAGACGGTCAAGGTAGGGAGGATCAGGCCAAACAGCACAGCTAATTTGATTGAGGGCCTACGACGTTGACATTGGTTGTGAGAAAGAGTGAGGCAAACAGGCTGACGGACAGACAGACAGACAGACTGACAGACATATAGATAGATAGATAGATAGATAGATAGATAGATAGATAGATAGATAGATAGATAGGTAGATAGATAAACAGATAGATAGATAGATAGATAGATCGACCGATAGATAGATAGATAGATAGATAGATAGATAGATAGATAGATAGATAGATAGATAGATAGACAGATAGATAGATAGATATATAGACAGACAGATAAATAGATAGATAGATAGATAGATAGATAGATAGACAGACAGACAGATAAATAGATAGATAGATAGATAGATAGATATATAGACAGACAGATAGATAGATAGATAGATAGATAGATAGATAGATAGATAGATAGATAGATAGATAGACAGACAAATAGATAGATAGACAGATAGATAGATAGATAGACAGATAAATAGATATATAGACAGATAGACAGCTAGATAGACCGATAGATAGATAGATAGATAGATAGATAAATAGATAGATAGATAGATAGATAGATACATAGATAGATAGACAGACAGATAGATAGACCGATAGATAGATAGATAGATAGTTAGACAGACAGACAGATAGATAGATAGATAGATTGATAGATAGACAGACAGTCAGACAAACACACAGACAGACAGATAGATAGATAGATAGATAGATAGATAGATAGATAGATAGATAGATAGACAGACAGATAGATAGATAGACAAAGATAGATAGAGATATATATAAAAAAAAAAAAAAATATATATATAGATAGATAGATAGATAGATAGATAGACAGACAGACAGTAATAGAAGATAGATAGATAGAATAGATAGATAGATAGATAGATAGATAGATAGATAGACAGACAGACATAGACAGACAGACAGACAGACAGACAGAAGATAGATGTAGATAGATAGATAGATAGATAGATAGATAGATAGACAAATAGATAGATAGACAGATAGATAGATAGATAGATAGATAGATCGATAGATAGATAGATAGATAGATAGATAGATAGATAGACAGATAGATAGATAGACATACAGATAGACAGACAGATAAATAGATAGATAGATAGATAGATAGATAGATAGATAGATAGATAGATAGACAGACAGATAGATAGACAGACAGATAGACAAACAGATAAATAGATAGATAGATAGATAGATAGATAGATAGATAGATAGATAGATAGATAGATAGATAGATAGATAGATAGATAGACAGACACAAAGACAGACGGACAGACGAACAGCATGCTGGAGACAGTCTGATTGGATAAGTGGTCGTCTTGAGAATGAGATCAAGGGATTGGCGATAGATTCACGTGGACATTAAGTAGAATGGAGAGGGATTGGAACGTTAAGTCCCTAGATTGCAGAAGGGGGTGACGGCCAAATCGTTAAGGG
>NC_088369.1:44730380-44732880 GCF_034508935.2 Berghia stephanieae
ATCAACTTCATCATCATCACCACCATCATCATTATCATCATCGTCACCATCATCATCATCATCACCATCATCATCATCATCACCATCACTATCATCATCATCAACATCATCATCATCACCATCATCATCACTATCATCATCATCAACTTCATCATTATCATCATCATCACCATCATCCTCCCCCTCATCAATACGATGTTGGTCAATGTGACTGTCCTACAGGACGTGGTGAGACTCACCCAGGCCTAACCTTCTTACAAGATGCCCCAGAATTCCATTCAAGATACGTCACCACGGTAAGTCTTCACCACCACCATCATCATCATCATTGCCTTTTTCACCCTGGGTCAGGTCACAGACAAACAGCCTCCATCCTTCTCTATCCTGAGCTAACTTTTTTTTTATCTCATTCCATGTATTACCACTTCTCTGTATATCAGCTTCTTTAATTCTTCTCCATGTTCCTCGTGGCCTTCCCCTTGATCTTCTGCCCTGGGGATTCCAGTCCAATACTTTCTTTGTTATAGTGGAGTCATTCTTTCTAAGCGTGTGTCCAATCCACCTCCATCGTCTTCTTCCTATTTCAATTCTTCACCATAGTATGTTACTTTTAGACTTTTCCTCCTCATCTCCTTCCTCCTCTCCTCCTCCTCCTCCTCCTCCTCCTCCTCCTCCTCCCTCCTCCTCCTCCTCCTCCTCCTCCTCCTCCTCCTCCTCCTTCTCCTCTTCTTCCTCTTCCTCCTCCTCCTTCTCTTCCTCTTCCTCCCCCTCCTTCTCTTCCTCCTCCTCCTTCTCCTCCTTCTCCTCCTCCTTCTTACTACCCCTCCTCCTCTTACTACTATTCCACTTCCTTATCATATCACTATTGGCATTAATTTGATCAAGTTTATTTTTGTTTTGTATTATTTGCTGTGTTCTATTATGAGTTTAGGGGTATGAAACTACGATAGAAGTAAACACTGATTCTCTCTCTCTCTCTCTCTCTCTCTCTCTCTCTCTCTCTCTCTCCTTTCACTCTCTCTCTCTCTCTCTCTCTCTCTCTCTCTCTATCTGTCTCTTTCTATATATAGACATATGTGTGTGTGTGTGTGTGTGTGTGTGTGTGTGGTACCTTTTATTCACACTACTAATGTGTCTATTTAGGTTCCATCTGTGTCTGGTTCAGGTGTAAAATAACTCTACTATCTACCATAGTAAGATCATAATTTACTTTCAATTGTGTGTTATCAGTCTTCAACTTTAACCTTTTAAAAGACTACAGCGATGACAAGCTGACTAGACTTAGTCTTTGATCGCTACGAGGATCTGTGCCTGCCTTCAGCAGTAGATAGTACATAGATAGCTAATAATAAAATTTGCCCTTCCTCGCTGACTCCTTCTGTTTTCTCTCCCCCCCCCCCCCACCCCCGCACCCCCCATCTCAAACATACAGGTGGCCTCCAGGATAATGTTTTGTGTCAACAGGTCGTGGTCTGGACGGATTACCATCCCGGAATTGCGGAAATCAAACTTTTTAAAGGTCAGAATTCCCAAGCAGCCTCGTAGCATAGGTTGTTGTCTTCATACATACATACATACATACATACATACATACATACATACATACATACATACATACATACATACATACATACATACATACATACATACATACATACATACATACATACATAAATACATACATAAATACATACATAAATACATACATACATACATAAATACATACATACATACATACATACATACATACATACATACATACATACATACATACATACATACATACATACATACATACATACATACATACATACATACATACATACATACATACATACATACATACATACATCCAATACATACATCCAATACATACATACATAAACATACATACATACATACATACATACATACATACATACATACATACATACATACATACATACATACATACATACATACAACACACAATATATATATATATATATATATATATATATATATATATATATTATATATATATATATATATATATATTATTTTTTAAAATATTTACCACATTGTTGTTTCTTGAAGTGGTTCCGGTTTAAAGTTAATTAACAAGAACTTCCGGCGATGTGGCCACGTACCGTACATATCACTTTTCGTGTTGAGTGTGGCTTCATGAGAGTGTTTGATTATAGTATATTTTTCCTCCAGGCATAAGCTACATTGTTTTGATGTTGCTTTAGATAGAATTTTCCATGAACTGCTGTGGTCTAGCTTGTTGTCTTTTTATTTCCAAATATGTTCGCTGAGTTTTGTGGATGTTGTTTTGTTAGTGTTTCTAAATGTTGAGAACATACTTCAAGAAACAATAACAGTCAACAAAACAACTCAGTCCTGACGATGGCAAATTAAGCCTGAAACATTAATGTAGACTGTCTCAAACATTGTGGTAAATATTTTAAAAAATAATAATTCGCTCCATTACTACATGTCGAGCACTTTTCGTACCATA
>NC_088369.1:44740380-44748624 GCF_034508935.2 Berghia stephanieae
TTCTATCCCCCTATATCTGGGTGGGGTTCCCGACCTCCCACTGTGGGCAGGGGGGTACTTGCTGTGTCTTCTATCCCCCTATATCTGGGTGGGGTTCCCGACCTCCCACTGTGGGCAGGGGGGTACTTGCTGTGTCTTCTATCCCCCTATATCTGGTTGGGGTTCCCGACCTCCCACAGTGGGCAGGGAGGTACTTGCTGTCTTCTATCCCCCTGTATCTGGGTGGGGTTCCCGACCTCCCACAGTGGGCAGGGAGGTACTTGCTGTCTTCTATCCCCCTGTATCTGGGTGGGGTTCCCGACCTCCATCAATGTGGGCAGGGAGGTACTTGCTGTCTTCTATCCCCCTGTATCTGGGTGGGGTTCCCGACCTCCATCAATGTGGGCAGGAGGTACTTGCTGTGTCTTCTATTCCCCCTGTGTCTGTTTTCCAAAATGCTTTATGTCTTTGTCTTGGGATGAGATTACTTACTTTTGTCCTGACCCTAGCTGGAGTCCTTGGCTGGGAGGGAAACGGTCGAATGTATAGTTATAGTTTTGAGAGATGATATTTTTTTCCTTGTAAATCATCTCTCTGTTATGTAAACATTAGAGTGTATTCCTCTTTGTGGAATCCTTGCTGGTGTCTGGGTGAGATGTTAAGGTGATCTCAAACAATGACGATATGCTCTTGGAATCTACATCTGTTCCCTATTTAAACCAGTTCCCCTTTGTCTTACTTTATCTTGGATGTTTTAATTGTAATTCTAGAACTTTTTACTATCCCATTTTCTTCTGTTTTACTAGCACTGATATAACCTTAATGTGTTGCAAGTGCCGTAAAACCCTTTAAAACAAAACAAACAAACAAATAGTAGCTGACTACAATAAAAGTGCGTTAGAAATATTACATGGACCAAATAGGAATTTACGATCCTCTACTGACAAAACGAAGCTTACGCTTAGAAATAATTAGAATCATTAATTTTCTGGCGGTCGTTCCTTTACCCACACTGGGTTCCTTGTGCAGAATGACATGCCCAGAAGGATAAGACAAGCAAAATCTATTGATAGTTTTAAATCATTGTTAAAGCACTACCTTTTTTTTACCGTGACATTTTCATGATATTGATACGATATGACATACTATGCTGCTATTGATATCATCATTGTGGTATACGTTTTATATATGTAACTTTTGTATATTAATTTGTAACTTGCATTGACCATCACACAGTGGTGATAGCGGGTGATATAAGGCCATCCATTATTATTATCATCATCATCATCATCATCATCATCATCATCATCATCATCATCATCATCATCATCATCATCATCATCATCATCATTATTATTATTATTATTATTATTATTATTATTATTATTATTATTATTATTAATATTATTATTATTATTATTATATTATTATTATTATTATTATTATTATTATTATTATTATTATTATTATTATTATTATATTTTTATTATTATTATTATTTTATTGTTATTATTAACATTATTATTAATATTTAAAAATTTATTTTTTTTGTCCTTGCAATCTTTATTATTAACTTCCCATATTTTAGTAGCCAAGTGCCTAAAAAAAATAATAATTTAAGTTGTATTTTGATCCGTGTTGAATTTGTGGGGGAAAGATGAGCTCATTGCTTTGATTCCTACCAGTGCTGTGTGACCTTGAGGGAGTCACCTCACCCAAGGACACTTTTTAAAATTAAATTAAATTGAGCTTTTATATAGCGCAATATCCACTAAACGTGCTCAAAGCGCTTTACAAGGTATCCCTGGCCAACAGCAACATTTAGCATGAAGGACAGGACATGACGCCAGTTAATGATATTGCACTTTTTTTTTTTCGGACACAGACAACGCTGTTAACGGCCAGGTACTCTTTTTACACCTGAGTACGGTGAGAGAATGTGAGTAAAGAGCCTTCTCCAAGGACTCAACTATGACCGGGACCTTCCGATTCGAAAGCGAGTGTCCTACCACTAGACCACTTAACCAACACGTTGTTGACCTGCTCTGTCGTTGACACTTGGGTTATTGCCCCTCGGGCATGACTAAATTCTAATTTTATTCATTATTAATTTTTTTTTTTTTTTTTTCATTCAGGATCCGAATGCTGACCCAGTCGAGATCAACGATTGGAACCGATTTGCTGAAGAGGAATACGATGTCTTGGTGGCCGACGAGGGCAGCGGAGACATGGAGGAAGGGTGAGCTAGAGTAGTGGCATCGTTTTGATAGGCATTCAACTAAAATGGATATTATTATTATAGTGCTCGCTGGATTCTTGGCCTGCTTCTTTGGAGAACCAAAAAAGTGTGTTCGAACCCAATGCTCATGGATGGTAACCAAATACATTCCCTGTTCTTAAAGCAGTATCTCCTCCCCTTACCTCCCATTATCAGCAATGTCGCTTGTTGTGGAGTATGGACTGGTTCTCATGCATTTTGGGCTATGTTTGATATATATATATATATATATATATATATATATATATATATATATATATATATATATATATATATATATATATATATATATATCAAATATATATATATAATTTATTTTAAAAACATATTTTTGGGTATTTCTTTTCTTGCTTTTTTTCTGTTTTATATATGATATTTATGTGTTATACAAAATATATTAATATATTTTGAATGCATTATCATTGATTTTATAGATGCATTTTTACTGTTACTATTACTGTTACTTTTATTTCATGTTTCAATTAGTTAATTGCTTTATAAAATTGTGTAAATATATTATTATACAACACTCTTTGATTCAGTCTTGTAATTCACGTTTGTAAAACCAATTGGATGAATAAAAGTTTATTTATATATTTATATTTTATTTATTTATTCATTTATTTATTTATTTATTCATTTATTTATTTACATATTTATATTTTATTTATTTTTTTATCTATTTATTTATTTATATATTTATATTTTATTTATTTATTTATCAGGCATTATGAGGACGATTTTGAGCAAGAAGACGAAGACGAAGTATTAAGAGAGCAGATGCTGCGAATCACGGAATCGGGCCCCGCCTCCACCATCCATCAACGAGGCGGTTTCCACACCAACATCCCAAGACGACATCTACGATTTCAGTAACACGAACAACAAACTCGGATTTTGACCTCGACTACGGAGTTAGTTAGTTAGTCACTTTGTTTCTGTTATCATCAATGGGCTGTTTTGAACGGTCCTCCCATTTTATATTTTTGAAGGGGCGAAAGAAGGCATGGGATTATTTATCAATTCTGTTGGAATGTTGGTTGTTGAATTCGTCTTCTTTTGAGGGCCGTATTCATAATAGACAGAATCCGAAGTCTATGGTCTGTTGTACAATGGAGACGTGACGATTCAAGGAGATGTTATGTACAAAAATAGATGATTTGTTTGTTTATTTATTCTCTTCTCACTCACTCACCCCCCCCCCCCCCCCCCCCACACCTTTTCACCCCCATTTTTCAAATTCATCAGTCACATTATCCAAAAGATTGCATTTCTTCATACAAATTAATTTCATTGTATCATAGTCATTTCTCGCTTCGACATTGTTGTTAGAGTTTTAGTCATACGCTCTCAAGAGTCATTTTCTTTCTTACGGTTGTACTTTTGTATATATTTTTTTTGGATTTTCCTCTGTTACGAAGAAGAAGAAGTCGAAGAAGAAGAAGTCGTCGTGTTGTATGAAATGATGAAGTATGAAGTCGTGTTTATGAAATGATGAAGTCGTGTTGTATGAAATGATGAAGTCGTGTTGTATGAAATGATGATATTATGACAGGTTAACTTGTCTTCCCATTGATTTTCTACCTTTGGCTTTGCTTGATAATTTATTTTAGCATACTAAGTATTCATGATCCACTGCTTCAAAATGGTATTTTATATCGGGCTGAAATAATGCTAAAAAAAAACCCAACTGAATTTACGATGGTAAATATGAAATTTTGGTTACATTTTGACGATTTATTTACATGAATATTATAGTTTCCTACCATAATGAAAATTGAATTTTTTTTCCATTTACAATTTAAAAATCACTTTTTGGCATTTTGCTCACCCCTGATGTAATAGCATTTTGAGATGTTAGGTCACATTTTAGTTGACCAAACTTTTTTGGTTTTTGGTGTTTTATTTGGTGGGGGGGGGGGGGAGGGGGGTGGGTGTAAAATCGGCCCTGAATTAGAATTTTTTTTCTTTATATTTCTTTTGGCCAATTCTGTCATCACGTATCATTGACTACCGTATTTATTGTTTTCTAATTATAGAATTATAATTGTATGGGTTGCCTTCAACTGTATTCATTAATTAGGAACTGATATTTATTTGATTGGCATTGCACTTAATTAAGGTATCAAGCTCTCCATCGGCTACTTAGGTTGCCTCATCCCCTTTCTCTCCCCCACTCCCCCCCCCCCCCCACTAGTTTATTTTTACAACCCCCCCCCCCCCACTAGTTTATTTTTACAACCCCCCCCCCCCCCCCCCCCCACTAGTTTATTTCTACAACCCCCGATTAGGGAAAGTGTTGTAATGTGTTTGTCTTTCAGCTTGAATCTGGTTCCGTGTTGCGAATATCTCAATATAAGATGCTCTGTCACTTGATGCTAAATATAGAATTTACAGTCACACATATGAGACTTGAATATGATTATTAACTCTCTCTCGAGTTCATCCTCATGGAAAATTGAACAAATTTGTTTGATTTTCCATGCACATGAACTCGAAAGAGTTAAAAAAACCGACACCTAAAATAGTTATAATGATAGTACTTTATTCATCCAAGGACATCTTTTGTACTGACGTGTTGAACAGACATGATAATAAGTTAGCAAATAACTAGGTGGTAAAAGTATGGATAATGTGAATGTAATGAAATGTATAACTATAACATGTCCTTTTGTCCTAAAGCTGCAACCATTTAAGCAAAATTACAAAAGACACATCCCCTTCCTGCCCCCTATGTCAACACCCCAATGAAACAGTAACACACCACTTGCTTGAATGTCAACCTCTTGAAGACCTGAGATGCACATTCCTCCCACCAAATCCAAGCATCAGTAACACACTTTATAGTCACCTGGAACAACTACAAAAGACGTCTAACTTCTACGTCATGGCACAAGACCGAAGGGCTAGAGCTCAGGTGGTCGCTGGTTCGGATAAGTAAGTCCTAAAGCTGCCGTGTCTCCTAGGCCTATCTCTATGAGTACTTCACACAATGTATGAAATAGAAGCAAGATGAGCAGACCACAATCAAATGTTCGTTATCATACTGACCTCATTTATTTATTGTTTTTGAATCGGTCGGAATGCACTGGTGATGTATTTTGTGGGTGGGGGGGGGGGGGGGGGGGGGGGGGGGGGGGTTGCATACCTGCCAACTCTTCCACTTTTGGCGGAATCATTCCTATTTTCACTTTTCCCATTTTGTACTATTCCGCAGTTGTCTCTAAATTTCCGAATTACAAAAATGATGATAATGCCAAGAATTAAAAAAAAAGAGCAAAGAGAGAGAGAGGGGCGGGAGGGGGGGGGGGGGGGGGGGAGAGAGAGAGAGAGAGAGAGAGAGAGAGAGGTGGAATTCCTATTTTTAGGCGTTCTGTCTGATTCCACTTTTGGAATGTGAAGGGTTGGCAGGTTCGGGGGGGGGGGGGGGGGGGGAGTGTGGATTTGGATAGTAGCTGGAGGGGGAGTGTGGATTTGGATAGTAGCTGGAGTGGGGAGTGTGGATTTGGATAGTAGCTGGAGTGGGGAGTGTGATTTGGATAGTGCTGGAGTGGGGAGTGTGGATTTGGATAGTAGCTGGAGTGGGGAGTGTGGATTTGGATAGTAGCTGGAGTGGGGAGTGTGGATTTGGATAGTAGGTGGAGTGGGGAAGTGTGGGATTTTGGATAGTGCTGGAGTGGCGAGTGTGGATTTGGATAGTAGCTGGAGTGGGGAGTGTGGATTTGGATAGTAGCTGGAGTGGGGGAGTGTGGATTTGGATAGTAGCTGGAGTGGGGAGTGTGGATTTGGATAGTAGCTGGAGTGGGGAGTGTGGATTTGGATAGTAGCTGGAGTGGGGAGTGTGGATTTGGATTGTAGCTGGAGTGGGGAGTGTGGATTTGGATAGCAGCTCAGCCTCAACAGCTCAATCAATCATTGCTAAAGGATAATAAATTGTTGAATTTTTAACTTAACTATTTCCTAAACATTGCGAATTTTAAAAAAATTGTCATGTCTGTTAAGTTTGAGAGGTTAACCAAAAAACATGGCACTAGAAAAGAAGTCCATAGTCACAGTTGTTTTGTTTAAAACTCAAATAATTTGACCTATAATAAGTTACGATCCCTGGGTGGGGATCCTGACCTCCCATAGCGGGCAGGGAGGTACATACTGTGTCTTCTATCCCCTTATATCTTATCCAACAAGCTTTCTGTCTTTGTCTTGGAATGAGATTACTTTGTTTTTTCCGGGCCCTCGTCGGAGTCCTGGCTGAGAGGGAAACAGTCAAATGCATAGTTATTGTTTTGGGAGATGATATTTTTTTCCTTGTAAATCATCTCTCTGTTATGTATTATTTTATTTGTCATTTTCAATGTATAATGTAAGCATTTGAGTGTGTTCCTCTTTGTTGGATTTTGTGCTTGTGTCCGGATGAGACTTATAGGTGATTTCAAACTAAGTACATTGGTGGTATGCTCTTGGAATCTACATCTGATCCCTATTTGTTCCCAGTTCCCCTTTGTCTTACTTTCTCTTGGATGCTTTAATTGTAATTCTAAAACTTTTTACTATCTCATTTTCTTCCTTTTTACTGGCGCTGATATAACCTAAATGTGTTGCAAGCGCCGTAAAACCCTTAAAAACAAACAAAAACAAGTTACGATCCTGCTGGGATCCGTCGTCGACCAATTCTTACAGGCTTGTTTCCCTTCCAATGTTAAATGGTGCTTTAATCATAATGTTGTAAGGATTTGGTTTTCAGTTTGTGTGTGTGTGTGTGTGTGTGTGTGTGTGTGTGTGTGTGTTTGTGGTGTGTCATTCATTCTTTGCTCATTTGTTTTGTGGTTTTTTTTTCTTTGTTTCTTTGTTTCTTTCTTTGTTTGTTTGTTTTTTTTACAAAGGGTATCATTTTTACCAGAGGAACTTTTATCATTATTATTGGGCAGTGGTTGTTTTTTGTCATTACTTTTGTCATCTTTATCATCTCACTCACTGCTGTTGTCAGCGACAGTGGTGATTGTCTGGTGTGTGTTGGATTGTCTATCTTGTCATTATCGTTATCATCGCGCGTCATCACCATCATGATCATTATCACTCACCATCATCGTCATCATCATCATCATCATCATCACTCACCATCATCATCATCATCATGGTCATTGTCATCATCATTATCATCATCATCATCTTCATCATCATCAACATCGTCATCACCATTCATCATGAGTCACCATGTTTATGTTTTCCGAAATCACCAAAAATCATCCCCAAAGCCGTGACCAGTGTTGAAATAAATCACAGAGCTGCAGTATCAAAATGTCACCCCTTTTATTTGTGACCTATTCTGTCAAATCGTGTTATGCCTTGGTGAAGAGTGCCCCAAAAGAAAGAAAATGTATTCAAAAGTTAATAATCTTGCTCAAGGAAAAAAAACGAAAGTGCCTGAAGCGGGGCTCGAACCCGGGTCCTTCCGGGTCACAGTGCAATGCCTTAACCACTCGGCCACTCGCCCCCCACTATAGCACTATACTACTATAGCATGAAATAAATTGAATTGAGATTTTATATAGCACAATATCCACTAAACGTGCTCAAGCCCATTACAAAGGGTCCCGATCCAACAGCAACATTTAACATTCAGGACAAGACATGACATCTGTAAGGCGATGTTTATTTATTTTTTTTTCGGACAGAGACAACGCTGTTAACGGTCAGGTACTCATTTTACACCTGAGTACGGTGAGAGAATGGGAGTAAAGAGCCTTTTCCAAGAACCCAACTATGCCCTGAGCGAGGCTCGAACTCAGGACCTTCTGATCTGAAAGCGAGTGTCATACCACATTTCACATAGCTGCATATTTTTATTTAACAGTCATTCAACACCAATAAACAAAAAAATTGTTTTATTTCATTTTGCTTGAATTTATTTTACAGACGAATGAGATAATGGGGCTGTGGCATTCGTTTGCAGTGTGTCATTCATCCTGTTTTGTTGATAAAGGGGAAAC
>NC_088369.1:44748722-44766222 GCF_034508935.2 Berghia stephanieae
CGATATCGACTTATCAGGATTCGACTGCACAGAAGGAAAGCCTTATTAGAAAAGAGATTTGACAACGAATGCCAGTCCGTCCCATCAGCCTCAACGTGACTCAGACATAAATGGAAACGGAAAGGCCACAGCAGGGTCACCATCGGTTCATCCGCGTGATGGAGGAAAAAGGGGAGAAAATAATAATACTAATAATAATAAAGAACCGGAAATGCAGCCAGTTCATCAGCAGACGCTGTGTCGTTTGGGGTTTTTTTCCCACTCAAAAACGGCTATAGAAACCGGGATGAACTCCCACTCCATAGGCCTCATCTCATGGATCTGAAGGACTTTGCAGATCCTAATGTCAGATTTTTCTGTTTCCTGTTCACGTCCGACTTCATACCGGATTGAAATAGTGCGTCACAAATAAGTAAAGCGATTACGCGCATTATATAAAAAAAGTGACCTTTTGGATTAAAACGCGTCGTTAATTAAGATGGCAATCTCCGATGTAGAGGCAATGCACGTGACGCTGACCACACGTTTGATGTCTCGTTTAATCCCGTGATTCATCACACCCACCAGGCTATGTGAGGCTTTGTGATCTTGTGTATGACACTCGCTTTCGGATTGGAAGGTCCTGGGTTCGAGTCTCGCTCGCTCGCTCACTCACTCGGCGCGTAGTTGAGTCCTTGGAAAAGGCTCTCTACTCACATTTTCTCGTCGTACTCAGGAGTAAAATGAGTACCTGGCCGTTAACAGCATTGTCTCTGGCCGAATAAAAAATTGTAATATCGCCTAACAGGCGTCATGTCGCGTTCTACATTGTTACGTGTTGCTGTTGGTCAGGGACCCTTTGTAAATAAAGCGCTCTGAGCACTCTTAGTGAATATTGCTCTATTTAAAAAAGCTCAATTAACAAAGACAACAATCTCCGATGTAGAGGCAATGCACGTGACGCTGACCACACGTTTGATGCCGTCGTTTAATGACGTGATTCATTCACACCCAACCGACGACGAGAATATGAAGACGACATAAAAAAATGTATAAAATGTGTCCCCAGAATCACGATACAGTATTGATTGAGACCAGGTGAAAAAGACCCCCCCCCCCCCCCCCCGCGCCAATTAAAAAAAACAACAAAATACAACCAAAAAACCCTCAATAATTAAACCTGAAAACAGCACTACAAAGATATTACCGGAGGTTTTTGATAAAGTAATTTTTTTTTCTCGATAGGGCATATATATTATTTAAATCAGATTATATCACAATTTTGCCGTCCTTTGTTTTTCAAGAGCATTCTTATTGTCTGACTCAAACATATAGATAGTTCGAAGATGACGTCACTCAGGTCTTTGTTATTATTTTTTTTTTTGCCATCCGCGTTTATGAGTAATGCTCACTGAACTGTATTAACCCGACTAAAAACGTTCATGGATACACACCGTTTTGTGTGTTGGTCCGTTATACTTCAGGATGGCAATGTTATGAGCTTCTCAGCCAAGCGCATACTATCCATATTGTAATACCGCAATGATACTGAGGGCCACGTGATATGAAAAAAAATGGCAATCCACATGTGAAATCGGCATTTCTATAAATAGATCTATCTGATTACTGTGACGTGACCGCCGCTATCCGAGGCGACTATTTTTAGAAGATGCTGACGCTAGCGGAAGCTACTGATTTTAAATTGTATCTGATTTGATGAAGTCTGCTATAGATAGTATGCAGATGACGTCACTCAGGCCTTTGTTATTGTTTTTGCCATCCGCGTTTGTGAGTTGTTCTCACTAAACTGTATTAACCAGACTATAAAAGTTCATGGTTACACAGAGTTTGTGTGTTGGTCCGTTATACTTCCGGATGGCAATGTTGTGAACTCCTTGGCCAAGCGCATTCTATCTATAATGAACTTGACGTCACCCGAGTCTTTGTTATTGTTTGTTCCCATCCACGTTTATGAGCAATTCTCACTAAACTGTATTATCCAGACTATAGATAGTATGCGCTTGGCTAAGAAGCTCACAACATTGCCATCCGGAAGTATAACGGACCATCACACAAAACTGTGTGTATCCATGAACGTTTATAGTCTTGTTAATATTAATGCAGTTCAGTGAGCATTACTCATAAACGCGGATGGCAAAAACCAATAACAAAGACATGAGCGACGTCATCTTCGAACTATCTATAAACGTTCATGGTTACACAGAGTTTTGTGTGTTGGTCCGTTATACATCCGGATGGCAATGTTGTGAACTTCTTAGCCAAGCGCATACTATCTATATGACGAACCGAAATCATAACTTCGTGGTCTTCCCCTTGATCTTCTGTCCCCCGGGTTCCAGTCCAATACTTTCTCAAATATGTACATGCCCATTTTTAATTCATTTTTTTTTTCCAATTTGAAAAGTAGCCAAAATCTCTAGGATTGAGTGAGTTAAGACTTAAGTGACTATAATAATTGCCCTGCGAGATCATGTCTCACAGCCTCGAACCTCCACAGACTACCGTCCTGTGTTATCTATGCGAATCCCTCAACCCCCCACCCTCCCCCACCTCATTACTCACGCCATTTTGTGACTTCCCAAGCTTTTCTGGTGAGTGTGAGCGGCGTCTGATCAGTTTTTCAACATCTGATTATTATGAATGTCAATTTATATTGCAGTCTGGTTCAATCCTTTCAAAAGAAAAAAATAATTTAAAAAAAAAAAAAAAACAACAATACAAAAAAAATGTGTCACCGACAAAATGGGTGAAGGTCCTCCCATGGGTGGGTAGTTAGATCTCGTGGCTTTATTTCATGGTACTACCTACACTGTTCCCCTTTCAGTATGTGTTCAAAATGGCACCTCTGTTAACAACATGTGTCACCGGAAAATTTTAGGAAGGGCGATGGTTAGATCTCGTGGATTTATAATTCATGGTATAACAGTATTCCCTTTCAGTATGTGTTCAAAATGGCTACCAGGTTAACAAAATGTGTCACCGAAAAATGTGTGAAGCTGGTCTCCCAGCTGTGGTTAGATCTCGTGGCTTTAATTCATGGTACTAAAGTGTTCTCTTTCAGTATACGTTCAAAATGGCACCTCTGTTAACAAAATGTGTCACCGAAAACATTTTGTGAAGGCCTCTCAGCGGTGGTTAAAACTCGTGGCTTTAATTCATGGTACTACTACAGTATTCCCTTTCAGCATGTCATCAAAATGGCTTCTCGGTGAACAAAATATGTCACCGAAACATTTTGTGAAGGGCCTCTCTCTCTCAGCAGCAGCTCACACTACTATGTTATGACGATCGACCCGAAAAATTTGGTGAAGGGCCTCTCAGCGGTGGTTAGAACTCGTGGCTTTATTTCATGGTACTACAGTGTTCCCTTTGTTTGTTTTTATTGTTTTTAAGGGTTTTACGGCGCTTGCGACACATTAAGGTCATATCAGCGCCAGTAAAAAGGAAGAAAATGGGATAGTAAAAAGTTCTAGAATTACAATAAAGCATCCAAGAAAAGGGAAGACAAAGGGGAATTGGTTCAAATAAGAAACAGGTGTAGATTCCAAGAGTACACTATCAAAGTACTTAGTTTGAGATCACCTAAGTCTCATCCAGACAAGCACAGGTCCCAACTAAGAGGAATACACTCAAATGTTTACCAATCATCTAATATAATATGTAAACTAAACATAATACAATGCATAACTGAGAGATGATTTACAAGGAAAAATATATCATCTCCCAAAACTATAACTATACATTCGACTGTTTCCCTCTCAGCCAAGGACTCCGACCAAGGTCAGGACAAAACCAAGCAATCTCATTCCAAGACAAAGACAGAAAGCAATTGGAAAACAGATGAGGGGATAGAAGACACTGCAAGTACCTCCCTGCCCGCTATGGCAGGCAGGAACCCCACCCAGACAGTGTTCCCTTTCAGTACGTGTTCACAATGGTTTCCCGATTAACAAAATCTTGAGTTAATTTAATGCTGTGGAGCCTCTGTTAGCATTTTTTAAATTTTAATATAGAGAGATTCGTTTATTATTTTAAAGGAACAGTAAATGCCTACTACTTTTCTAAGTTGTGTCGGTGGAATGTAGATCTGGTTTTCACCATCGCTTCAAGAAATATATTATGATTTATGTTGGATGTACATTTATTCCTATTTTACCGGCTATCTATAATTTTGACGCGAGTTAGGGTCTATATAATTTCATCTTCATTTTTAGTTTTACCTCATCGCCTCACTCTGTCGGCTTCTTTGTGTTATTTAACGTTGGGACAACAGTGTTTTTCTACTTTCAATTTGACTCTTTATCTCGTTAAAACGAACTGACCTTTCCCCCAGACTAACAACTTCCATTGATCCTCAGTCTTCCTCTTCTACTGTGTGGAGAATTCATCATCTGCTTTCTTCTTGTTCTTGATGGTTTTTTTTAATTCTGAATGTTTACCGTTGGATTACGAACCTTCAGAAAGTCTCGCTACTTCGGGGGGAGAGATCGATGGAGTGATCCTATTAGATAATAATATCTGCCATCTGCATAAATAATAATAAACGGCTGCTTGAAATAAGACCTTTCCGATTCCATCGCTGACGGTGTATTCTTGATTCTTGTTTATGTCGTGTACCGGATATAACCATGCATTACCCAAGTATTCAACCTTTATACAAAGTATTAAATGTCCCCACCAGATACATTTGCGTACAACCCTGATTCTCGTCCACACATAAATAAATAAATAAATAAATAAATAAATAAATAAATAAATAAATAAATAAATAAATAAATAATTTTAAAAAATATATATATTAAAAAAATAAAAATCTCCCATGTGTGACGAACATCTTCAAAAGAGTATTGTGTCCGAATGAAACTGAATCGTAATCTTACTCCATTACAATCTACGTGCCAAAGGAGAACGCGGGAAACCATCTGCCATCTGTTTAACTTCCGGTTTTCCGTACTGGCCAAACCACTCCATCCAGTTTCTTTAGTATTGAAATTGTAATTTTGATCATAAGATGTATCTTTTTAAAGGATGTATTGTTAAAACCTTGTTAGTCTGTGTTTTTGTATCAAGTTAGTTATAAGCTAGTCATAAATTGTTGTTGTTTTTTCTTCATGTGAAGGTAAGAGTGGATGACTATGGTTTATACAAACGTGCAAAGAGGCATTGCTCAAATTTTTTGATCCAGGTTTGAGTCTGGAGAGAATTTCAGGACAATATTTTGATGTTTGTTTTTTTTTTCTTAAAAATGGTATTGATAGTATGCGCTTGGCGAAGAAGCTCATAACATTGCCATCCGGAAGTATAACGGACCAACACACAAAACTGTGTGTATCCATGAACGTTTATAGTCTGGTTAATACAGTTCAGTGAGCATTACTCATAAACGCGGATGGCAAAAAACAATAACAAAGACCCGAGTGACGTCACCTTCGAACTATCTATTGACAGATAGAGATATCTCAAACCAGTACGTGATGACTGATTGTATTAATGAAGAGGAGGGCGGCAGGTCCTCGTATCCTGGTTCATCTCTGGCTGGAAGTAGAAGAAGAGATGCTACAGATATGACATGCTTGACTGCCAAGGAAAGAGATCTGGAAATAGCTCAATCGGGTGCCAGATCTGATAATTTGTGCATTATTAAAATGTTGGAAGTCTTTCTTTAGTCAGTACATTTCGGGTAATTGCTTACTAAAGAGTGGAAGGCTGATGGTTTACCGTATTCTTATTTGACCCTCTGTCCATGATTTGTACATCGGTAAGATTACTAACAAGCTTCAACGGGTAAGTGTCGTTTGTTTATAATAATTTAGGCTTTACTTATAAAATAAAGACTTTTGATACATGCCTTCTTTGAGATTTGTACATTTTTATTTTTCAACTTTAAAAAAAAATTTTTGAAAAAAAGGAAAAAAACCCACACATCGAAGGCAGGGTGCAAAACTATCGTATCTTAAAAACGCATCTTTTCAGAAGAGACAAAAAAAAAAAAAACTGTTTAAAATTCACAATAATCCTTGGATACCCGTGAAATTTACTTATCTTATGTTTTTAAAAAAGTGGCGACAATAACGGCGATGGTGGCATTTTTGTGACAATAATATATTACTTGTTTTACGAATTTATTAAAGTTACGAGAGTTTGAAAGTATTTTACTGGAAGCAAGACTATCGTATGTTGAGGGGATGATTTTGGATTATACAAACCCGCAAATTTGTTAGATCCAGGTTTGAGTCGGGAGAGAATGTCAGGACCATTTTTTTTTTTTGGTTAAAAATTGTATTGATAGATAGAGATAATTCAAATCAGTGCGAGATGACTGATTGTATTAATGAAGAGAAGGGCGGCAGGTCCTCGTATCCTGGTTCATCTCTGGCTGGAAGTGGAAGAAGAGACGCTACAGATATGACATGCTTGACTGCCAAGGAAAGAGATCTGGAAATAGCTCAGCCAGGTGCCAGATCTGATAATTTGTGCATTATAGGGAATGAGATTAGCGGAAGAGTAGCGTCCCTTGATTGGACGTCACCCATAGTCTGTGACGTCACCGGCGGAAAAGTTATTAGAGAGAACGTCATGTTGGTTGTGCGCTTCCGCGAGGACGAGAGACGCATGCGCACAACCAACATGACGTTCTCTCTCTAATAACCTTTCCGCCTGTGACGTCACAGACTATGGGTGACGTCCAATCAAGGGACGCTACTCTACCGCTAATCTCATTCCCTATTATAATGTTGGAAATCTTCCTTTAGTCAATACATTACTGGTTATTGCTTCATTGTCTAAAGAGTGGACGGCTGATGGTTTGTTTACATCACCGCATTCTCATTTGACTCGGTAAGATTACAAACGTGCTTCAAGGGATAAACCAAGATTTTTGAGACCTGCCTTCCTTCATTGAGAGATGTGTACATTTTGATTTTTCCAATATTATAACCAATACATAACAGATTTACAAGGAAAAACAATATCAACCCCCAAAACAAAAACTACGCATTTGGCTGTTTCCCTCCGAGACAAGCACTATGGGCCAGGGTCAGGGCAAAACCAAGTAATCTCATTCCACGACAAAGACAGAAAGCAAATTGGAAAACAGATATAGGGGGGTAGAAGACACAGTAAGTACCTCCCTGCCCACTATGGGAGGTCAGGAACCCCACCAGGAAGATTATATTTGGATACTTCATCTAATAGGATTTTTGAAAAAACAACAAAAAAACCGAAATCTTCAAAGCTATATTTTTACTTTGGCCTCAATAATTTTTTTTCCATTGAGTCCATTCTGAGTAACGTGTACAGATATGCAGGTCTGACACCCGAACCCACTTATGGG
This sequence comes from Berghia stephanieae, assembly GCF_034508935.2. Lineage (NCBI taxonomy): Eukaryota > Metazoa > Mollusca > Gastropoda > Nudibranchia > Aeolidiidae > Berghia > Berghia stephanieae. The sequence goes on from NC_088369.1 coordinate 44,756,056, forward strand.
CCTAGTTTAGCATTGGTGTAATGGACAATATTTTGCGTCATTTTAAACAAATTTTTTTGAGATCTCCTCCGTTACAACAATGAGCCCATAAGGAATTGGGTTCTCAGACCTGCAAAGAAGTACACGTCGATTCTGACCGAATATCAAATAGGACCGGGTTGATGGGAGGGGAGGGTGGAGGGGGAGGGTGGGAGGGTGCTGCACGTATAACAAAATCTTGTTTTGTTTCGCATACTGAAACTGAGAGTTTCCTGGGTCATTAAAATAACACACACACAAATTTGCAAAACAGTCGATGTAATCTAAAGCAGACATCAACACAGCAAGCAAGCAAGGACTGACTGTCCATCTACTACTACTACGCGCTACAACAAAAAAGTTGTTTCTAGACAAGACTCCGCTGACCAATCAGTGAGCAGAGTTGTTTACAGCCTGGCTAATGATTGGGTAATCTGTATTGTTGTGTGCTGATGATTACCATCGCTGTGTTGCTTTGTTCATTTTTGTATTATGGTTTCAAATCATTCTTTTCTCTCTTACTTTAACAAGGAAGGAAGGAAGATTTGCGATAGACTGATAACCAGCCCATCTTGTGAATTTAAAGATAAGTACAAGAGTGAGGATAAGTTGTTTTTTTTTTACGCATCATAATTAAAGACATCTCGATATTGTCAGTTATTAGAAATATAGGTAGGTAGGTAGATAGGTAGGTAGGTAGGTAGGTAGGTAGGTAGGTAGGTAGGTGGGTGGGCAGGTAGGTAGGTGGGTGGGTAGGTAGGTGGGTGGGTAGGTGGGTAGGTAGGTAGGTGGGTAGGTAGGTAGGTGGATAGGTAGATAGATAGATAGGTAGGTAGGTAGGTAGGTAGGTCGATTGATAGATAGATAGATAGATAGATAGATAGATAGATAGATAGATAGATAGATAAGTAGGTAGGTAGGTAGGTAGGTAGACAGACAGACAGATAGGTAGGTAGGTAGGTAGGTAGGTAGGTAGGTAGGTAGATAGATAGATAGATAGATAGATAGATAGATAGATAGATAGATAGATAGGTAGGTAAGTAGGTAGATAGGTAGGTAGATAGATAGATAGATAGATAGATAGATAGATAGATAGATAGATAGATAGATAGATAGATAGATAGATAGATAGATAGATAGATAGATAGATAGACGGACGGACGGACGGACGGATGGATGGATGGATGGATGGATGGATAGATAGATAGATAGATAGATATATAGATAGATAGATATATAGATAGACAGACATTCCCGTATCTAACGTGATATTACATTATTTAAAACCTTGACAGAGCCCATGTTGATGTAGATGTCACTCTCTTCAGCGTGACTTTGAACCAAAGACAATACAAACCCCAGTCCTTGACTTCTCTCACAATACCACAATTCATTTGTTAAAACAAAAAAAAAAACAAAAAAAAGAAAAAAAAAAAACTCATAAATTAATTAATAAAAGAAAGATGGGAGCGGGAGGAGCTTTGAGCTTTATTTTATAGAGCGCAATATCCACTAAATGTGCTCAAGGCGCTTTACAAGCGGTCCCTGGTCAACAGCAACATTTAACATGTTAGGCGATATTTCAATTTTTCGGACAAAGACAACGCTGTTATCGGCCAGGTACTCAGTTTACACCTGAGTACAGTGAGATAATGTGAGTAAAGAGTCTTTTCCAAGGACTCAACTATGCGCCGAGCGCAAGACTCGAACCCAGGAGCTTCCGATCCGAAAAAAGTGAGTGTCATACCACTAGGCCACATAGACGAGGAGAATTATATAGAGGAAACATTCATAACAGCAACAACAAACATCACGATGACAAAACATCCAACCAACCAGAAACCACAAACCAATAAAGTAAATACTAGACCACTGACCTTGGCGATATCCCCCATCTGTTGCTTGTACGCCCGGCCACCTTCCAGGGTGGCGAACTGCTTCGTCACGGCCTGAAGCGCCGACTCGATCTGGCCGGCTATCTGGTGCCCGCCGGGCGAACCCGACGGGAAGTAGAACTGGGGGATGTGTGGAGCACCTGCTGCCGAGGATCCGGCTGAAGCGCGGCCCCCTTTGACGGTGGCGTTGCCGGACTGAACACTGCTGGTGCCTCCTCCGCCGGCGGACCGTCTCTTGGCGCGAGGGTCTTCGGCGGACGTGGAGGAAGTTGTGTGGGGAGTCGAGATGGCGGAATTGGCGGTGGCGGAGGCACTGGCTGAGGAGGATGTCTTGGGAGATTTGGACGTAACTGAGTTTTTGGCTTCTGGAAAGAAAAAAAAAAATAAGGACAATGTTTGGAAGAGTAAATAAATAAATATCAAATATTCGTTATTGCAACTCAACGTTGTTGTTGTTGTTGTTGTTGTTATTGTTGTTGTTGCTGTTTTTGTTGTTGCTGTTGTTGTAATATTAATAATGATAATAATAATAATAATGCCCCGAGTAGGCCTACATATTTTTTAAACTATTCCTTCAGATCCGTCATTATGCCCATGGAGCCGGAGTTTATCCCGGTTTTCTATAGCGTGAAACGGGCAATAGCAATTGCTTGCTACCCTTTGGATAGGACACACAATCTATCACAAAGTACTTTCCGCCAGATCTAACAGACCCAGCTACCCAATTACTGCTGGTTGGACAGTGGAGCGGGGGTGATGTCAGTAAAAATTGATTGTGAAGCAAGTTGTGCTCTACCAGCTGAGCTATCAGCATCTCCACCCCACCCCCGAGTATAAAAAATAATAAATAAAATTTCCTTCATTCATCCCCAAGGGGAAATCTGTCTTTAGGGTCTAATCCAAGGGAAGACTGGAATAACCCAGGCGCAAAATGAGCTAAGGCGAGATGGCTTGCTTAAGGCCACACAACGAGACGGGTATTCGAACTCGGTACCTTTTGGGTACGAAGCAAAGACCGTACCACTGAGCCGCTGCCCTATAACATACGCAGTACATTATATAAATGCAATAATTCCTATTTTAACCCTATCCTTACCACCAACAGCAAAATCGTCACATTTGTTACGACACAATATACATTTTTCATATTCAGGTATATTTTGTACATCAGAAACGTTGAAGAATGATCTTTGTTTAATTAACAAAAACATAAAGTTGTTTTGTAGAGAGATTGTTTGAGTTTTGAAAAATCCATTTTTCCGCTGGGTAAGCCTGCCAATTTTGGGGAAAATACTGAAAATGATTGGTAAGGAGAGGGTTAAATAACGTATCATTTTTTTCTAGACACGGACAAGTCAACTGAAACTAGTGTCATGAGGTAATTATAACGATAATATATTATTTGATGAAGGACAAGAAAGGGAGAGAAATCGAACGACTTAAACATTTCGAGGAGAGGCAGAAGTTTTCCGATTACCTTTTACCTTAAAAATTGGGCAAATACTGCAAAAAATAATTGGGAGGAAGACAGAGGGGATCCAGGCTAGCTATTGATTGGGACTTAAGAGAGGGAAAAAGATATTCGATGAAAGACAAGAGAATCCAAGCCAAATAATGGCAGCCAAATTATAACAAAGAAACTTCGGAAGCCCCAATCCAATTTCCACTTCTCGTCAATTTATTTGGGTCGTCTCGAAATAGTAACAAGAGGTTTTATTATAATATAATATATATATATATATATATATATATATATATATATATATATATATATATATATAAATGCGAGGTACGTTGTTTGGGTTTGAAAATGCTTTGTTGAAATAAGTGTGGAGAGTTACAGGAAGTAAGAGGATTTGTGTGTGTGTGTGTGTGTGTGTGTGTGTGTGTGTGTGTGTGTGGCAAAGAAGGAGGGAGGAGGGGCGGGGAGGCGGTATGAGAAATATATATCGTGATGGACCGAAATCGGGAACACCGGTAATCGGGGATATCCTGCGATGAATCGGAACAAAATATCGAATACGTAATACGTCTCGAATCGATATTATTGTGTCGGGTTGAAGAGGATAGCAGCAGCAGCAGCTTCTAATGGTGCTTTTCGTTTTTTGTAGGTGATCCAAATCCAGGATGAAAAATTAAATAATGAAAGAAAATAAATATATTTTTTTTAAATCAAAAAAAAAAAACAAAAAAAAAACAAAAAAAAACAACCGCAATAACAAAACGAACGCACGCCTGTTTGTAATTTAATCACAGCTAATTAAGGCGTTTTCGTTTTGTTTGTCTTTTTGATTTTTTTTTTAATCTTTATTTTATTTTTTTTTTTGTTGGGGGGGGGGGGGCGAATATCTCCTGGGGGTGGTTAATTCTTTGATGCTGTAAGCAAGCCCGTTTTCGCGATTCTTTCATCCTATCCGACTTTCTAAATCATGATGTAAATCATAGTACCAAAAAAAACACATTTTAAAAGATATAATATATCCATCCAGCCAATTCCATTACCCTGTTATAACGTCGTCACGAGATACCTCCCAATTAACCACCAACCAGTAAGTACATACATACATACTACGTCTACTTCTTGTACTGCAAGGACACCAATTGATTACGTAATCGCCAGCTAATAGTTACCTCTCAAGAAAAAAAACAAAAACAAAAACAAAAAAACATACATTTAAAAAAATCAACTCTCCCCCCCCCCTCCCCTATAAAAAAAAATAAATATATATCCATCCAGCCAATTCCATTACCCTGTTATAGCGTCGTCACTAGATAGCTCCCAATTAACCACCAACCAGTAAGTACATAATAAATCTACTACTTGTACTGCAAGAACACCAAGTGATTAGGTACTCGCCAGCTAATAGTTACCTCTCAAGAAAAAAAACAACAAAAAACAAAAAACAAAAAAAAAAACAAAACAAAACACACATTTTAAAAAATCAACTCCCCCCCACCCCCTAAAAAAATATATTTCCATCCAGCCAATTTCATGACCCTGTTATAGCGTCGTCACTAGATACCTCCCAATTAACCACCAACCAGTAAGTACATACTAAATCTACTTCTTGTACTGCAAGAACACCAAGTGATTTGGTACTTGCCAGCTAATAGTTACCTCTCAAGAAAAAAAAACAAAAACAAAAACAAAAAAACATACATTAAAAAAAATCAACTCTCCCCCCCCCCTATAAATATATATATATATAATATATATATATATATATATATATATATATATATATATATATATATATCCAGCCAGCCAATTCCATTACCCTGTTATATCGTCATCACTAGATACCTCCCAATTAACCACCAACCACTAAGCACATACATACATACTACGTCTACTACTTGTACTGCAAGAACACCAAGTGATTTGGTACTCGCCAGCTAATAGTTACCTCTCAAGAAAAAAACAAAAACAAAAACAAAAAAACATATATTTAAAAAATCAACTCTCCCCCCCCCCCTATAAAAAAACAATATCTATATATATATATATATATATATATATATATATATATATATATATATATATATATATATATATATATATATATATATATCCATCCAGCCAATTCCATTACCCTGTTATAGCGTCATCACTAGATACCTCCCAATTAACCACCAACCATAAGTACATACTAAATCTACTTCTTGTACTGCAAGAACACCAAGTGATTAGGTACTCGCCAGCTAATAGTTACCTCTCGAGAAAAAAAAACAACAAAACATACATTTTAACCCCCCCCCCCCCCTTAAAAAAAGATATATATATATCCATCCAGCCAATTCCATTACCCTGTTATAGCGTCGTCACTAGATACCTCCCAACTAACCACCAACCAGTAAGTACATACTACGTATACTACTTGTACTGCAAGAACACCCATTGAGAGGGTGGTAGTCGCTAGTTAATAGTTACCTCTCGAGAAAGAAAAAAAAAAACACAAAAAACATACATTTAAAATAATCAACTCCACCCCCCCCCCCCTTAAAAAAAAAGATATATTTCCATCAAGTCAATTCCATTACCCTGTTATATCGTCGTCACGAGATACCTCCCAATTAACCACCAACCACTAAGCACATACATACATACTACGTCTACTACTTGTACTGCAAGAACACCCATTGATTACGTACTCGGCAGCTAATAGTTACCACTCGAGAAAAAAAACAAACAGAAAAAAAACACCAAAAAAAAAAACATATATAATACGGCATCAAATCTTCTATTTCGTACATACAGTACAGACCGCCTGTTAAGCACGGCGCCCATTGTACGTTACCGCTCTTGCAAAAAATATCCACCTCACCACTGCATGTAGACTCGATCTCTCTCTCTCTCTCTCTCTCTCTCTCTCTCTCTCTTCTCGTCTCTCTCTCCCTCTCTCTCTTCTCTCTCTCTCTCTCTTCTCTCTCTCTCTCTCTCTCTCACACACATTCACACACACATACAGATAAATCAGGCAGACAAAATCTATGAAAGGTGCCTCATTCAACCAAGAACAAAAAACCCATAGGAATGATGTGTGAAATCTGGAAATATCGTTGTCACTCACCCATCACCCCAGTCAGTGATCAAGCTTAATGTGGCTTCACTTTGTTACTAAAACGAGACGCTGAATAAAAATGCTTACACCAAATCGACGGGTTGCCTAAACAAGCAACCTTTGAAATGACACTGACACCAGTATGTCGTTTGTGATGGAGAGACCTTTTGACAGATAACTTTGATTTATTGTTTTCTATGCTATTATTTATTTATTGATTTATTTTCTTTTTAAATCTTTTTTTTATGTATTCCTTTGTTGGAGGAAGAGGATAGGGATTGGAGAAAAGACATGGGAAGGGGGGGGGGGGGGGAGAGAGAAAGAGAGAGAGAGAGAGAGAGAGAGAGAGAGAGAGAGAGAGATATGGTGGGGGGGGGGGGCGAAGTGGCCGAGTGGTTAAGGCATTGCACTGTGACCCGGAAGGACCCGGGTTCGAGCCCCGCTTCAGGCCCTTTAGGTTGCTGTTTTTTTTCCTTGAGCAAGATTATTAACCCCCAATTTGCTCACTTGGACAACATGGGTGATTCCTGTTGACAACAGACATCTTGTTTGATGAGTTATCTATATTCCTTCGCGGAATGCCTAGGCGACGATATCTTATGATATCGTGGCGGAAAAGCCATAATTTATATATATATATATATATAATATATTATATATATATTTTAATATCTACCACAATGGTGGAGTCAGTCTACATCGATGTTTCAGGTCTTTCCAGCCATCGTCAGGACTGTGTGTTACAAGAGTTTGGTTTGTTGTGCGTTGTTGCTTGTTGAATGGTTCCGTTGGTAACAAGTAACACACAGTCCTGACGATGGCTGAAAAGGCCTGAAACATCGATGTAGACTTGACTCCAACATTGTGGTAAATATTAAAATAATAATTCGCTCCATTGCTACATGTCGAGAACTTTTCTTACCATAATTTGTATCCAACACGATTTTTAAAAAAATAAAAAAAATAAAATAATAATAATATTATATATATATATATATATATATATATATATATATATATATATATATATTATATATATATATATATATATATATATATATATATGTACAACCACAATGAGGTTACATAGATGAACGTATTGTTTCTTACCTTTGGCATTCTGCTGTTGCTGCTGTGTGTTGTTGGCAAGAGATTGGTGGTGCGGCAACTGCTGTTGTTGCTGCTGCTGTTGTTGTTGCTGTCGTAGATGGTTGCCCTGCTGTTGAGGCTGTGGATGGAGTTGTTGTTGTTCGCCGATATGATTGGAGTCTCCGGGTGGTGGAGAAGATTTTTGGTGGTGGTGGCCTCTTTGGTTGTTGTTAACCGGCAGTGATGATTGGCTGTTGACGATCTTGGCTCCGCCCACTGACTGTTGCTTGTTGTTGTCCGGGTACGGGGAACTTGGGGATGATAGTGCTGAGTCTTTGTCCTTGGGCGTAATTGGCACAGAAGGCTGGAAAAAGAAAGATAGAAGGGGGAAAAATATTATTTAGATGAGATTGAGTTAACCATCTCTTTACCACCCATAGGAAAGTCGTCACATTCGTTACGATGTAATCGACAATTTTCTCATTCTGATTTCTCTTGTACATCACACAATTTAAAGAAATGCTTTGATGACAGCTATAAATACTAAACACTGTTTTGTAGAGCTCACTTGTTAGTTTTTGTTTGAGTAAGAAAAGTCTATTTTTGTGCTGAATGGGTGTGACTTTTGGGGGAAATTCTCAAAATAGCTGGTAAGGAGAGAGTTAATGTAAATCAAGAATTTCAGATGGAACTGTTTTAGTTGAGGCCCTTACGGCTGTGTGGTCTTGTGGATTGACACTCGCTTTCGGATTAGAAGGTCCTGGGTTCGAGCCTCGTTCGGCGCATAGTTGAGTCCTTGGAGAAGGCTTTATTTACTCACATTCTCTCACCGTACTCAGGTGTAAAATTAAATGCGTACCTGGCCGTTAACAGCGTTGTCTTTGTCCGGAAAAAATTGTAATATCGTCTAACAGGCGTCATGTCCCGACCTACATGTTAAACGTTGCTGATGGCCAGGGACCCCTTGTAAAGCGCTTTGAGCACGTTTAGTGGACATTGCCCTATATAAAAGCTCATTTTTTCAACAAAATTTAATTGAGGCCTTGCCAAAAGATCAAGGTCTAACAAACAATGCTTCAAGTTCCGCCAGAACTGATGAGAAGCCGTCGATCAAGTTTCCTTCTCTTCCTCTTTCGTTTCAGACAATGAATTCATTTCTGGCAAAATCCAAAAACAATTAAAAAATAGCATTCTGAAAAGGTAAGAGTTAGAGTAAAAGAAGAGTTCCCGCGCTGAAATATATTTTTAAGTGCAACAAATGCCGTAAAAAAAAGTAAACCTTTTAGAGTTTTTTCTTTTTTTTTAGCCCAAGGAGCCGGAGTTTATCCCGGTTTCTATAGCGTGAAATTGACCATAGCAATTGCTTGCTACCCTTAGAATATGACGCTAGTCTATCCCATGTACTTTCCGCAAGACATAACAGATCCAGCTACCAAATCACTGCTGGGCGACGTGGACATGACTTAAAATCCAAAGGAAAAAAAATGAGGGGATAATGAAAAAAGTAAAGAAAGTAGAACAGAGAGTCCGCGGGTGGCAATCTGGGGTATTCTCTTGGAACGTTTTTGATGACATCTGTTGTAAATATACAACGTATAGCACCTCACAAGGTTTGAGAGATTTTGCAAAGATTAGGGTCATTTAAATTTTATCGATATTTGAAGGACGAGTTTTCTGGCACATTTTTGGAGAAATATTTGAACAGGATTGTGCAGTAAGACATTATAGTCAGAAAGATTTAATATCTTATTTTGTAATGTTCGATGGCCCAAGAGACGACGGAGGTATGTCGTGAAAACGTTGAGAGAGCGTGCGCGCTTGTGTGTGTGTGTGTGAGAGAGAGAGAGAGAGAGACAGAGAGAGAGAGTGTGTGTGTGTGTGTGTGTGTGTGTGGGTGTGTGTATGAAGCTGACGCCGGGGTTTTTGTTTGAGAGAGGCTACACGAGCATATATATAAGCGGCCAGGCCGTACAACATCAGATAAGAGCCAATCACCTTGACAGAGGCCGTCCTAGAGCGATTGTGTCCAGCTCCACAGAACACGCAGTTGAAGCACTCAAGGCTCACGAGTCGCCTGACCTTCCTCACGGCCATGGAGGAGAAAAGACGGGGCCGAGAGATCGGGGGTGAATTACTACTACAACTGCTGTTGCTGCTGTTGTTGTTGTTGTTGCCATCTCCATGACCACCACTACTCCTGCTGCCGCCTCCGCCACCGGCAGCCGCGTTTCCCGATTTCCCGCCACCGCCGCCACTGTTGGCCTCTGAAGAAATCGATGACTTGGTCGACGTGGCCGATGAGGACAACGAGACAGACGACGACAGCGAGGACGAGGAGGACGAGGCGAAGGAAGAGCAAAGTGAGGACATGTAGGCAGCTTCCGGAGGCATGGACGGAGTTGGTGCGTCTGTCCTTGGAGATGTCGCAAAGGAGGAAGGAGTAGGATGGGGAGGAGGAGGAATACTCTTCTCTTTATTCCGGTGTTGTTTCGATCCGTGAAGTGATGCGTACTTGTCCAGTGTCGCCTAATCAGGAAACCGTCCTAGATCTTATAATAGTAGTTTATAGTAGCGCGTGAGTCATCCACTTGAAGGAACCAGGT
>NC_088369.1:44771222-44773722 GCF_034508935.2 Berghia stephanieae
TTTTGATAGGAAGAATGTCTCAACAATGCCACTGAACGGGTCAGGAATTATAGCAAGTTTTATATTTATTACACCATATAGTTCTATTTCTTTATTTATGACACAATGCTCATATTATCCGACGTAGTTCTATTCCTTTATTTATGACACAATGCTCATATTATACGACGTAGTTCTATTTCTTTATTTATGACACAATGCTCATATTATCCGACGTAGTTCTATTTCTTTATTTATGACACAATGCTCATATTATCCGACGTAGTTCTACTTCTTTATTTATGACACGATGCTCATATTATACGACGTAGTTCTACTTCTTTATTTATGACACAATGCTCATATTATACGACGTAGTTCTATTTCTTTATTTATGACACAATGCTCATATTATACGACGTAGTTCTATTTCTTTATTTATGACACAATGCTCATATTATACGACGTAGTTCTATTCCTTTATTTATGACACAATGCTCATATTATCCGACGTAGTTCTATTTCTTTATTTATGACACAATGCTCATATTATACGACGTAGTTCTACTTCTTTATTTATGACACAATGCTCATATTATACGACGTAGTTCTACTTCTTTATTTATGACACAATGCTCATATTATACGACGTAGTTCTATTTCTTTATTTATGACACAATGCTCATATTATACGACGTAGTTCTATTTCTTTATTTATGACACAATGCTCATATTATACGACGTAGTTCTATTTCTTTATTTATGACACAATGCTCATATTATACGACGTAGTTCTATTTCTTTCTTTATGACACAATGCTCATATTATACGACGTAGTTCTACTTCTTTATTTATGACACAATGCTCATATTATCCGACGTAGTTCTACTTCTTTATTTATGACACAATGCTCATATTATACGACGTAGTTCTACTTCTTTATTTATGACACAATGCTCATATTATACGACGTAGTTCTATTTCTTTATTTATGACACAATGCTCATATTATACGACGTAGTTCTATTTCTTTATTTATGACACAATGCTCATATTATACGACGTAGTTCTACTTCTTTATTTATGACACAATGCTCATATTATACGACGTAGTTCTATTCCTTTATTTATGACACAATGCTCATATTATACGACGTAGTTCTATTTCTTTATTTATGACACAATGCTCATATTATACGACGTAGTTCTACTTCTTTATTTATGACACAATGCTCATATTATACGACGTAGTTCTACTTCTTTATTTATGACACAATGCTCATATTATACGACGTAGTTCTATTCCTTTATTTATGACACAACGCTCATATTATCCGACGTAGTTCTATTTCTTTATTTATGACACAACGCTCATATTATCCGACGTAGTTCTACTTCTTTATTTATGACACAACGCTCATATTATCCGACGTAGTTCTACTTCTTTATTTATGACACAATGCTCATATTATCCGACGTAGTTCTACTTCTTTATTTATGACACAATGCTCATATTATCCGACGTAGTTCTATTTCTTTATTTATGACACGATGCTCATATTATACGACGTAGTTCTACTTCTTTATTTATGACACGATGCTCATATTATACGACGTAGTTCTACTTCTTTATTTATGACACAATGCTCATATTATACGACGTAGTTCTACTTCTTTATTTATGACACAATGCTCATATTATACGACGTAGTTCTACTTCTTTATTTATGACACAATGCTCATATTATACGACGTAGTTCTACTTCTTTATTTATGACACAATGCTCATATTATACGACGTAGTTCTACTTCTTTATTTATGACACAATGCTCATATTATACGACGTAGTTCTACTTCTTTATTTATGACACAATGCTCATATTATACGACGTAGTTCTACTTCTTTATTTATGACACAATGCTCATATTATACGACGTAGTTCTATTCTTTATTTATGACACAATGCTCATATTATACGACGTAGTTCTATTTCTTTATTTATGACACAATGCTCATATTATACGACGTAGTTCTATTCTTTATTTATGACACAATGCTCATATTATACGACGTAGTTCTATTTCTTTATTTATGACACAATGCTCATATTATACGACGTAGTTCTACTTCTTTATTTATGACACAATGCTCATATTATACGACGTAGTTCTACTTCTTTATTTATGACACAATGCTCATATTATACGACGTAGTTCTACTTCTTTATTTATGACACAATGCTCATATTATACGACGTAGTTCTACTTCTTTATTTATGACACAATGCTCATATTATACGACGTAGTTCTACTTCTTTATTTATGACACAATGCTCATATTATACGACGTAGTTCTATTTCTTTATTTATGACACAACGCTCATGGTAATAATAATAATAATTCAATATAAATAATTCATTATCGATGGCTATTGTTGACAACACCGCGGATGCCTGCCTTGGTTAAACGAACAGATGGTTGGAAATAAAAGGGGCCTGGCTGTAGCTCAGGATTATTC
>NC_088369.1:44778722-44783722 GCF_034508935.2 Berghia stephanieae
TGGGTAAGCCTGTCATTTTTTGGGGGGAAAATACTGAAAATGATTGGTAAGGAAAGAGTTAAATCTTAATTCTAAGCATCGGGTGGTTCACCCCGACATAAAGAAACCCGTTTTGAGACGTTTGGTCAATATTATATGTGACCCTTCGCCTCAAAACGGATTAAGTCGGGTTGATTAAGATGATGAAAATTGAATTTATAGCCAGAAATACCAGACTTGTGCTGAGTTTGTATGTTTTATTGAGGAGAATGGATATAGTGGAGGCAGTTAGGACCAAAATTGTGCATATTGTGGTAAAAGCATGAAATTTGGTGACAACGAAGGGAGTGGCCATACAAACAATTATGGATATAGAACCACCCTGACAAATGACCGGAATGACCACCAACTGACCACTCATTAAAACCCTCTAATTGCTATATAAAATAGACACATCGGCGACAATAAATACTTCAAAATTTAATTGAAGGCAAAATGCGTTTAAGGATTTGTCGTTCGCTTTAGATAAGAGACAAATTAACACATTCCTATTACGGTTCAGCTCTGAATTGACCACGAAATGACCAAAATGACCACTGATAAAAACAGAATGAGCGACAACCTTTTTGTAGTTAAAATACAAATTCTTATCATGGAATTCGAAGTATGTTCAGCACTGCAGTATAAAGTAGATGCCACAATTGGGCAAATTATTCAAACTGACCATATTACTGACCAATAAATGACCATTCAATAACAATCATAAAATCATTATTGTTTGTAGATATTTCAAAGTATATACATTATTTGCAAATGAAAATAAGATTAATGTTGAAATTCCGGAAGCATTCCCTTTTATTGTGAATCGTAGGGTTATTATAGCTTATTGACCAAATGACCAATTGCTCACCAGATGACCAATCTTCCTAAATCACATAAATATGATAGTCAAGTTGATAATCACAATGACATACGTAAGCTCGACAGTAGGTCAATAATAATAACTCACTTATGGAAATTCCCTATTTAATATGTATAATACCACTAAATGACCAATTGACCACCCATTATTGACCATCTGACCACTAGATAAGTAGTTGTCATCATGAGCCATGATATTTAGGGATAATGGAGCCGGAGTTTAATTCGGTTTCTATTTTGTGTTCCTGACAATAGTAATTGCTTACTACTTTTTTCATAAGACGTCAGCATATCCCAGATTATTAGTTGTGCTTGTTAAAATGTGTATTTGGGATATGCATTTGTCACAGGTTCTGTCCCTTGATTATATCCAATGCATTGAACTCTATTATGAGGACAACGCTCATGTACTTACTTACTAACTTAGGCCGCCCCTTGGGGCGCCCAACATGAGCCACAAGTCTTCGCCATACTGTCCTGTCCTCCATAAGGGTACGCAGCTCCCGGATGTTGTCCATTCATGAGTCATCTAGCAGGCAGTCAATGTATTTTTTTTTCTGCCTGCCTCTGTTTCTGGTTCTCTAAGGTGGTTCTCATAGCACAAGACTGCTTGCAATCTCCTCCTTGTGTCTCCAGCAGTGCCCCGCAAGTCTCAGTCTTCTCTTTTGTATCTTCGAAATCACTGGGGGGGAGGTCACTGTAGAGCTTTTCATTTGATATGTGCTCTTTTCAGCTTATGTTGAAGACCATCCGCAGCATACGGGTGTAGCAGCCGTCCAGTGGCTTCTCAGGGGCTTTTGTTAGAGTCCATGTCGCTGCTACATATAGAAGCACTGACTCTACCGTTGCCAGGAACAGTCTCTTCTTTATTTCCCTCTATAGGTTTGAACTCCAGATTTTCCTGAGTTTGTGACAGGCACTCAAAGCCAAAGCTCCTGTAAACAAGATTGTTTAGGGCACGATGGTTTCTACAAGTGAACAAAATTCACAAAAGCACACGATTCATAACAGAACATGACACAACACTGAAATACCAGTCTCTTGTGGACAGGTCTTTGTATTTATTCTTTGTCCACTAATCAATGGGCTGAATTTGGTAGATAATACATTCACTCAATACAAAAAAGCCAACATGAACAAAATATAATAAAATCATATTTTCAAACAAAATCGATCAAGCAAGCTGACATTCATCATCTCCGTCTATTGTTTAAAGGCCGAACACTTAACTCAAAGAAATTCAATATTGATTGGTCAAAATGGTTGAATGATATTTAGCAAAGTATTTTGAGTTAGTGTTCGACCATTCCCATCTAGGATGTGCTTTTCGATTTAAAAAAAAAACGGTTGGTCAACTTTTATCTCATGTGCTTGTTTAGGATCGGAAAAAGTGAGTGGAGCAGGCACTTATGTCAGGCACTTGTTTAGGATCGAGACTGTGAATTGTCTTCTTTAATTCATACGTTGTTGGGCTGTAACCATGTTGTAGTCTAATATGGGATATGATCAAAGACACATTGTCCACTAATCTGGCATTGAAAGCTGAGAGTGTGAGGTTGTTGGATCCATATTGCATTTCTTTTTGCTTTTGTTTGATTCAAAGCTGGTGGAATCAGCAAGCAACAGGTTGGGCACATTATGCTTCATCGTGTTACTGAGAACTCATACACGTCCAAAAATGCATGGGGCAACTATTATACAATCAATGTGTTGTATGGAGAATGGGAAAATAGTATCTTACTGTCTCAAGATTCTCTTTGGTGGGATGCTGGAAGAAATACATACCTGAAAACTATCCTGTGATGTGGTGGAAGAAGGATTGTCACTGGCTGTTGTTTTTAAGTGAAATCAGACAAACAAGTTATTCATTTTCAATTTTAGAACAAACTTGAGTTAGCTGTATCAGTTGACAGATCAATTACTCGGGAGGAAATGCAAATTACCAATTTATGTGAAGTGATGACTACACCTTTTGAATAGGTTAAAGCATACACCTTTACTCTACTACACAGTGGTAATGGTAATTTTAGCTTTGTGATATCACGTTTTGCTTTGTCTCCAAAGACTTATCTGGCATTGCTCTTTCTAATTAATTTGACATGAGTCGACTGAGCGGTATATATTCATCAGGACTAACAATGACATCACCATCAATATAGCTAATCACAATAGTCATTTGAGCATAAGAGAGATGAGCATAGAGTCTTACATGGCTCCAAAACTGCCTTCCAAGGGTTATGTTTGGTGTTCAATCTTGTCTTATTTAGAGTACCCATTATATTTATAGCACCCTGTTCCCACACTGTTGAGTTAAATAATCTAGAAATATCCTCTTTAAAAATAAAGGAATATCCCCTCCTTTAGAAGATTCACAGGAATAAAAAATGGTTACTACAACCTGGTTGTATGACCTTTTTTACTCTCATTTATTCAATTAAACAGCTAGAAGCCATGTAAAATGTCCCAATCTCTGACAATTTATAAATCCCAGGTTGCTTTCCAGATATTCTTTTTCCTAGATATTTTCGAATTGACCCGATTCATGTCCCAGCTTCCGTCTTGAAGACTGTTCTCACAATGAGAAAAAAGGCAAGAAACCAATTGCCGTGGTATTGTGTATATGCCTCCGGCACTTACATCAATTTGGATTGTAGGACTGCATCCGCAATTCTTTCCGCAACCAGTTTTATTTCCTCATTAAGCTCCATTGTCTAAATCCCGTGCAGCTTTTGAGTTCAGCTACAGGAAAGGAACTGCACGTCAGATAAGCGCCTGCTGGGCTCAGTATATATTTTCTATCACTGCTGCTGGCGCTATTGCCGTGTATTCATCATGGAAGTTTAGTCCCGACATGACATATGTTTGTTTTGTGTTGTTTCCTTAAGCGTCACATTTACTCACTTTATCTTTCTCTCCATTATGCCACACTAAGGCATGGTGTGTGAGAGTAGAAGCAGTGCCAGAACCTTCACCCACGAAGAAAACTTAAAACCCTTATTCCTCGGCAAGGTGCATCACAAAAATTCATCTGTTGTTGCTTCAACTGTTTTGTAACCCTAAATAGCACGTCTTGATAGAGAGGACTATAGTGATAGTTTTGGTAGGGCACTCCAAATGTTTCTGGCTATCATTTTGGCATATGACGCATTTAGTATGATCAATCATTTCATTGAAAATTTGTTTTGCCATTGTGACAATCTCTGCAATAATCTAGTACACCTTCCATGATTGGCGTTCTTTGCCTGTCATCGGACAAAAATTCATAACCATAGTTTAATAATGATTGTATCAGTATCAGTTGATTTTGGAGTAAATGCAGACCTCGATAAAGTATATTACTCTGTCAAAAAGTAGCTCGAAACAAATTAATACAACCGATTTGCACGGCATAATTCTTATCACTACACATCTTAAACTTTAGTAGTAATAGGGCAGAGAAGTTGTGACGTCACACCTTTAGCCCTTCCAGTTCCAAACTCCTTGGAAATGTGTATGTAACCAGTCCTTCGGAGGACTAATAATGATTAGGTTACATATTGAATCGTAAGGTGGCATATTTATTTTAGTAGCAGGATGTAGAGGAAGATTATTATGGTTATGGGGTGTAAAAGAACGAGGATAGATGATCTTTAATGACGACCAGCATATATTTAAACTAGAAAATTAGATGCCATCACGATGAAACCATAATATCAATTACACAAGGTACTATCCAGTTCTCTGAAAGACTGGATTTACACTTGCAATGAGTTGGAACCAGATTTTCGACATCATATGTTTGTTACTTATTAGTGTACCATCATTATCGGTTTAAAAAAGGTGACTAACGATCACTGTCACCGCTTTCTACACATTTGCCGCCTACACGAGCGATCACACATATTGCGACCGCATACCGACGATTGCCAGATGGCCAATTTGACAGAATAAATGCTAGGCTTACAAGTGAAAAGTCGTATTTTGCTGTATGTTGGAGTACTAAAGTAGAAATTACGTAAAGTAAAATTCAGAATGAATGACAGTTGATGAATTTATTTTCATCTGTGTCATGCAATGTAGGAGGAATGCCATATAAATATCAGTGGGAACCTACAATATGA
>NC_088369.1:44786222-44788722 GCF_034508935.2 Berghia stephanieae
CTCTCCCTCTCTCTCCCTCCCTATCTCCCTCTCCCTCTCTCTCGCTCCCTCTCCCTCTCTCTCTATCTATCTCTCTCTTTCTCTCTCCCTCTCTCTCTATCTATCTCTCTCTTTCTCTCTCGCTCTCTCTCTATCTATCTATCCTCTCATCTATCTATCTATCTATCTATCTATCTATCTATCTATCTATCTATCTATCTATCTATCTATCTATCTATCTATCCACCTATCTGTTTATCTGCCTGCCTGCCTACCTACCTACCTACCTATCTATCTCCACCTTCCTACTTACCTATCTATCTATGTGTGTGTGTGTGTGTGATATATATATATATATATATATATATATATATATATATATATATATATATTGAATCGTGTTTGATACAAATATGGTACGAAAAGTGCTCGACATGTAGGACTAACGGAAAATAATTTCAAAACAAGATACAAACTCCACACCTCAACATTTAGAAACACTAACAAAAAAACATCTACAAAACTCAGCGAACATATTTGGAAATTAAAAGACAACAAACTAGACCACAACATTTCATGGAAAATTTTATCTAAAGCAACAGGATACACACCAACATCAAAACAATGTAGCTTATGCCCGGAAGAGAAATATACCATAATCAAACATCCTCATGAAGCCAAACTCAACACGAAAAGTGAGATGTACGGTACGTGTCCACATCGCCGGAAGTTCTTGTTAATTAACTTTAAACCGGAACCACTTCAAGAAACAACAACAGTCAACAAAACAACTCAGTCCTGACGATGGCAAATTAAGCCTGAAACATTAATATAGACTGTCTCAAACATTGTGGTAAATATTTTTAAAAATAATATATATATATATATATAATATATATATATATATATATATATATATATATATATATATATATATATATATATATATATATATATATAAACAATACAAGAAACTTTTTTTAAAAACACCCCCGCCCCACCAGAAAAGAAAATAAAAGAAGCCCACATCATTAGATAACATCCCGTAAATGCCATGAAATTGTCAGCAAGCAAGCCAGGAAAAGGAGTAGTTGGTTTTTTGGTGTCTTTGTTTGTTTTGGGTTTTGTTTGTTTTTTAAATCCAATAATTTCAACAACCGCCCGCCATTCCTACCCACAATTTCACTTTGCAAATATAATTTCCATAAAATGTTTTATTTGATCTGATCGATTTTATCGAAAATAAATTACAAACGTAGTACATCATATCTCTTCCTTACTCTGGTAAAATGCCATATTTAAAAATTTGGCCAGAAAACTTCGTCCTACAAATATCGATCGATTTAAATGACCCTCATCTTGGCAACAAAAAATACTTTTAAATTCTCAAACCTAAGACTTCGCGAAATCCCAGGTTTGAGAGTGTTATCAAGATGAGGGTCATTTAAAACGATCGATATATTTGAAGGACGAAGTTTTCTGGCCAATTTTTTTTTAATATGGCTTTTTTTTCCGGAGTACGTCAGATCTTCCAATTTGCAATGTATTTCCCATCGCTTGAGCAAGCCGCCCGCCCGCCGATGCTGCTGTTCCTCCACACACTTCATTACAAGTAGATCGCGTTCTATTCAAGCAATCAATTCAAGGGGCGTTACTCCTACCATACTTAGAGCCCATAATAATCCCACGACACTACTTTCCACCAGGGGCGTTAACCCCACAGCGCAATTTGGTTAAAAGCCTCAACATTTACATCACAAAAAAAAAAAACGTATCGAAATTAAAGAGAGCTGTCGGCTAAAGTAATTTGATATTATATATTATGCACGTGCATGCCCAAATTAGAACGTTTTAAAGTTGAGAAAACAAGAACTAAACAAAACAAATAACAACAACAAAAAACCCCGAAACAAAACATGTGTTTAGTGAATGTGTCTGTGTGTCGGAGAGAGAGAGGGGGAGAGGGAGGGAGAGAGAGAGAGAGAGGGAGGGATTGAGAGAGAGAGAGAGAGGGGGAGAGAGAGTATGTGTGAGAGAGAGAGAGAGGGAGGGAGGGATTGAGAGAGAGTGAGAGAGGGATGGAGAGAGAGAGAGAGTGTGTGTGTGTGTGTGAGAGAGAGAGGGAGGGATTGAGAGAGAGGGAGGGATGAAGAGAGAGAGAGAGAGAGAAAGAGAGAGAGAGAGAGAGAGAGAGAGAGAGAGAGAGAGAGAGAGACTATGCGCAGCTGTGTATGAGATTGTCAGTCTCGCCACTCCATCAACAATTTGACATCATAATGGATAAAACAGTCCTTGAAATTCTATATCTAGAGGTAGATTAACGATAAACAATACTATTACCATCATTAGTTTATATATATATATATATATATATATATATATATATATATATATATATATATATATATGAGTGTTGGTGGGTACTTGTAGGTACGAGAGTGCTCGATAACGTTGGTAAGAGCTAATATAAAATATAAATGGATTCATTCACTTATATGGCCGAAACACATGTCTCTGTGGC
>NC_088369.1:44801222-44803722 GCF_034508935.2 Berghia stephanieae
AAAAAAAACTATTTTTGTGTTGGGTTGGTGTGAAATTTTGTGGAAAATTGGATTCAATAGTCTGATGTCACGTCGCCTAGCAACGGCGGCCATCGTGTTTCTAAACTAATAAAATCGGTACTTTTTATTCTTTATGCTGGCTAGAACGTTTCATATGTCATGTGATCAGAATGTATAAAAGTCAAAGCATTATCAGATTTTTAATGGGTTTATTTTTTCCTCTGGATACGCTTTTATGCTCGTCGGAGAAATATTTCATAAAGGCGTCCGCCATTGTTCCGACAGTTTAGAGCCAATTACTAAGTTACCATGCGTCAATACGAGGGAAGGGACGTCACGACTGTTGAAGCGTATTCTGAAAATGGCTGGTAAGGAAAGAGTTAAATGCGGTCAATCTCAAATTCTTGGCACAGGAAACCTTAAACTCAATCAGTCGATCGAAGAATTGACTGACTCAAAGCAATGGGATCTGGCTGTTCAACCCTGCTGTGATTTTGTCATTTATTTTCAGGCACTTTCGTATTTTTCCTTGGGCAAGATTATTAACCGACCCCCAGTTTGCTCACTCTGTACAACATGGGTTATTCCTGTTGACATCAGACATCTTGTTTGATGAATTATCTATATTCCTTCACGGAATGCCTAGGCGACGGTATATAAATACATATATATATATCACGAAATAAAAGTGCTCAACTTTAGTATTAAAGTATTGTGTGTGTGTGTGTGTGTGTGTGTTCATGCGCGGGCGAGTGTGTATGTGTGTGTGTGTGTGTATTTTCATCTTTAAAAAACATGAACGAAAACTCAACCCCCCCCCCCCCCCCGCCCCCCACCCTCAAAATTGGCAACAAAAGATCAGGGAAGATTCATCCAGTGAGCCTTTCCTTTATGTTTAAACCACTAGCTATTCATAATTCCGGCTGTCACAACCGACAATAAAAACCCAGGTAAATTAGGGGGAAAGTCTATATAATATTTTATCTATACCAAAAATAAAATTAATTTGTGACCCAACGTCTCAAACCGGTATTATGTCGGGATGGACCAGATGCTAAAAAGTCAAATTATGGTTAAACTGGTCAAAAATATGAATTATTGGTATTTAGCACAGTAAAATATGATATTCCTTCTCCTCTATAAAGCAAACAAACTCAACTTAAACATGATATTTATGGCTACAAATTAGATTTTCAGAAACTTAATCATCCCGGCTTAATACCGTTTTGAGACGAAGGGTCACATTTAAAAAATATTTTTAAAAAGACAGAAAATAGAATGGAGTGAGGGTTGTTTATTTCTCTTGGAAAGCGCGAGATAAATATATTCATTATAACGCAATCAGCGTCTTGTGTCATGCTAATTGGGGGGGGGGGGGGGGGGGGGGGGAATGTGATTGTTGTTGTTATCGTCAATAGCATGTACTCTATCGTCAATGATGTAGCATGGGGTTGGAGATGTAGATGTAGAGGAGATGATGATGATGATGTTGATGATGATGGGGATGATGATGATGATGATGGTGATGATGATGATGATGATGATGATGATGATGATGATGATGATGATGATGATGATGATGATGATGGGGATGGTGGGGATGATGATCATGTTGTTGATGATGATGATGATGATGGTGATGATGATGATGATGATGATGATGATGTTGTTGATGATGACGATGATGATGATGATGATGATGATGATGATGATGATGATGATGATGATGATGATGATGATGATGATGATGATGATGATGATGATGATGATGTTGTTGTTGATGATGACGATGATGATGATGATGATGATGATGATGATGATGATGATGATGATGATGATGATGATGATGATGATGATGATGATGTTGTTGATGATGACGATGATGATGATGATGATGATGATGATGATGATGATGATGATGATGATGATGATGATGGTGGGGATGATGATGATGATGATGATGATGGAGATGATGATGATGAGGATGATGATGATGATGATGATGATGATGATGATGATGGTGACGACGACGACGATGATGATGATGGGAACGATGATGATGATGATGAAGATGATTTTCGACAGCTTGTCAATTACGGCATATGATAATATAATACCAGATTGAGATGGCGGGTATCATATTATTTGAACCAAGATTTGGACGTCATCAACTTATGGCAAAGACTCACAAACGACTCATCCTTTCACTGACGACATCCACAAACATGGAATTCAATGACGTGACCGACGACATACGCATTCCATGACATCAACGGTGACACACACACACACACAGGAGGATGCATACGTTCTGGGAATCGCCCTGACTCATTCATTCATTCATTCATTCATTCATTCATTCATTCATTCATTCATTCATTCACGCATTTATTCATTCATTCATTCACTCATTCATTCATTCATTTATTCATGCATTCATCCATTCATTCATTCATTCATTTATTCATTTATTCATTCATTCATTCATTCATTCATTCAT
>NC_088369.1:44816222-44821222 GCF_034508935.2 Berghia stephanieae
TTTTTTTTTCAATCGAGAAAAGGTTGTCATTCCCCTGTTTAACATCATCTAACGATTGAAATCAATTGGTTAAGCAAGGTAGTAAAGCCGCCCCCCCCCCCCCCTCCCCACCCAACAATAAAAAACAACAACAAAAACAAAAAAAACAAGCGATATATCCGGTATAACACGCAACATCCGGTGTTAGCGGACCAAAATATCCAGAGCCGGAAATGCGTTATACCCGACGTGTTCTAGTGTCTGATATATCGGATTTTGGTTGACTATTTTATTATGTTGTCGCCATCAAATAGCATTGGGTATAAGGTTGTTGACATTAAGACGGCAGAAAACAGATTAGTGGACCTCTCCTGTCTGTCTGTCTGTCTGTCTCCATCCATCCGTCCGTCCTTCCGTCCGTCCGTCCGTCCATCCGTCCGTCCGTACGTCCGTCCGTCCGTCCGTCCGTCCGTACGTCCGTCCATCCATCCATCCGTCCATCCATCCATCATTATCTATCTAATCTATCTATATCTATCTATCTATCTTCATCTATCTATCTATCTATATCTTATCTATCTATCATCTATCTATCTAATCTATCTATCTACTATCTATCTATCTATCTATCTATCTATCTATCTATCTATCTATCTATCTATCTATCTATCTATCTATCTATCTATCTATCTATCTATCTATCTATCTATCTATCTATCTATCTATCTATCTATCTATTATCTATCTATCTATCTATCTATCTATCTATCTATCTATCTATCTATCTATCTATCTATCTATCTATCTAATCTATCTATCTATCTATCTATCTATCTATCTATCTATCTATCTATCTATCTATCTATCTATCTATCTATCTATTTCTATCTATCTATCTATCTATCTATCTATCTATCTATCTATCTATCTATTCTATCTATCTATCTATCTATCTATCTATCTATCTATCTATCTATCTATCATATTATACTATTATATATATATCCTCTCTTCTATCTTCTCTCTCTCTCCTATCACTACCCCCCTCTCCTCTCTCTCTCTCTCTCTCTCTCTCTCAATTCCTATCACGTTAATTATCTGGCCCAATCACCAGCCCATATGGATCTCCTCATTCATAGTTCTACCCAATCAGTAGATGTCCGAATTCCACAAAACACATTCTAATATAAAGATGATGATAAAGCACTGTTCCTGTCTCACCTGGGAAACAGCTGATGGACACCAGCCGTCGTTCTCGTTTCGTCCTAAGTCACAACCAGGCCATGAAGTTTGACGCTAGTGACGGGAGTTCGAATTCTCTGCCTTTAAATAATTTGTGACCCATCGTCTCAAAACCGTATTGTGTCGGAACGAACCATATTCTTAAAAGCCGAATTAAATGTTAAACTGGTCAAAAATATAAATTGTTAGCACTAGCACCCTAAAATATGGTATCCATTCTCCTCAATAAAACATACAAACTCAACACAAGTCTGATATTTCTGGCTATAAATTCAATTTTCAATATCTTAGCCATCCCGACTTAATACCGTTTTGAGGCGAAGGGTCACATTTGGCCTACACTACACTACAATACTACGTACCTCGCCATTATATCGGGATCGACGCGTACTTTTTTGCAGGTCTGATAACCCAAATGATAATGGGCTCGTTGAAATGCTCTCTAGCTCAAAAACAAGGGAAATTATTGTCCATCGACCACGTGACGTCAAGACCTTGACTGGTTTATTTATTTATTGTTTGCTTTTGTTTTTAGGTGTTTACCGGTGTACCACGCTAGAATGACTCTATCAAAAAACAAAGACTCTAGAGTTAAATTGGCGTACACGAGGCTAACTCTAGAATCTTTATGGCGATAGAGTCATTCTGGCGTGGTACACCGGCGCTTTCGACACTATTTAAGTCAGTTAAGCGCCCGTGAGAGTATTTCTATTCCGACAAAGAGACCATAACAATTTGGGCTGTCAGACCTGAAAACAAATACAGGTTGCTACCGACCCTACAAGCCATTAGGCTTCAAAGGAAATCATGTTGATGGTTTGGAGGAGGAGGAGGAGGATGATGATGACGATGATGATGATGACGACGACGATGATGATGATGATGATGATGATGATGATGATGATGATGATGATGATGATGATGATGATGATGATGATGATGATGATAATGATGATGGTGATGATGATGGTGATGATGATGATGATGATGGTGTTTTTGGTCTTTATCTTTATTTTTTTTTACTTTTTTGGTTTGACTTTGTTTTGTTTTGTTTTAAACAGTTTAGCATAGAAAATAGGGTTTGGTATTTTGGTATAGTTCTTTTGAGGGGAGAGGGGGGGGGGAGTAATTTTTTTTTTTAATTCTTTTTTTTTTTACTTTTCATTTGTCTTTATTGGGAGAAGGGGGCAAATAAATCTCTCTCATCATTTAAATTCGATTTATCTCACAAAACATACAAAAAAATACCCAAAAAATGAAGACAAATTACAACCTCAAACTGATAAGAATAAAGTGATGTTGTCATGAATCTGTTTTTTGTTTTGTTTTTAGGTGTTTAACGGCGCTTTCGACACTATTTAGGTCATTTAAGCGCCCGTTTCTGTCTTTTATCAATCTTTTATCGGCCCTGAGGGGCCATAGCTGATCAAAACGTGTACTGTTGTAATAAAATCTTTATAAAATCATAATAGTTACCTGTTTGTTGAGTAAAAATATCTATTTACAATTTCTGCAGGAGTTCACATTCCTGCAGATACTTTAAAATTGTAAGCGGATCGACCGACTGGAACAGAGACTTCAAGTCCCTGTTATCATAATGTTGTGACCTTATCTGTTCTAATTCTGTACATTCAATCATGAATCCTTACTCAGTGCATCGCGGTATATCAAAAAATAAATAAATAAATATATATTGAATCGTGTTTGATACAAATATGGTACGAAAAGTGCTCGACATGTAGTAATGGAGCGAATTATTATTTAAAATATTTACCACAATGTTTGGGGCAGTCTACATCGATGTTTCAGGCTTAATTTGCCATCTTCAGGACTGAAGATGGCAAATTAAGCCTGAAACATCGATGTAGACTGCCCCAAACATTGTGGTAAATATTTTAAATAATAAATAAATATATAAATAAATAAAGTAATAAATAAATAAATAAATAAATAAATAAATAAATAAATAAATAAATACTTAATTCTATTTATATTTTACTTTTTAAGATAAAAAAAAATCGATGCCTGGAAAATATTGACTTTTTTTTTTTAATTTTCCCTAAATCATTTCGCATTTTTCTCTTGACTTGTTTGATAATTATTTTTATTATTTTATTTTTTTTTCGAAATTAATCCGGCAACCCGTGCGTGACTTCCGGCATAATGTGTTCACGATGGCAATTCCATCCAAGTCAATGTTAAACTTCGACAGTCTTTCAATTTAACAAGAAGGTGAGAAAGAAATAAAAAGAAGGAAAAAAAAAAGAAAAGAAAAATAAGAAAGGAGAAAAAAAAATGGAAAATGAGAAGAAACGAGAAAAGAAATAGAAATAATTTAAAATTTTATCATTGGGCAATTCGATTTCATTCTACCCAAGGTGCACGTTCTGGTCGGTCCAACAACCGAAAGCAATTACGGGCTTGTTTTAACACATAGGTTTAAGAGCACCCAGGAGCCCATAATAATTTGGGTAACCAAATCCGTATATTATATAAATACATATATAAATATGATTACATAATGATGATGATGATAATAATAATAATAATAATAATAATAATAATAATAATAATAATAATAATAATAATAATAATAATAATAATAATAATAATAATAATAATAATAATGATAACAACAACAACAATAACAATAACAATAATAAAAACCTTATAACTTTCCGTGACTTCAAACAGCTTCCTGGTGCTATTTTTGTATATCATATATATACTTACTATACTATTATTATTATTATTATTATTATTATTATTATTATTATTAGTAGTAGTAGTAGTAGTAGTAGTAGTAGTAGTAGTAGTAGTAGTAGTAGTAGTAGTAATAGTAATAGTAGTAGTAGTAGTAGTAGTAGTAGCAGCAGCAGCAGCAGCAGCAGCAGCAGCAGCAGTAGTAGTAGTAGTAGTAGTAGTAGTAGTAGTAGTAGTAGTAGTAGTAGTAGTAGTAGTATTCCCAGAAAGCAGAGATAGAGATAGGCCCCCACTCCCTATCAGCTCTCTTTTATCTCTACTAATTCCAAAGGCACGTGCTTCCTACTTCCTACCCTCCTGACCAATGGAATGGCCCCATTGCTGGCTGATGATAGCAGGCGATGTATAATGTACATATGTATGTATGGATGTATCCTCACCCCCCCCCCCCTCCCACACACACACACACACACACACACACACACACCCGATTAGCGGGGTGAATAGGGTTTAATGACGTACTAATGGACACCGTCAGAGATTCTAGTCTATGCTCTCCCATGATATAATATGTAACGACCATAGAAATCGGAAGGGCCTTCAAATATCCTTGGTAATAACTTGACGACGAAAACAATGGTGGTTGGGCCGGGGGCCGGCGCAAAAAAAAAAAAAGAGAGCAGAGAAGAAAAAAAAAATTTAAATGGGGGGGGGGGGGGGGTTAATATGTAACGCTAGGAAATAGAATGCAGCTGGGGTCACACTACTAGCTGTTGGTCACGTGTTTTGTAAGCCAGTCATGTGATAATAATAGAAAAGATAAAATGAAATGTTGTTTTGTTTGTTGTTTTTGTTTGTTTAATTTTGTTTTGAATTGTTTTTTTTGTTTGTTTGTTTATATTATTTTTATTTTGGGGGGGGGGGGGTGTTTTTTTTTTTTGTTTAGTTTTGCTTTGAATTGCTTTGTTTTTTAGTTGTGTTTTTCTTTTGGCGGGGGGGGGGGGGGGGGAGTTTGTGTGTTTTTTTTGTTTGTTTTTTTTCTTTTTTTTTTTAAGTTTTGTTTTGAATTGTGTTTT
>NC_088369.1:44831222-44836222 GCF_034508935.2 Berghia stephanieae
GATGTCGGGGCGCCAGGCAAGTTCGTGTCCTTCTCTCAGAATGGCAAGACTTCTAGTTCTCGGCAAGTTGTTGTTATTTCCAATACTAGATGAAGATGATGACGAGGATGATGTTGATGACGACGTTGATGTTGACGAAGTTGCCATACGAATAAAATTAAAGCTGGTAGTTCTGTTATTTTGGCGGGTTGAAGTGACTGATGTGGGCGATAAAGGATATACCACTCCAGCACCCGTTCCATTCCCCGTGCTTGTGGTCGTCCGTTTACCTACTCCTGAAATGTTTTTATGAAACACTGAAATGGACGTCGGGGAGGGCGGAGACAAGGGAGACGATGGGCTAGAGGAAGACACCGAGGACGATCGGATTAGGGGTGTTCTTGGGTTAGTCGACGTTGGAGACGCCGATACTGCTCCGACAGAGAGGCTTCTTCTGAACATCCCCGCGCCTCCTTTGGTGGATGAGGTTGGAGACGGCAACGGCGGTGGTATCCCGGCAGTCGATGTGGACAACGTTGACGATGAGGACGACGGCGACGGAGACGGCGATGTTTGAGACGGCACGGCCAGGGCGTGGCAGTAACCGTAGTGTATTGCCCCACACGGCATGTCCACGGCGTGACCCAGCTGGCACTTGGAGCAGCAGCTGTGCAAGGAGCGACAGTATCTCAGGTCGATCTTGCTGGATTGATAGAGGGTGATGCGGGAATGCACAAAGGATGGAGAGGAATCCGGACCGCCGACTCCGGGGTTGCTCCCACCCCCTCCTCCTATCGTCTTGAATATGATTGCCGACTGGGGCATGCTATTTATTCCCAAGCCAGCGAAACTCGAGCAGTGTCTGTGTGTGTGATTAAAGCTCAAGGATGAGCTTGGTCAGAGCAAGAGTAATAAACAATATATCAAATCCCAATAGACTTTTCTGGTTATCCTGACATATCTTTTAATCCAAGACTACATCTTGATTCCATGCGTAAAATGTACATCATATTTTCGAAGGAATTGGACATTGAAAATCACAAGCTCCAAAACACATTTATTGGATTTTTTATTTTTTAAATAAAACGTTACAGTCCTTGGTTTGTGTCACTTAGTTGCTGATAGAAGGAGATACCAAATCGTTTTCTACTATTTTCTTCTCCCCAAATGAGAAAAACGACATCGAAACAATTATTATGTAATCATTTCCTTTGTTTTGATAAGAGTTCTTCTGTTCAGGAAGATTGTAACCTTTTCACAGTAATAAACGGTATCACTAGATAAACTATAAACACACATCT
This sequence comes from Berghia stephanieae, assembly GCF_034508935.2. Taxonomy (NCBI): domain Eukaryota; kingdom Metazoa; phylum Mollusca; class Gastropoda; order Nudibranchia; family Aeolidiidae; genus Berghia; species Berghia stephanieae. The sequence goes on from NC_088369.1 coordinate 44,832,503, forward strand.
ATATATAAAATAAGACCACACACATATTTCGTGCAGTCATCGGTATTAATAATACTATGATTACCTCTCACTTCCCCTTCTCTATAATTTACGAGCGCACACACACACGCGTATATATATATATATATATATATATATATATATATATATATATATATAATATATATATAGAGAGAGGAGAGAGAGAGAGAGAGAGAGAGAGAGAGAGGGGGGAGAGATAAGAGAGAGAGAGAGAAGAGAGAGAGAGAGAGAGAGAGAGAGAGAGAGAGAGAGAGAGAGAGAGAGAACCATAAATTAATACCACTGTGCAAAGTGACACACCAAATCGCTTCCTGCCACCCATAAGGACCACGTGATATCCGAGAAGCGAACGAACCGGTAAATCCCGCCCAACGCCAATACTATTATCGGATATTGCCAGTCAGTGTATGCAATGCAAACCGTCGGCGTACGAGTCATAAAGCATTTGAAACAAAACAAATCCCGCTGTATCAACTTCAACTATAGGGAATGAGATTAGCGGTAGAGTAGCGTCCCTTGACTAGCCGTCATCTTACAGAGAGAACATCTAATGCCGCGTTCGCCGGAAGCGAGGACGAGACGCATGCGCAAAACCAATATGACGTTCTCTCTCTAATAACTTCTCCGCCGGTGACGTCCAATCAAAGGGACGCTACTCTTCCGCTAATCTCATTCCCTATAGAACCATCTGACAACGGACACGTAAATCCCCCGTAAGTTCACGACTGGTCATTCTAAATCATAGGGGGAGTTCCGTAAGGAAGGCAAAAGGAGAAATAACGGGGGGGGGGGGGGGGGGGGGGGGGGGTTAGTAGGCTAAGAAGTGATGGGCGACAATCAATATATTATAATATCGGTCACAACCCGATACGGAGATTGATATCGAGTATCACACATTTGCCACTGCAAAGAGATTATATTGAAGCTGGGAAAAGAGAAAGAATGAGAGAGAGAGAGAGACAGAGAGACAGAGAGAGAGAGAGAGAGAGAGAGAGAGAGTTTCCTTTGTAATTGTGAGCCAAGGCAATTGATGCCACGCGTTTAGGCAAAATACTCATAACATCAGCCAGCCGGATACAACGTACCAACACACAAACACACACAAACACACACACACACACACACACATATATATATGTGTGTGTGTGTGTGTGTTTGTGTGTGTGTCTTCTCTCTCTTTTACTTTCTATATATCTATCTCTCTCTCTCTCTCTCTCTCTCTCTCTCTCTCTCTCTCTCTCTCTCTCTCTCTCTAGTAGACACCATCATATAGAATTTTAAAAGCTGAATGAAGGTAGGGAAGATAGAGCGAGTGAGTGAGAGAGAGAGAGAGAGAGAGAGTGAGAGAGAGAGAGAGAGAGTGAGAGAGAGAGAGAGAGGAGAGAGGAGGGAGAAAGTAAGAGAGACATATTTTCTATGTATAACGAATGGAGATGTAGGTCAAAGGTCATCCCCAAATGGATTTGTCACAGTCACAGGTACTGTACAATCATTACTATTGGAATGTTGTCAACGCGTGACGGAGGAATGCAGAACCAAGGGAAGCTATTCAATGCACGTCACTCGCGGAAAATGGGCAACCACGGTTGTTTCCCCTTACCTTATCGTGATTGACGAAACGAGGATACATACAAGTGCTGGGTCGAGTTTGAAACGATCAAATCGAGCGGGTTTTCGATCGAGTCCTCTAAAATCGAGTCGGTTTCGGGCGGGTTTCGAGTCAGTGACGTCATCGAGCAGTGATTCGTTTGAAAAAAAAAAAACACGAGTAACTCGTTTGCCACAGGAAACTTCACATACCCCTCCCTCTCTTATGTCTGTGGCTGGCTTGACTGCAGTCTGCAGCTGGTTATGATGGGGGCTGCCAGATGGCCAAGTTCAAAATTGGTTACTAAGAAACGCTTTTCTATTATTATTCATTTTAAAAAAAATCTTTTATTTAAAAAAAATGAAAAGATAAGTTTATCCAACTGTAGTCGATTGTTTTGTTAATCAAAACAAATGAGTTTTTCAAGGGAGTCAGAATGCTTGTGGTGTTTGGCTATTTGGGGTCTATTTGACTACTTGGGCAAGAAGAAATCTGGCTGTCTGGCAGCCTTGATTATGATCGTTCGTCGCATCACACACACACACACACACACACACACACACACACACACACACACACACACACACACACACACACGCCATCAAACAGTTGTTGATAGTGAAGGGTTGAGACCTCCCCCCCCCCTCCCACCACCATCATCCCGCTGTCACCTTAACATTTCATATTTATGTCGCGCCAAAAGTTGTCGGCCGCCCCCACCTCCCATAATTTGTCACTGGTCGTCATCGCCTCTTGTGTGTGCGGGAAAGGTCGTGCCTTTCATTATTTGAAAAATAAATGAACAAGAATGGTGTGTTTTTATTAGGTAGGTAGATAATAATAATATTTAGCAGGTTCCACACCCAGACACACACGGATTGCCCGGACACGATGATAACGATGCCGACGACAATGGATGACGATGATGATGATGATGATGATGATTCTCGTGTTTCTGTTTAAAAAATGAAATACTTTAGCAGGTTCCACCCCCACCCCCACACGGATAGACCGGACCCGAAGATGATGATTGTGGTTTTGCTGGCTGTTACGGCTGTGATGAGGATGATGATAATGATGATGATGATGATGATGACGATGGCGCAGATGGTGATTATTTGTTCGGTCGCTCAGTGGTACGGTGTCTCTTGTCACAAAATCAAGCCTTGTCAATGGCCGGATGAGTGACAGTGATTGTTAAAAATTGTGATCCAGACGTTAAGTCCGTGTGTCAGGCACTTGACTCAGGTGTGAATGTATTCTTATCTTATAAGCAATGACGGGTATTGTAAAGAGCTTTAATACAAAAGACTCCAAACAGCGATCGGTACCTACTGTACGAAATGGATGTATGGTCGATATGGCGTGCCGGAGGAATAAATTAAATTAAATATTGTAACTGGACACAACCAGTTAAAGGAACATATGTGGAGGATGTCCAGAGCAGGTGCCTCTGGACAATGTGACTGCAGACTTGAAAATGAAAATGGACATCATGTCCTAATGGAATGTCCAAGGTACAACCAGTTGAGAAGGAACTTCTGGCCTGACCCAACCCCATACTCAAAGAAGCTGTACGGCAGTGAGGACGACCTCAGGACCACTGTGGGCTTCATTCACACAGACCGGACTGACCATGTGACGTGACGGGAACGAAGAAGAAGAAGAAGAAATATTGTGAAGTTCATTGAGCATGGTAAATCCTTGGAAATGCGCTTTGAACTAATACACCTGCTAGACAACTCCGATTCCAATATAAACGACTGATTAATATTCCCATATATAAACTATAGTTAGCTGAAAATCTTTCTTTGTCGGGACTCCAAAAGTATGGAACGAATTAGACAAAGAAATCAAAGGGTCTTTTAGGAGCACTGATTGATTTTAGATTGATTATTACATTGAAATGTGTTGATATTTATTTTATCCATTATTATTAGGGTGGTGGTGGTGGTGGTGGTGATGATGATGATCCCGCTGATATGATGGTGATGATAAATAAATTAAACATAATTCCCTTTATTCATCCCATAGGGGAGATTCGTCTTTCGGGTCTATTCTAAGGGAAGACTGGAATAACCCAAGCGATAGCCGCAGTGCAGCGCCGCAAA
>NC_088369.1:44846222-44853722 GCF_034508935.2 Berghia stephanieae
TAAAAGCTCAAGTTTTTTTGATTACAAGACCCACCTAAGATTGTAAATAGAGAAATATCCACTGAATATGGTGGTGGTGGTGGTAGTAGTGGTATTAGTATAGTGGTAGTGATGATGGCGGTTGTAGTTGTAGTGGCAGTGATGATGATGATGTGGTGCTTGGAGGGATGGGGGGAATATCCTTGGAACAAATTGACTTCACCGGAATTTGACGGAAGTTGCCCGTAACTCGGAATTTTGTGCTCCAGGCCAGAGTTTTTCCCCCCGATGAAACCTGAGTTTTGGCATGACTGGAATGTGTTAAAGGCCCTTTACAAAAGGCCCCAAGCCAACAACATATATTATTTCATCTTTACAAATTTCCTGACAGAGAATTCTCCAAATCTTATGATACAAACAAAAATGTAGACACAATTACGTTCATTCTCCAAATAGCTGGATAACCAAAACACCATGGTATTATGTGACCCTTCTCCTCAAAACGGTATTAAGTCGGGTTTGCTAAGATGTTGAAAATAGAATTTATAGCCAGAAATATCAGACTTGTGTTGAGTTTGTATGTTTTATTGAGGAGAATGGATACCAAATTTTAGGGTGCTAATGCCAACAATTCATATTTTTGACCAGTTTAACATTTAATTCAGATTTTAAGCATCTGGTCCGTTCCGACATGATACCGTTTTGAGACGATGGGTCACAAATCTTATGATACAAAAAAAAAAAAATAGATACAATTACTTTGATTCACCAAATAATTGGATAACCAAAACAACACGGTAATATAAAGGTTATAGAGATAGTATGCGCTTGGCTAATAAACTCATAACATTGCCATCCGGAAGTATAGGGAATGAGATTAGCGGAAGAGTCGAGTCCCTTGATTGGACGTCACCTTACAGAGAGAACGTCAATTTGGTTTTGCACATGCGTCTCTCTAGTCCTCGCGGAAGCGAGGACGAGAGACGCATGCCCACAACCAACATGACGTTCTCTCTCTAACAACTTTTATGCCGGTGACGTCACAGACTATGGGTGGCGTCCAATCAAGGGACGCTACTCTTCCGCTAATATCATTCCCTTTAACGAATCAACACACAAAACTCTGTGTAATCTTAAACGTTTATAGTCTGGTTAATACAGTTTAGTGAGAATCACTCACAAACGCGGATGGCAAAATACAATAACAAAGGCTTGAGTGACGTCATCTTCGTTCTATCTATAGTCTATTTCAGTTTAAATGATAGAGACCTGCAATTTTCTTTATCAAGTTAATTTTTTTTTTAAATGAGCTTTTTTATATAGAGCAATATCCACTAAAATGTGCTCAAAGCGCTTTACAAAGATCACTGGCCAACAGCAACACGTAACATGTAGGACGGGACACGACGGCTGCTAGGCGATATTACAATTTTTCGGACAAAGACAACGCTGTTAACGGTAAGGTACTCATTTTACACCTGAGTACGGTGAGAGAATGTGAATAAAGAGCCTTTTCCAAGTACTCCACTAACCGCCGAGCGCGAGGCTCGAACCCAGGACATTCCGATCCGAAAGCGAGTGTCATACCACAAGACCACATAGCCGCACAAGTTCATTCTGACAATACACCATACTGAGACGATGGGTCACATACATTTCCATCTATTCAATCAATCTTTACACATTTTCTCGTACAAAATTCCAAATTACAAATTCCACCGAGCCATTCTACGTCACGAATTTCCCTCCAAATCTTTACGACACAGACAAAGAATTTTATAATTAATTCCATTTTCACCAAGGAAATGAATGAACGGAGAGAGAATAGGAACAAGACAAGGATAGGCGTGGTTGTGTGTGTGTGTGTGTGTGTGTGTGTGTGTGTGTGTGTGTGTGTGCGTGTGTGTGTGTGTGTCTATTTCAATGACAGAAATCTGTCGGTATTCGTCACCAGTCACGAACCGGGGAAATTAGCAAGCAAGGTGGGCAAAGGAACAATCGCTCTCGTTGACGATGGATTATTATATAGTGTATCATCATCATCATCATCATCATCATCATCATCATCATCATCATCATCATCATCATCATCATCATCATCATTATTATTATTATTATTCAGTTTCCAATGAGGAGTACCAATATGGAATCACAATTTATGCCAAGTTTGTATTCTGGTTTGTTTTTTTTTTTTTGGTTCCACCACCACCAACAACAACAATCTACACAGTACTGAACAGGGACCTCAATCAAACATCTTCAACTCAAATAACAAACAAAGGAAGACCTTTTGACCCTAAGAAATTTGTCCCGAATACCGTGAAAAAGTGGAGGGACTTTACACAACAAATCAAAAAAAAAAAATAAATAAATAAAAATTAAAAAAAAAAAAAAAAACAGCAGCCGAGGCGCCCCAATCGGACAATTAGGGCGCGAAAGGCGATAGGTCAAGTAAGTCAGTAAGCCAATCAAACCCCGCATGTCAAGGGTTAACACGCGATACGACGACACTCATTAATTTACTTACACACAACACACACACAACACACGCATTCAGAAAAGGGGAGGAGAGAGAAAATCTCCTTTCTTGTCAAGGGCGATAATGAGTCTGTGGTCGATCTAATTAATTACTTCCCTTGGCTAGCCAGCCAGCTCCATTCATTCATTACTTTAGGCGGACACTGATGACAAAAAGGAGAAAAGCGGGGAAGTCTATTTATTGAGCCTTGTTTGTGTTTGTATTTATTTATCGACTTCCTTGACACTAGTGCGGCTGCCTATATGTGGTCTAGTGGTATGACACTCGCTTTCGGATCGGAAGGTCCTGGGTTCGGCGGATAGTTGAGTCCTTGGAAAAGGCTCTTTACTCACATTCTCTCACCGTACTCAGGTGTAAAATGAGTAAATGGCCGTTAACAGCGTTGTCTTTGTCCGAAAAAATTGTAATATCGCCTAACAGGCGTCATGTCCCGTCCTACATGTTATATGTTGCTGTTGACCAGAGACCCCTTGTAAAGCGCTTTGAGCACATTTAGTGGATATTGCGCTATATAAAGCTCCATTTTTTAAAGTTAGTGAATAGTCGGGCGTTTAACGGCATTCGTGACAGACGCACCAAGGTCATTTCCCCGATTTTTGTTGGCGTCCAAGTGTAAAAACGAATTATTGTCTTTCTCTAATTAAACTATCTACGCTCGTGTTTTATTGGTTGTTTTCTTTGTTTTGTTGGGATTTGTAAGTGTATTTTTGTTGTTTTTTTGTTTTTAAAAAAAGTAAATAACATTATCTAAACAGACCCAAAAGGCACAGAGAAAGAGAGAGAGAGAGAGAGAGAGAGAGAGAGAGAGAGAGAGAGAGGGGGGGGGGAGAGGGGGGAGGGGGGGGGGGGGGAGAGGGAGGGAGAGAGGGAGAGAGAGGGGGAGCAAAGAAAGAGAGACACACAGACAGAGGCAGAGAGAGAGAGAGAGAGAGAGAGAGAGAGAGCGAGAGAGAGAGAGAGAGAGCAAGAGAGAGAGAAAGAGAGAGAGAGAAAGAAAGAGAGAGAGAGAGAGAGAGAGAGAGAAGGGGGGGGGGGGGGGTCGCAAAAAGAGATAGAGATTTGGCCAGAAAACTCGTCCTTCAAATATCGATCGATTTAAATGACCCACGTCTTGGCAACAACAAAAAAACTCTCAAACCTGGGCCTTCGCGAAGTCTTCCTCAAGCCCAAGGTTTGAGAATTTGAATTAAAAAAAAAAAAAATTTGCCAAGATGAGGGTCATTTAAATCAATCGGTATTTGAAGGACGAGTATTCTGACCAATTGTTCAAATACGCGTCTTTTCAGAGCACAGCAGATAAACTGGTTACATACAGGAATTCGGTATGACTACAGAAAAGAAAAACGAGCTTTTATATAGCGTAATATCACTAAACGTGCTCAAAGCGCTTTACAATAGGCCCTTGACAAACAGCAACACGTAACATGTAAAACGAGACATGACGCCTGTTAGGCGATATTAACATTTTTTTCGGAGAGAGACAACGCTGCTAACGGCCAGGTACTCATTTTACACCTGAGTACGGTGAGAGAATGTGAGTAAAGAGTCTTTTTCCAAGGACTCAACTATGCGCCGAGCGAGCGAGGCTCGGAGCGAGGCTCGAACCGAGGACCTTCCGATCCGAAAGCGAGTGTCATACCACTCGACCACATAGCCGCAAGTAACAGAACATGGATGGCAACAGAAATCCACATCGACTTTTAGAACAAACAACAGACATTACTTTAATAAGGGCTATGATTAACTCACTCAACCCTCACACCGACTATATCCGTATTTTACCCGGGTTACTTTTACCCCATGCCTATTTATTACATTTTATCTAAGACAAATTACAGGCGTAGTATCAAAGCTAATGTTTTTAGTTTTTACATGTTGATGGTAGCTGGATAAAAATATCTATATCAATGTTCATTTTTATTACATTTTTTCCAATTTTGAAAAGTAGCAAAAATCTCTAGGGTTGAGTGAGTTAATCTTCCTGTGAACGTGATATGATATCATGTTATCGTGTTGTAATCTGTCCAATGTAGGATTTCCATTCCTATTCCCATCCACAGTGCCATCAATAATAATAATAGTAGACAAGAGATTTACACGGCATCGTGCATACTCTCTCTCTCTCTCTCTCTCTCTCTCTCTCTCTCTCTCTCTTTCTCTCTATATATATATATATATATATATATATATATATATATATATATATATATATATATGTGTTTTGTGTGTGTGTGTGTTTATATATATATATATATATATATATATATATATATAATATATATATATATATATATATATATATTACAGGCGACCACAGACACATACACCGTATGCTTAACCATTAAGTACATACTACAATTTCAGGAAGAATTTCAAACCCGAATTATCTCAGATAACCCACGCATGGTAAGCATGTAAGTATCACCACGAAATGTAAAAATACGCCCCCCCCCCCCCCCCCCCCCCCCCCCCCCCACCGTGAAATCTAATAATAATAATAATAATATTATAATAAGCCCAAGAATAACAGTAAGAAGGCAAAACAATCCACACACACACACACACACACACACACACACAAAAGTAAAATTTAACAACAAAGGTGAGTAAACGCGATAACTTGCGATTTTACACGTGTTCGCACGTTTCAAGTTAGTTGTGTTGTGAAAACTACACGTCCAAACACTGTAAATCCTAGCATGTGTTTTAACACAAAGTAGCAAAGATATATTATTATAAGCGCTTTACAAGGGGTCCCTGGTCAACAGCAACATTTAAACACGTAGGACGGGACATGACGCCTGTTAGGCGATATTACAATTTTCCGGAAAAAAGACAACACTGTTAACGGCCAGGTATTCATTTTGCACCTGAGTACGGTGAGAGAATTTGAGTAAAGAGCTTTTTCAAAGAACTCAACTATGCGCCGAGAGCGAGGCTCGAACCCAGGACCTTCCGATCCGAAAGCGAGTGTCATACCACAAGACCACATAGCGCTTTGAGCACATTTAGTGGATATTGCGCTATATAAAGGTCTTTTTTATAGATTAGTCTATTGTGACTCCGGTCCTCCACGAGTCCGAAGAGGCTCATTGCACACATAATAGAAGTAACACTATAAAACACTATAAAACCCTACACAGTGGACAACTATTCTTTTAATATTAAAAAAACCTGAAAACGGTATTAAGTCGGGATGATCAAAGTGATGAGAATAGAATCTGTGACCCAAAACATCAGACTTGGGTTGAGTCTATGTATGGATTATTGAAGAAAAAATATAGAATTTTAAAGTGATGAAAACCGACATTTCGTTCTCTTTGACCAGTTAAGCTTAAAATTGACCTTTCAGCATCTGGTTCATCCCGTCATAATACCGTTTTGAGACGATGGGTCACAAATGTGGCAAAATACATAGCGTGAAGAAACAATAAGTAGAGTTGGGATATCACTCTGTTTGCTCACTCACACCTTTCCAATAATTCCATTTGGAAAAATACACGTAAAAATCAACAGTAAATCCGAGCATACTTTTTAAGAAAAAAATCAACAGTAAATCCGAGCATACTTTTTAAAAGAAAAATCAACAGTAAATCCGAGCATACTTTTAAAAAGAAAAATCAACAGAGATCCATAATAGATTATTAATATCAAGCTGGTTACTAAAGTCCTCGAAAAAAGGGTCATTGCACATCACATAGTAATAGTAAGTAGTCGGTAATAGTACAACAACCACCAACCAACACACACACACACACACACACACTGGCTTTTCGTGGTTCATTGATAGCGCCACAGCCACTGCTCAGTGGTATGTAAGTAAGTAAGTAAGTAAGTAAGGAGAGCGGCGAGAGGTAAAGCAGTACGTATCTAGTAGCTCGTTGGCTCTCTCTCTCCCATTATCATCTATGTTAACTCACTCAACCCTAACACCGACTATATCCGTCGTTTACCCGGGGTTACTTTTTCCCCATGCTTATTTTTTACATTTTTATGAGACAAATTATAGACGTAGCAATATCAAAGCTAGTGGGTTGTTTTGTTTGTTTTTGTTTTTGTTTTTGTTTGTTTTTGTTTTTTTTCGCATGTTAATGATAGTTGAATAAAACTATCTATGTACATGCATCATTTTTAATATATTTTTTTTTCCAATTTTGAACAGTAGCAAAAATCTCTAGGATTGAGTGAGTTAATGTTCTCTCTCTTTTGGCACCGTAGGGAAGATGGAAAGTCAACAACAATATTATGTAAACTACTTCATACTTTGGTGATGCCAAGTGTTTGTTCGTTCGTTCGTTAGTTCCTTCCGTTATTTGTTTATTTGTTTGTTTGTTTGTGTGTTTGCCGTTTTCCAGTACTTTTCAAAACCCTATTACGTGCGGCTATGTGGTCTAGTGGCATGACACTCGCTTTCGGATCGGAAGGTCCTGGGTTCGAGCCTCGCTTGCTCGGCGCATATTTGAGTCCTTGGAAAAGGCTCATTACTCACAGTCACTTGTAAAGCGCTTTGAGCACGTTTAGTGAAAATTGCTCACTATAAAAGCTGAAGTTTCCTGTCAAGCCCGGGCCAGACGATAATTTGGCAGGGCAGTAGATTATGAAGAAAACCGTTCGTAAAGTACTCAACACTGTGCTGGCGATGGCATCAACAACGGTTCGTTAGTCCCGTTATTTATCTGTTTGTGTTGATGTGTTTTAATTGGCGTGTTTGCTTCTGATTAATCATTTGTGACCCTTCGCCTCAAAACGGTATTAAGTCGGGATGGTTAAGATGTTGAAAATTGAATTTATAGCCAGAAATATCAGACTTGTGTTGAGTTTGTATGTTTTATTGAGGAGAATGGACACCATAGTTTAGGGTGATAATGCCAACAATTTATATTTCTGACCACTTTAACATTTAATTCGGATTTTAAGAATATGGTTCGTTCCGACATAATACCGTTTTGAGACAATGGGTCACATTTATTGTCGTTAACCAG
>NC_088369.1:44858722-44868722 GCF_034508935.2 Berghia stephanieae
CAGTGTCATACCACTAGACCACATAGCCGTTTTGGGGCCTTATCTTTGTATAGACAGTTCGAAGATGACGCCACTCAGGTCTTTGTTATTGTATTTTGCCATCCGCGTTTATGAGTAATGCTCACTGAACTGTTTTAACCAGACTATAAACGTTCACGGTTACACATAGTTTTGTGTGTTGGTTCGTTATACTTCCGGATGGCAATGTTATGAGCTTCTTAGCCAAGCGCATACTATCTATAAGCGCTTCCGAGCAAATTTGGTGGAAAGGGGCGCTATAGAAATATTATTATTATAATAATAATTTTTTTTTTTCTCCATGATCACAACTATGTACTAATTAAATAATGTAGTTACTGTTTCTACCCCCCCCCCCCCCCCCCCCCCCCTCCCACCCCCTTTCCAGCTCCTTTATCCCCACTCCCAGCAAAATGTTCGTCACGTGCTAGATCAGAAAGGTGAGTGGTGAGCCCTCGCTGACTATACTGGCTATTATCCTCATTATCCTGTTATCACCGCGGCCCGGCGGCGGAGAAAGACACTTATTGTTGTTGTTAATAAGTTGGAACTCGGGATCGACATGGCTATAAATAGATTACACCCTGACACTGACATGCGCACTCACTCACTCACACTCCGCTGCTCTTCTTCCTGGCATTTGAATTTGACATCATAATAATAATAAAACGCAAGTCTGAGTTGAGTTGACAGGGCGGGCAAGGAAATACTGGATTTCCTCAAACCGCCTCTTAACTGGACATGGCAGAACTGCATCAAATATGTGCAGATGGAAACTTGGAAACAGTGATACCTGCCAGAAATGTCAGGCAGCCCCAGAGGCCAGCGATCACATCGTCCTCCACTGTCCAGTCACTAACAGGGTTGCCATTTTGGCCCTTTTTAGGGCCAAATCCGAGATTTTTGGCCCTTTTCAAACACAGTTGGCCCCCCATATATCAGTTGGCCCTTTGGCCCTTTTTTGGCCCCTTTTGGATAGTGATTGCCCCAAACGAACCCAACTACATAGCCTTTAGTTCAAAATGAATTTTGTTCAATTTATCCACATCAAGAAAACTGATATGTGCATGCACACATCGATATCCGTAGTATTACTGATTTGAGTGTTTGAGACATTGATCTGGCACCAAAACCCTCCTCGACCTGTCTCTGCAAGTGCTGAGTGCTGATTAATTCCACGAGGCAAGGAATCTGACAACGGACGGCGATGACTTGAAGTTCGGAAATTGAGAGGGGGGTTGCGTCCGGTCGGCACTTAACACCGCGCCCTCCCACTCCCCAAATGCCTTTATGATTGAAAAACAATGGAACTGCCTAGTTCGTGGAATTTGGGTACAAGTTCACAAATGAGTGTAGTAAATATGTACTGGAATTTGTAGCCAATGAACAGCAACGCCAAAGTGTGGAGGAAAGGGTGCGTCACACAAAAGAAAGATGCCTGTCCATGTTAGAGGTTGCTTGTGAGCAAGTCAAACTAAGACTTCCATCGACAAAGGATATGTTCAAAGGACTCAGTCAGCTTAGTCCAACAAAAGTCCTTAACCAAGTGGACAAACCTGCATTCAGCAGCCTACCGTTCCTTCATTTGGTTAAATCAGATTTGGTAGAGGATCAATACAGACGTCTCACTTTTATTGACTGGTCAGATGTGGAAGCCTTCAAAACCACAGGACTCCCAAGTGACACCCATAAATTTTGGTTTGGAGTTATGAAAACACCTGGATTTGAAGACCTAGGTCAATATGTGATGAATTGCCTCATTGTTCCGAGCAGCAATGAAGTCATCGAGCGTGTCTTCTCATTGGTAACGGCCACAAAAACAAAGCCCCGCAACCGAATGGGAGTACTTTGTCTTGATGCAATAATCAGGATCAAATCTCATCTTCAGCAACGATCCAAATGCTGTAAAGATTTTGTGGCCACAAGCAAGATGATTGCACTCCATAAGACAAAGGTGTTGTACACCCAATCAGATGAGAAGGATGAGGAACAGCAGGAAGAGTGCATTCAGCAATTCCTGTAGATTGGATAACGAATATTTAAGTTAAATGTAAATACTTTATTTTCTTTTCCACTTTGAATGTATTTAAACGTAAATAGAACTTTATTTCCGAATTATTCGTTCATTCATATAAGTTGTGATTAATTGGAATGACATGCCGTGAAAATATACAAAATTAGTATCATTGAGCTATGGAAACCCACAATGTCGTCGAAAAGTACAGGATCACTTAGGTCTGTGATAAGGAAAATGTGTCCCAAGTTGAAACAATGGAAGTAATCACTTCAAAATTTTGTATGGCAAAACTGTACACTTTGTGGACCAAGGCCACCCACCCACCAACCATCCTTCACCAAGAGCAGTTATGGCAACCCTTTGGCTATGTACAATCTGAGTCTGGCAACATGCATACGACCCCCCTTTGCACGTAAGCTCACTCCTCTTTATTGTTCACACATGTTTGTATGATTATCTGTATTCGGATATACATTCTGTAACGTTTAGTAAACATTTTCCGTATTTTGGCCCCAAACCGTCTCATTTGGTCCTTTTCTTGTCAAAATCTGGCCCCACGACAAAAAATCACCTGGCAACCCTGGTCACTAAACATGAAGGTGGCTACGAAACCATCCTTAGGGCGGAAGAAGACTTTAAAAGCTGGGTTGACGAAATACATTTGGAGGTGTAGCCATACACTACTATTACTACAGGGCGGGGGGTCATGATAGCCCAGTTGGTAGAGTGCTCGTTTCGCCAAGCTCGAAAACAAAAAATACGGCAGAGGACGTCGGGTGCTTGGTATGGGCACAAGGTAAGAGAGAGAGAGAGAGAGAGAGAGAGAGAGAGAGAGAGAGAGAGAGAGAGAGAGAGAGAGAGAGTATAGATAGTATGCGCTTGGCCAAGGAGTTCACAACATTGCCATCCGGAAGTATAACGGACCAACACACAAACTCTGTGTAGCCATGAACTTTTATATTCTGGTTAATACAGTTTAGTGAGAACAACTCACAAATGCGGATGGCAAAAACAATAACAAAGGCCTGAGTGACGTCATCTGCATACTATCTAGATAGTATGCAGATGACGTCACTCAGGCCTTTGTTATTGTTTTTGCCATCCGCGTTTGTGAGTTGTTCTCACTAAACTGTATTAACCAGAATATAAAAGTTCATGGTTACACAGAGTTTGTGTGTTGGTCCGTTATACTTCCGGATGGCAATGTTGTGAACTCCTTGGCCAAGCGCATTCTATCTGTATAATGTGTATCCCGTTATTTATTAACACCCGTCGACTGCTCACGCAGCTCTCATCCCTGTGGTAAAGTAAATTGTTTGAAGTTTGAAGTCAAGCGTTCATCAAGTCTGTCGGCAACTAGTCAGTATACAACACAACACACCAGTAACCATAGGTACAGTACTAAGAATTGGAACTTGAAATCCCCGTTAACCGATTTGTGCCTCTGACGCAACAAAATAGCTTTTGTTTTGGCATATTTGGCAGTATTGTAAACTTGCCTAGAATTTATTTTTGTTTAAAAAGAAAGAAAGATAGAAATATAAAAAGAAATGGGCAATATTAAAATCGTTAATTAAGTAATTATCATCGACTTTGATCTGTCAGAAGAAAAGAAAGGTAAAATCGTCTTTTTCTTCATCCTTTTTTTTTTTTTTTTTTTTTTTTGGGGGGGGGGGGGGGTTGTTATCACTAAATTATACCAATCAGACTATAGACGTTCAAGGTTACACGACATTTTGTGGGTTGATACGTTATATCCGACTGGAGGATGTTGTGAGTATCTTTACTTAAGGCATATCATCAATACATGTAAACATACAACAAATAATATGGTTTTACGAGCGCCTCTGTTTCTGTGCCGCGTTTGAAAGCTGAAAGCTGAAAGTACTCATTCACGACAAGAAAATCTACACAGGTGATAGATACTCCGCATCCAACCGTGGCCTTCGTAAAGTTATGGCCTGACACTGACCAAAAAATGACGTCAAAATGCCAGTCTTTTGCCACAAAAGAAAACAAATCGTGAGTTGAATTCAATAGTTCAACCAATGAAAGAACTTGTTTCCATGAGCTCTACTAACGACAACTCACTAAGCGGTGCAAAAACCAAATAATGACGTCAAAATGCCAGTCCTTTTGGAATTCAGTGTCAGTTCGAAGATGACGTCACTCGCGTCTTTGTTATTGTTTTTTTGCCATCCACGTTTATGAGTAATTCTCACTGAACTGTATTAACCTGACTATAAACGTTCATGGATACACACAGTTTTGTGTGTTGGTCCGTTATACTTCCGGATGGCAATGTTATGAGCTTCTTAGCCAAGCGCATACTATCAATAACATAACGATGGCTACGATATGACTCTATTTTCTGGTAGGTTGGTACATAGATAGAATAACAAATAGAAAAAAAAAAAAACCCGGGGTGGGTAGTGTGTAGTGTGTAGTATAGCATGAACTCATCATCAATGAGAACCGACGTAGGTGTGTTACTTATTATGATCGACACGACACGTTTTGAAAGATGAGTGAGGGTTGGACGTGCGAGTGACGAGAGTGAGAATGGAATTAGACTAGCTCTGGCCCCCTTGAGTGATGAAAAGAGAGAATGTCTCTGAAGTCAGAAAGAAGTCTGTTGAGATGGTTGGAATAATTTCAGACTCTATATATCGTCAAACATAAAATGACACATTTATTATCGGGCGACTTAAGTGATACTGAGGTATGGACACGACATGCCTCATGACCAGTAGGTCACTGTTCGAATCCCGCGAATAATTAATATGTAGATAACCACGCCTATCGGACAATCGTCATAATGGAAACAATAGTAGTGATTGGTAGACACAGCAAACTACACAGGTTTTACTATCGATGGCTTGTGTTTAAGTAAAATACCCACTGTTCTACCGATCGGTCAATAGAAGTAACACAGAAAACTATGTATAAATTAAATGTAAACGTTTATAATTAGAATCTGATTGAGAACACCGTGTGATAACTAGTCACCCATTTGGCGGTATAAAAACAATAACAATGATCAGAGAGAGAGGTCGATTTCATTCGCGTTACTGTTAAACGGCCAACTGCACGTGTGAGGGTGTGTCACTAATTTCATGTTTTGATTGGTCAAAAATCTATTGGTTAATTGATTCTTAGAAGAAGAAAAAAATAAATCTTTACTCACATTCTATCATCGCCCTCAGATGGAAAATGAGTAAATGTCAGTAACATCGTTGTCTCCGTCGAAAAAGAAAAAAAATAAATTAAATAGCTCCTTAACCCTCTCCTTACCATGCATAGGAAAATCGTCACATTCGTTACGACACAACCAACATTTTTCTTATTCTTATTTTGTCCCTACATCATAACATTTAAAGAAAATGAACAATGTGTTGTAGAGCGTGTTTTGCCAAAGAAATTCTGTATCGCAAGAACTCTAGACTGCTATTATGTTTGAGTGATAAATATATATATAGAATATTGTGTTATTTGGGGTGTGAAGTTTTTGGGAAAATCCTGAAAATGGCTGTTAAGAGGGGAGAGAGAGAGAGAGAGAGAGAGAGAGAGAGAGAGAGAGAGAGAGAGAGAGAGAGAGAGAGAGAGGGGGAAAAAGAGAAAAAGAGAGAGAGGGAGAAAGAGAGAAAGGGAGAAAGAGGGAGAAAGAGAGAGAGAGAAAGAGAGAGAGAGAGAGAGAGAGAGAGAGAGAGAGAGAGAGAGAGAGAGAGAGAGAAATTTAATCCTTAAAATTATATTGAAAACATGCAACGATCTTTTATCTCAGCTTTAAATGTCGTCATAAAAATGAGTGATTATATAATATATGAATATGTGCGCATATGTGTGTGTGTGTGTGTGTGTGTGTGTGTGTGTGTGTGTGTGTGTGTGTGTATTAATATTCATATTGGGTGTGGATAGAGGTTTTCGTCACTAATGACACTGTAAGAGTAAGGAGACCGGTAAACATCGCATCAAATTAACCTTTAACGACCTGAATAGAATCAAAACCGAACAGGATTTTTAAAGATGTTTCGAATTTGCATTTGAATATCATCTCTTCTTTCACTTCTGCCTCTCGCATCGGGCAAGTGAATAAATTATAGAAAATGTTATTGACGGTGTGCGTTTAAGTAAAACACTCACAAATTGTGTTCGCCAGAACAATCTTACCAAGACATAAAATTGTGTGAAACATTTTTGTAACATGTTAGAGAGAATTTGGTGAGAACTAATCACCCAAATGGCAGTCTAAAATTTAAAAAAAAATTAAAAAAATCGATTGACGTCAAACGAATTTCTTCGCCAAAATCTTTTCCAAGCCAACAAAAACCCACTTCCAACACACATCACAGCCGTGTCATTCACAAAGAGGAAAGAATCATCCTCGCCTCGCAGAGAGAAGGAAACACACTGACTGCTTCCCGTGCATATATATATATATATATATATATATATATATATATATATATATATATATATATATATATATATATACAAATAAACAACTTTAATAAACAACAACAACAAAACCACAACAAAAAATAAATAAATAAATAATAAAATAAATAATTAATAATTAATAAATAAATAAATAAATAAATAAATAAATAAATAAATAAATAAATAAATATAAAAAAAAAAAATATAATAAATAAATAAATAAATAAATAAATAAATATAGAAAATAAAAAAATAAAATATAAATAAATGAATATAGAAAAAAAAAATAAACAATGACCAAAATTTACCACATCGTTCTTCTCTCCATCCTTCTTCTACACAGAGTGTGTTGTTAGTTTTTTATTATAAAATATAATCCAAGACACAAAGACCGCTATCAGTGACACACCGATTATCATCCAGGTGGCGATATGATAATAATATAGACTTTCTAAACAAAAACCACAACACACTTGTATTTATTCCATTCTCCACTGAGAAATCACGAATTCTATAACACTGAAATAGCTATATATCTAAATGGTAAACCACAGCTCGAAGGAAGAAAAGAAAGAAGGGTGGGTTGGGGACGGGGGGGGGGGGGGGGGGGGAACCACCTCTTACTGCTAAAAAAGAAAATTGAAATGGTTTAGGGTTTTTTCTGTTGTTTTTGTTTGTTAGTTTGTTTGTTGTTTTTTTAGGCGGGTTGTAATCTTTTTTTTTTTTTGATGTTGTTTTGTTTGTTTTTTTTTTTAGTTCGTCAAAGAGTAACTGTTAGAAGAGAGAAAAAAAGTCGATATAACACACATACATCCCACAAGAATTCTTTGAGTAAACACATGTCTTGAGTATACTGTTTATATAGGAAAGAGAGAGAGAGAAAAATCCCCCACCAAAATGGCCTTTTTTATATATAGTATTATACATATATAAACGATATAAGCCGGTCGGTAACACATTCAAAGAGGAACACACGGTGAAGAAACAAAAATAAAAATATATATATAATAAGAATAATAAATAAATTAATAATAATAAAAACTTACATTTGCCAACACGCACAAAATATTACACTCACTATCCCCGAATGCAAAATAAAACGAAACACCATCAAAAGAGGCGAGCGAGATGATCACAGGGAAGGAACGCATCGAATAGATAGATAGTTACATACAGCCACAGAAAGCACCTACCAAATAGCTACCAGGAACAAAATCCATCCATCCATCCATCCATCCATCCATCCATCCATCCCTGCCTCCTACGTTTTCTTTATACATATTACTACTACACACCCCCACACACACACACATACACATACACAACCCCATACACACATTATACGAAGCATGCCGAGTCTATAACCTATCTATCGCACACCTTCAAAACTCAGGTGAGAGTCGGCAGAGGAGAAACAGGAGGCAGCTGAGAAGGAAGAATTAGTTGGAACTTTTTTTTTCTCTCTTCTATTCCGAGTCACTGACTGACTGAATGCACACACACACACACACACACACACACACACACACACACATACACACATAGCCTCACGGCATCATCATTTCAGTCTAAGCAGTACTCACCAAAGACTGTACAATATATACCTGGCTGGACCCGTTACGTTACCTCTTTACCGGCCGCGTTCCATCGTAGCCATCGTTAACGTAGAGCCTGACACTAGAACCGTAGCCATTGTTAACATATAGCCTGAAACTTGAACCGTAGCCATCGTTAACATATAGCCTGACACTAGAACCGTAGCCATCGTTAACATATAGTCCTGATACTAGAACCGTAGCCATCGTTAACATATAGTCTGATACTAGAACCGTAGCCATCGTTAACATATAGCCTGACACTAGAACCGTAGCCATCGTTAACATATAGCCTGACACTAGAACCGTAGCCATCGTTAACATATAGCCTGACACTAGAAACCGTAGCCATCGTTAACATATAGTCTGATACTAGAACCGTAGCCATCGTTAACATATAGCCGACCCCTAGAACCGTAGCCATCGTTAACATATAGTCTGATACTAGAACCGTAGCCATCGTTAACATATAGTCTGACACTGGAACCGTAGCCATCGTTAAGTTATATTGCCTCACACTAGAACCGTAGCCATCGTTAACATATAGCCTCACACTAGAATCGTAGCCATCGTTAACTTATAGCCTGACACTAGAACCGTAGCCATCGTTAACATATTATAGCCTGACACTAGAAGTTAACGATGGCTACGCTGACACTGGCCAAATAATGACGTCAAACTGCCAGTCCTTTTGGATTTCAGTATCGGACTATAACATAACGATGGCTATGCTAGAACCCTCTGGGACTGACAGTTTGACGTCATTTTTTGGCCAATGTCAGCGTAGCCATCGTTAACTCTCAACCCTTGGACTATGACCTCAATCTTAGCAAAAAGACTCTCAAACCTGGGACTTCGCGCGAAGTCCCAGGTTTGAGAGTTTTTGCCAAGATGAGGGTTATTTAAATCGATCGATATTTGAAGGACGAGTTTTCTGGCCAAATTTTAAAATATGGGGTTTTTCCACAGTACAGCAGCACTGGTATCCACAAAGTCTGGGTTTATGGTAAATAGTACAAATTCCTCTTTAAAAACTCAATCATATTCAATTTGGGATGTAAATCTATAGTATTTTAACAACACACCTGCTGACCTCTTCTTTGGTGAAGAAAAGATGCTTTTCAGCCAAATCTCCACAATCTATAGCATAAATGAATAAATAAAAAAAAATTAAACAATTTTAATAATTTAAAAAATGAGATTTTTCGAAAGCGCTATATCCACTAAATGTGCCGAATGCAATTTACAATGGGTCCCTGCCCAACAGCAACATTTAACATTTATTAGGACGGGACATGACGCCTGTTAGGCGATGCTACATTTTTTTTCGGACAGAGACAACGCAGTTAACGGCCAGGTACTGAGTACGGTGACAGAGAATGAGAGTAAAGAGCCTTCTCCAAGGACTCAACTATGCGCTAAGCGAGGCTCTAACCCACGACCTTCCGATCCGAAATCGAGTGCCATGCCCCTAGACCACACAGTAGCGGATTTTCCGCCAAATTGGCGGAGTTTTAGCAAGGAAAAAATGGCCTGGCGGATGGCGGATTTTTGATGGTTTGTACACTCCTTAAAAAGGTAAAAGTATAGAAATCAAGTCTAATTACTTCTTTTTTTTTTCCCCTAAAGTGACTTTCAGGAACACATATTGTGAGTACTGTTGGCCTAGACCTATAATACACAACCTAATTCAGATTAACCGAAGGTGAAAACAAAATCCGACAATCTAACTCCCACTCAAACAAAATCGAAACTCCGAATCGTCATGCCATTAAAAAGGAAACAGTTGTCAATAGTTGAGTGTAGTTTAGTAACATATTTTTTTATTTATTCTGAGACAATACCCTATTGTTGATTATAAGTGTTTTAAATCAAACGGGGGATTTATTGGCGGACTTTGGGCAAATGTCGCAGGTGAAGTGGGATAAAA
>NC_088369.1:44878722-44883722 GCF_034508935.2 Berghia stephanieae
CGTCCTATCCAAAGGGTACCTATAGCAATTGCTATTATCCGTTTCACGTTACATAAACCGGGATAAACTCCCGGCCTTCCATTGACCTAATTAATAACGGGCTTTGAAAGTGTCAACGACCTATCTCAACACACCAATCCAATCATAAGCACAGCAGGTTGTTTACGTCATAAACGTGACAAGGAATGCGATGTGGAACGGACAGTTTAGATGGCTTGGCGGGCAAACTGCCACGATTCTAGAAATGTGTCTAGCTTTAACTCACTCAATCCTAGAGATTTTTGCTACTTTTCGAAATTGAAAAAAAATGTATAAAAATGATGATGAACATATATTATTTTTATTCAACTACCATTAACATGTAAAAACTAAAAACATTTGCTTTGACACTACGCCTATAATTTGTCTCATAAAAAAATGTAATAAATAGGCATGGGGTAAAAGTAACCCCGAGTAAACTACGGATATAGTCGGTGTTAGGGTTGAGTGAGTTAATACAGAGCAACATTCGTTAAATATGCTCAATGTGCTACAGAAAAGGAATCCAGCAAACAGCAATACCTATAACACGTAGAACGAGACAATGATGATGCCTGTGAGGTGCAATTAAAAAAAAAAAAGATTTACGATAAAGACAACGTCGATACAGACCGGGTACTCTTTTACACCTGAATACGGTGAGAGAATGTGTGGGTAACTAGCCTTTTCCAAGGGGGTGCCTGTGAGGTGCAATTATAATTTTGTTTTTTTTTTCGCGACAAAGACAACGCCGATACGGATCAGGTACCTACTCATTTTTACACCTGAATACGATGAGAAACTGGGAGGGGTAGGGGGGGGGGAGGGATGTGCCGATAGCTCAGTTGGTAGAGCACTCGCTTCACACGCAGAGGGACTACCCCCCCCCCCCCTTTCTGACCCCTCCCTCTCCACCCAACCCCCCCCCCCAAAAATAAGTCTCCTTGGATTGGATTGAAAAAGGCAATCCAAAATCTCATCGTGAGTGCCTTGCCAAGTCTGTGATTATATTATATGTAGAGAGCGAGTACGTAATTGTGTTTATCTCTGCTGTGATGATTGGAAGAGTAATCATTGTGTTTGTGTTTGTGTTTGTTCAGTTGACGGGCCAACCAACCATCTGACCCACAAAACCACACCTGACAATGATTACGTAACAAAACAAATAGATAATAATGCGGAAGATAATAATAATATGGAGATTAAGGCTCGTTCCATCCATCATGTGATGAAAGGATAAGGATGAGGCCATGGTGCCAAAACTAACTAAGGTATCCGTATATATATTATATATATATATATATATATATTATATATATATATATATATATATATATATAATGTAAATTTTCACTCACATTTTTTGCCGAGACGACTCGTTTCTGTGTGTTTCTCACACTTCTTCAGTCGGCATAATCCATTTTGTCATGTCCGTAGAAAACTCCAAACTAAAGTTGTTTCGCTGTGTAGTGGTGATTAGTTTTGATGTGTATTGTGATGTGCTCTCATGTTTATATTATGAGTGTGTGTGTGTGTGTGTGTGTGTTTGTATGTGTGTGTGTTTGTGCGTGTAGGTGTGTTGTGTGTTGTGTGTACATGTGTGTGTGTGATATTGTAGTGGAATGTGGTTGCGGCGGGGGGGGGGGGGGGAGGAGGGAAGAGGGGGAGGAGGGGTATAATGGGGTCGGGAGGGGGGGGGGGGGGAGGGGGGGGGGAGGAAAAGGGGGGGGGGTTATTTGGCCTTTTGCGTTTTGAGCTTGAATTTGTTAGAGTGTCTGCACATTGTCATCAGTTCAGATCTTTTGTTTAAGGTGCTATTGTTTCTGTGGTTGTGTAGTAAAATCTCCAGTTTCTCTGTCAGGCATAAATTGCATTTTCTAGCACCGCATCTGTAGGGGCTGCTTTGCTTGACGACCTCCCAGGTTATTGTTGGTGTTTTTTGTGTGTTTATTTGTTCCCAATAGTGCATTGCTAATTTGGTGCTTTTTGCTTTGCTTTCATGTGTTATGGAGGCTTTGTGCTTGTTGTATCGTGTTTTGAATGGGGGTTCTGTGCTGCCGATGTATTGTGCTGCGGTGTTATCAGTGGTTATGGTGGCTTTGTAGACTATGGCGCTTTTTTGGCAGTTTCCTTTAAGAGGGCAATTGTCTTTCTTTCTGCAGTTACAGTTGTCTTTATTTGTATTGGTGTTGTTGGGTTCGGATATGATTTGTCTGTTGTGGTTGGTAATGATCTGTTTCATGTTTTGTGCACAGCTGTAGCTTATCTTGACGTTGTTTCTGTTGATTATTTTGTGCAGACGGTGGTTCTTCGGGAAGTGCTTATCGATGAGTGCAAAGAACTGCTTGCCGATATTTGAAGTGATTGCGTTGTTGAACGGCGGGTTGAACCATATTATATTCCTTTTTCTGTTTTGTTTTGGTGTTGTGGCGTGTGTTAAATTTTTGTATTTCAGTGTTGAGTTGTGTCCGCTCTGTTTGAGTGCCATTTCGTAGTCTTGTTTGGTTTCGTTGAATATGTTTTCATTTGAAGAGAGGTTGTTTAGCCGTTGTTCTATCATGGTGGGTATTTGTTTTATTATCGTAGGTGGGTGGTTGGAGTGTTTGTGGACGTACAATGGGGCGCTGTTGGGTTTCTTGTATGGTCTATACGTGTTAGTTTTGAGGCAGAGGGTTGTGTCCAGGAAATCGACTTGGTGTAGGTTACTTTCTAGTGTGATTTTGAGGTCGAGATCCTTGAATAATTTTATGAGTTTTTTCTTCATTCTTTCAATGTTGGATTTTGATGTTGTGGTGTGTGTTCCTAGTCCGTCGTCCCTGTAGAGGCCGAAGTTTATGTTAGGCAGTTGGTCCTTGATCTGGTGTGTGATGTAGAGGCCCACTAGTTCGCACACTTCTGCTCCGTCGTATGCCCCATGGTGACGTCAAATTGGCCTTTTTTCTTGGTCCAGATTTCTCCATTGTGGAAGAGGAGCGACCGTCTTGCGTGTTTTATTCTGTTTATGGTGTTTTGGTCGATGTCGGTGTGCTCTGTTGCGAATGTGATGGCTCTGGTGAATGTTTTTTCTGTTATACTGGCGTAAAAATCAGAGATATCAAGCTGTATGAATTGTAGGTTGCGTTTGTTGGTGAGGGTTTTAAACCATTTGATGACTGCTTGTGTGTTTGTCCATTGTTGTATGTTTGTGTTTTTTTCTGATTGTGTTGTTGATTTCTTGGAGGTAGTGCTTGCTTATAATACCTATTTCTGATTTGGCTGGGTTTATTAATCTGCATGATGGGTTGTTGTTGAAGTCTGTTTTGTGGTCTTTTAGTGTTATAAAAGCCTCGTTGGGTGCGATACATTCTATCCTCTCCTCCAAGTCGAGCTTGGTTGCAATCTGTTTTGCTTCCAAGTCGATGTTGTGTTTGGCGTTTGCGGGGGCTTTTTTGTAGTGTTGAATGATGCTGTTTCGGATGAGTTTGTTGTAGGTGTTGGTGTCGAGCTCGTAGATGTTGTTTGTCTTGTCTGCTGGTATGAACATGTTTTTTGATCTCTTGATTTCTTTCACGTCTTTGGCGCCAAACACAACATCGACTTGGAAGCAAAACAGATTGCAACCAAGCTCGACTTGAATCCTATTAACAAAGTTCGGAAAACTGTTACAATAATATGTCAACATTTTATAACTCAATGTTGAAAAGTGACAGGAGAACGAATGTTGTTCATGAAAGCTAATGGGAATGGTAGTGAAATAAAGACATCCTACTAAAGTGCTTCCGTCGAGATGGTTGTCTGTGGAACATTGTATTATATTCATGAATGAGTCATATTGACAATTGTCTAAAAATAAACTTTTGAATTGAATTGTATTGTTAAATGTGAAAGGTCTTTACGTGAACTAAACATTTAGCAGGTAACTTAAGTTGTTCCATGATTGTAACGTTATTGTATTGAATCGAGAGAAGAAAAAGAATGAATAAAGAGAGAAGGTCGTCAGATTAAAGATCTTGATATCCCGACGACCGCCGTGTCAACAGCAACAAATTCGATATAACTCTCTCACCTTACCGATTATTTTCAAGATTATTCTCCAAACATCTTAAAAACCCAACACAAAATTTGATTTTTGGAAGTCAAATTTAAAAGCAGTAAGGGCAAAGTAGGCTACACACCCATCATTTGTTCAGTAGGACGTGCTTTGCAAAATAGCAGTAGATAAATTCTAATAGCACAACAAAGATTTTAATTTCCAATTTTTTTCGTGATGTACAAAACAAATGTGAATAAGAACAAAGCTTATTGTATCGTAGCCAGTGCTGATGGTGATAAAAAGCGAAAAAGGAGGAAAATTGTGAAAGATGGCCTTTAAGTCGCATTTTTACTGCACCAACCCCAACATTGAGAGAATTAAAATGATAAACTATCAATGATACTCTAACTAGTTTGTGGAAAGTGGGAATCTGCACCTGTATACAGTATGTTCCACCAAACATCAAGTCTGTCACTGCCAGTACATTTTAATGGGAGAAATGTTATTTTTGTTAAAAGGAGGAAATACCTCCTCTGACTCCAAAATCGCCGATTTCCGCGGATCCGAGGAAAACCATCAGCACTGATCGTAAGGATTGTGACGATTTTCCTAGAGTTGGTATGGAGGGAGTTAAACAAAAGAATTAACAAAGTTCGAAAAAAAATGTAATAATAATATGTTAACTTTTTATAACTCAATGTTGAAAAGTGACAGGAGAACGAATGTTGTTCATGAAAGCTAATGGGAAAGGAAGTGAAATAAAGACATCCTACTAAAGTGCTTCCGTCGAGATGGTTGTCTGTGGAGCATTGTTAAAATGTGAAAGGTCTGCTCTATGCGTGAGCTCAAATTTGTTAGCAGGTAAATCCAGTTGTTTCATTATCGTAACGTTTTGGGAGAACAAATAATGAATAGAGAGAAGGGGATCATCTGATTTTAATCTTGATATCTCAACTACCATGTCAAAAGC
>NC_088369.1:44888950-44891450 GCF_034508935.2 Berghia stephanieae
TAAATTAAATTTATTATTATTATTATTTTTATTATTTTTAAATTTTTATTTTTATTATATAATATTATTTTTAAATTTTTATTATTATTATTTTTATATTATATTATTATTATTAAATTATTTTTAATTTTTTTTATTATTTTAAATTTTATTTTTTATATTTTTTAAATTTTTAATTTTTATTATATTTTTATTTTTAATTAATATCGAGGCACAGGTTAATAATTTTTTAGATCTCCTTTTCCAACAAAAAAAGTTGCTTCCTTTAACGGTTCAATCGGGGATTCCAAGCCCTGGTTGTGTCCCTCGTACTATCAAAATTTGGTTTATTGAAATGCTCTTTTTTGGCGTTTCGAATACAACTGAAACGTCTTCGATTGCCCCAAAACCAGCCTGCCGACATATTTATGAAGCGTAGGTGGACTCCCCCGGCCTCTACTTCAGACCGCATTGGCGCCTGTTGGAAAAGAATTAATTCAAAGCTTGTTTTTTAAAGTGTATCTTTGTTAAAGGACTGGCCCCTTTCCCTCCCTTTCAAAAAATTTGAAAGATATTCAAAACCCCCCCTTACGTTGGGCCATGTTTCCCAAAAAACTATTTGTCCCCAAATTTGGGGAAAAATGCTGAAGAGATCCTTTTCCATTTCGGACCCCCTATTTGAAGGGGCCTTACCGCAGAGCATTCGTGAAAAAGAATCTTTGTCTATTTTTAACCGTTCGCTTAAAACATATTTGTTTCGATTTTAGTAGATGGAATGAGAAGCAAGATAGGTTTGGTTTGTGTTGTGTTTTGTGTTGGGTGTGTGTATGTGTGTGTTGTGTTGCTTGTGTTTAATGATATGTTTCCCAAAGTAATTTTGTAATTTAAGCGCTTGAGTCTGGTGTCCCCGAGTTACAGCGCTATATAAGTTTTCGCATTATTATTATTTATTATTATTAATTATTATTATTTTAATCGTCATCATCGTATCATGTATCATCATCACATCATCATCATATCATCATCATCATCATCATATTTAATTTATTATTATATTATTATTATTATTTTATTATTATTTTTTTATTATTATTATTATTTTTAAATTTTATTATTATTATTAATTATTGTTGTTGTTGTACCGTCTGTACTCAACTCATAGAATGAAACCACCGTCGAGACCCTCGTCGAGTACAGACATACAATTATTTTGCATTGTATTTATTTTGTTTTCCACGTTAATTTTGTGTAATTGTTTTGATGACAAGGTCTGTACCCGAAACGTCCATTTCTGTTTGTTCCCTACGAAGCCTCTCTTCCGTTATATTTTACGATCCCGGCTTCGGGCCCCTACCGTTTTCTACAACCGAATAAATGCCGTTAGGAACAGGACCCAAACATTGAATTAGATTAAAATGGGGGAGAGAGGGGGGGGGGGAAGAGAGATGGAGAAGACCGGGGAGGAGGCGGAGGAGGAAGAGAGGGAGAGGGGAAAGAGAGAATAGAGAGGGGGTAAGAGGGGATGGAGAGAGACCGGGGAGAGAGGGGGAGGGGGAAGGAGGGAGAGAAGGAGATAAAAGGGGGGGTAGAGAGGGGATGGAGAGGACCGGGAGAGAGCGGGAGGAGGAAAGGGAGAGAGAGAAAGGAGAGATGAGAGAGGGGGGGAAGAGGATGGAGAGAACCGGGGAGGGCGGGAGGGGGAAGAGAGGGAGAGAGAGAGAGAGATAGAGGGGGGGGGGTAGAGAAGGATGGAGAGAGACCGGGGAGAGAGGGCGGGGAGGGAGAGAGAGGGAGAGAGAGAGAAGAGAAGAGAGAGGGGGGGTAGAGAAAGAGGGAGAAGACCGGGGAGAAGGCGGGAGGGAGGAAGAAGGGAGAGAGAGAGAAGAGAGATAGAAAGGGGGGGGTAGAGAGAGGATGGAGAAGACCGGGGAGGGCGGGGGGAGGAAGAGAGGGAGAGAAGAAAGAGAGAGATGAGAGAGGGGGGTAGAGAGGGAATGGAGAGAGACCGGGGAGAGAGGCGGAGGGGGAAAGAGGGAGAGAGAAGATAGAGAGAGGGGGGTAGAGAGAGGATGAGAGAGACCGGGGAGAGAGCGGGAGGGAGGAAGAGAGGGAGAGAGAGAGAAGAGAGAGATAGAGAGAGGGGGGGGTAGAGAGAGAGGAGAGAGACCGGGGAGAAGGCGGGAGGGAGGAAGAGAGGGAGAGAGGAAAGGAGAGATAGAGAGGGGGGGGTAGAGAGAGGAGGAGAGAACCGGGGAGAGGAGGCGGGAGGGAGGAAGAGAGGGAGAGAGAGAGAGAGAAGAGAAAGAGAGGGGGGGGTAGAGAGAGGATGGAGAGAGACCGGGGAGAGAGGCGGGAGGGAGGAAGAGAGGGAGAGAGAGAGAGAGATAGAGAGAGGGGGGTAGAGAGAGGATGGAGAGAAACCGGGGAGAGAGCGGAGGGAGGAAGAGAGGGAGAGAGAGAAAGAGAGAGATAGAGAGAGGGGGGGGTAGAGAGGGATGAGAGGACCGGGGAGAGAGGGCGG
>NC_088369.1:44896450-44908950 GCF_034508935.2 Berghia stephanieae
AAAAAGAAAAAAAAAAGAAAAAAAAATTGTTTTCAATATCGGAAAAGACTATGATGGAGATTGCTATGAATGATTTTGTTTACATGACCATAGTGTAAAAAATAAGAGAGAGAGAAAGGGGTGGGGAGAGAGAGAGAGAGAGAGAGAGAGAGAGAGAGAGAGAGAGAGAGAGAGAGAGAGAGAGAGAGAATACGCAAACAAACGGGAGAAAAGGGGTGGAGGAAAATTCTATGATATAAACGAATAAATAAGCGAATTTTCAAATAAATAAATTTTGAAAAGAAATAGACAAAACAAACATATAAACATTAAAGTCAATTAATAATAATGAGAGACAAGGAGGGAGGTAGAGGGAGAGAGGGATAGAGAGAGAGAGATAGAGAGAGAGCAAGAGAAAGAGAGAGAGAGAGAGAGAAGGAAGGAGAGAGAGAGAGAGAGAGAGAGAGAGGGAGAGAGAGAGGGAGAGAGAGAGAGAGAGAGAGAGAGAGAGAGAGAGAGAGAGAGAGAGAGAGAGAGAGAAATAGAGAGAGAGAGAAGGAGGGAGAGAGATGGAAGAAAGAGACAGAGAGAGAGAGAGAGCAAGAGAGAGAGAGAGAGAGAGAGATCATCTGGAATAGGCAAAAGATCTCCGTTATTTGATTTATCCCCCACATGCTTGGATTTCCCACAGACATAGACTTCTATCTGGAGACGTTTGATGGGACGAATTAAAACAACAACTCAACACACACACAGTCTTCCGTGCGCAAATCATAAAAAAGTCACAATAAATAAACCATAATATAAATAGAACAACAACTTCAGAGGGGAGAGATTTTCTTTGATGAATGAATCCAGGCAGGGGGGGGGGGGGGGGGGGGGGTAGAGATAGTGAGAGAGAGAGAGATAGTGAGAGAGAGAGAGAGATAGTGAGAGAGAGAGAGAGAGAGAGAGATATATATATATATATATATATATATATATATATATATATATATATATATATATATATATATATATATTATATATATATTATATGAAGAAATAGAAAAAAAAAAAGATTGAAAAAAAAAGGCAATAGTAATAAAGGGAGATAATTCTTTAAAAGAAGAAACGTTTGATACCACATATTGATTAAGTCCCTTGATTTTATTTGTACAATCAAGAAGAACGACAGTGAAAAAAAAATCTCATATTTGGAAGTTTCAATTAATGTCCTGATTACGAAATTGGTGAGATTTAGGTGAGATAAGGTTGACAAATTGTATTAATGCAATTGTCCTTGCATTAGCTATGGCATAAAGTAAAGAACTCTCCATAGGGAATGAGATTATCGGAAGAGTAGCGTCCCTTGATTGGACGTCACGAGCGGAGCGGAAAAGTTATTAGAGAGAGACGTCATGTTGGTTGTGCGGCATGAGACACTTCACCGAAAGCGAGGACGAGAGAGACGCATGCGCAAAATCATTTTGACATTCTCTCTGTAAGGTGACGTCCAATCAAGGGACGCTACTCTTCCGCTAATCTCATTCCCTATAGAAGCAATAGGAGCTAACTTGTAAGACCTTCTACTATAGTAGAAGTATATTTTTTTTCTTTTAAACCCAGGCCATCCTATCTAATGACCCTCTAAATTAGTAACAATTTTATTTGTTAGGTTTAATATAAAACATTTTCAACATGTTGTTTAAGGGCAGTAGCAGTAGGATGGTTTTGTGTCATTTACAGCTTCTGTGTCATTATCTATCGGATTTTTTAACACTTTCCTTACCACCCATAGGACAATCGTCAGATTCGTTACGATCCAACCAGCACTTTTATCAATCTGATTTTCTTTGTAAATCACACAATTCAAAGAAAAGTGTCTTATTATAGCTAAAATACGTGACACTGTATTGTAGAATTCATTTTGCTGATCAATATTATGCATAGAATGTATTTGTTAGTATTCTGTTTGAGTAAGACAATTCTGTTCCTGAGTTGAGTAGGTGTGAAATTTTGGGGAAAATTCTGAAAATGACTGGTAAGGAAAGCGTTAATTTTTTTAATTTTTTTTTTCCACTTTCATGTATGTTGGCATCAAATTGTTGATTTATTGGCGAAAGCCTAAGATTGAATAAACTTTGAAACCTTTGTTAATAAAAGATAGAAATATAAGTGTTGTCTGAGGTGTTCATGGAGGGTGAGTGGTTAAATGGGAAGATAGGGGATATATTGGGTTGGTAGTTTGTGATTCTATTAACTTTTAGACAATTATAAAAAAAATGTTTAAAAACTATAGTAGAAGTATATCTCGGTTTTTGTACTACTAACGGGAGGGAGATTAACAATTTGGCCTTCTATTCTTTCGACAGGGCTGGCACTTGTCCATTGCAGGGACTTTCAGCTGATTCACTCATATCTAAACAGTTGGGAAACCTGAATTTATCTATCAGCCACACAGATGACTACCCAGTATATCATGAGTGAGTCGTTTCAAGTCTGCAAAAATTTTGGAGAAGCAAAAACAAAAGCTTCCGACAAAATATCAGTTTGAATAAAGAAACTTCACTTCACCCATACAAACCAACAAAAAAAAAAAATTTTTAATTTTAAAAAAAATTGAGCTTTTATATAGCGCAATATCCACTAAGTGTGCTCAAAGCGCTTTACAAGGGTCACTGACTAACAGCAACACGTAAAATGTAGAACGAAACATGACGCCTGGGAGGCGATATTACATTTTTTATGTCAACAGAGACAATGCTGTTAGCGGCCAGGTACTCACTTCACACCTGAGTACGGTGAGAGAATGTGAGTAAAGGGGCTTTTCCAAGGACTCAACTATGAGCAAAGCAAGGCTTGAACCCAGGACCTTCCGATCCGAAAGCGAGTGTCATTCCACAAGACCACATAGTCGCACATTGAGCACCCAAACACATCCTCAGACAAACACATCCTCATACACACACACACACACACACACACACACACACACACACACACACACACACACACTCAAAGAACAAAAGGAAAGAAATCCCCTACCTTGGAGGGATCCAGTCCATTCTGTTTCTTGGAGATTAAAGGTCGCCTGGGACTCCTCGGGCTGGGTAACTTGGCAGACGACGACGGAGCTCCTAGAGAGTTGCTGGATATCCGAGGCGATGAGCCTCTGGAGAGGGAACCACTGGAGTGGTGTTTGTGGGAAGGGGTGAGGGCTGGAACCGCCTCTCCCCTGGCAATCTGGTACAAGCTGTCCTTGAGGCTAACCTAAGGAAGATAAGAGAGAGAATTTTTTTTTAAATAGAAAAAATGAAATAGAAAAATTATGAGAGAATTATATATTTTTTTATCGAGTTGTTCATCATAGTCTGCTTTACCTATTACATGCTCAACCGTTTGTGTGAACAATCGTCATAAAATTATTTTAATTTATTTTTTTTTAATTAAATTTTTTTTTTTTATTTGTTGAAGTGAAAAAGTAGACCATCAGACCCATTAGGCCAACGGATTCGGAGTTTATCCTGGTCTCTATAGCATGAAACAGACAATAGCAATTGCTTTCTACCTTTTGGATAGGATGATAGTCTAATGTAAAGTACAAAGTACTTTCCACCAGATGTTATAGCCCCAGCTACCCAACCACTACGTGGACAGCAAAGAAAAAAAAAATTAAAAATCTCGACTTTACCCAGGATCATTCTTGGTCTCTTTGCGTATGAAGAGAGTGCTCTACCAACTGAGCTATCGACAAACCCTTTAAATTTTATACGTGGTCAGAACCCGAATGATTCTGACACTTTTTGTGAATTTTTTTTAACACCCAAAAAAAGTGAGGAATTAAAAGCTTGTAATTTTGACAAAGGCCCAGTAGTTAGTGAGTTAACTCACTCAACCCTAACACCGACTATATCCGTAGTTTACCCGGGTTACTTTTACCCCTTGCCTATTTATTACATTCTTATGAGACAATTTATAGGCATAGTATTCAAGCTATTTTTTTTTTTTTAATGTTTGCATGCTAATGATATTTCAATAAAACTATCTATATACATGCTTATTTTTAATACACTTTTTTCCAATTTTGAAAAGTATCAAAAATTCTCTAGAATTGAGTGAGTTATGGTTGGTAGCAAATGCTGCAATGATGAGTTTGTCTGTGCTTTCTAACTCAAAAAAAAACTGTGAAAAATTTTGACCAAAGGAGGTTGTGATTAAACAAGGAACAACAGAGTAAAGCTAAGTAACAAGTTGCCAAGATAACAGGCAGCAGCCTCTAACGGTGTCAGACTACGATGTGATGATGATATATCTGGGACCAAAACTCTTTGTTGCTGTACAGTCGCGAACTCGCCCGGTAACTTCGTCACAACGCATGCTCTATGGTAACCTGTATGTATGTATATATGTATATATATGTGTGTATGTGTGTGTGTGTGTATGTATGTAGGTAGGTAGGTAGATGTATGTAGGTATGTATGTACGTACGTATGTATGTACGTACGTATGTATGTAGGTATGTATGTATGTAGGCATACATCCATTATTTTTCACTAAAATAACAAATATTTCAGCAATTTTCCTTTAAAAAATCCAAACCCAAAAAACCAGGAGGGAAAAATCTGAATTTGGTCAAAATTACATCCATAAAAAAAAATGTATATCATTAAAATCACATGCCGATAAAACCTGTATATATATGTAACAAGTCTGAACTTTATATAATTTGGACTGAATCAATTTACCTGCACATCAGGATCACTTAGCCAGCGCAAGAACAACTCATCGACTTTAGACTTGAGTACTGGCTTTAGAGCCATGGCTGGTATTTCGATATGATATAATATAGAAGTAGTAGCAGGTGGTGGCAGGACTGAAATGGAAGAAAAAAAAAAAAAACATTACCAGGAAAACAAAATCGAACGAGTCATCCCCTAAAATTAAAATATTAAATGCATGAATACACCATACAACAACAACCCATTAATTAAATATTGATTTTTAATTTTTTTTAAAATGTATTTTGAATAAAAGTTGAAGCCTGTGCCCTTTGCCTTTCCACAAAACGCTGTTTCTCTCAGTGTCTACAGGGAAATACAACTCCTCTGAGCATTCATAAGATACCATAGGCACTGTCTTCCTCCAGAAAGTATGAATGAAATTAAATGATTATCAAGTTTTTCAACAAATGACAATTCAAAAAAAAAAAATTTTAAAGACTACAATGATGTTAAGTCAAAAAGGTTATAAAAACAGGTGGGATATTTTTTTTTCCCACACACACACACACACACACAAACAGACACATGCCCTCAAGAGTATAAAAGGAATACTGAGTCGAATCAATGAGTCTGTGATCAATTATATATTAAAATCAAAGTAAGTTTTTTTTTTAATCAAAAGGCTGTGAATACAGATTGAATCGTAAACAAAATTTAAAGACAATTCTGAAGCGGAGATAGATGAAAATTCATTTTTAAAATTTTATGAATTGTTATCTACCGCTAATTCAAAGTTGTCTTCAAAGATATTTATGATTCAGCTTAGTTGTTTGTTTTTGTTGAAAAGTTGAAAGTGTGAGAAGTCTTTGTGGAAATACTAAAGAATTTATAGCTATAGTCAAGAGTCCAGCGCGTATAAAATTTCAATTTAAAGCTAAGACAACAAACCACAAGATTATTTTCATCACGAATGATGAATGGATCTGTTGGAAGGGAATTGAGTCAAAATGGTTTCTAAGAGATGAATTATTGTACCTTCCGTAAGCTCCTCGCACCAAGGGAAAAAATCAAAATATTCCTTCCATTAAGAAATAATAAAACCTAGTACGTTTAACTAACCCTAATAGAAAAAAACAACACCCATGGACCTTTACTGAGACCAATAACTAACCCTAATACTAATAGAAAAAAAAAAATCCTCCGGCCTCGAGCTAACCCTAATAATAGAAAAGAACAACCCTAGGACTACTTTACACTACCTTTCAATACTTCAAAGACAAAATGGCGACGGAGAACCAAAACAATGG
The DNA here is from genome assembly GCF_034508935.2 of Berghia stephanieae. NCBI lineage: Eukaryota > Metazoa > Mollusca > Gastropoda > Nudibranchia > Aeolidiidae > Berghia > Berghia stephanieae. The sequence continues at coordinate 44,902,440 of NC_088369.1, forward strand.
ACATATTAGGAAATGTTTAACTTTCACTAATCTATTTAGGTTTACACTACAGTTTTTAAAATACTACTATATATTGACAAATTGAATAAACAAATGCCTGACCGAAGATCCACGTCACAGAGAAAATACTAAGGCTGCGGCTATTCGGACTCGAGTCTGAACAGCCTACCATGGCTATTCGGACTCAAATTCCAATGCGCATGTGCAATCAAACGATTGCAGTCTGAACAGTCTCCCGTGGCATTAAACATAGTTTTTGTTGTTGTTGTTTTTAAAAATATTTTAATTATTGATAATTACATAAAATTAATACAAATCAAAATTACGATTTTAGTAACTATCAAAAGGTAGTCTAAACCTGCTATATTTGACGAGAAAGACAAAATCATGGATCAATTGGAAGTCCAGATGAAATAATAAAGAAAAGAGTTAAAACTCTTCAAAAGTAACAAAAGTCAGCCAAAGTAACTGTGGTATAAATGAAAAGCGTTTCTAACAACATAACACGGAGTCCAAATAAAATCAGGACAAGGAAAAAACATTGAGATCGTGTGAGACAGACAACAATCCGTCTACAGACCGAAGTTGGGGTATGAGTTGAATCAGAGTGATATGGACAAAACAGAAATTTCTTCTGAACTCTTTTTCTATTTCTTTATCAGTTCCACCCTCTACCTACTGTCCACATTGTGTACATCCTCCCCTCTTTATGTGCACACACATTGGAGTCCGAATAGCCACGGGGACTATTCAGACTCAAGTTTGAATTGCCACTTCGAAATACTAATTGAAAGAGATGTTACCCCTCTTGGAGTAGGAGTAGTAGCTTTAGGCAGGCTTAAGCACATTTGCACTTGTACTTGCACTATATATTAATATTGTCTGGTCAGAGATCCAGAATAAAATCTTTGAGTTCAGAAAAAGTTTTAACTAAGACCAAGCAAAATAAAATACCCTCCTCTGCCATTCTCATTTTATTCAATTTTCTTCTAACTTCCACTTCCATATCATACATCATATTGAAAATAAGCTAAAGTTGAGACTTAGCCTATGGCTTTGGTTGGTATTTTACTGGTAGGGAACTTTTGTTGTTGTAAAGTGAAAGTGTGTAAAAGTTTTGTGAGTGTCCGAACCAGCAGTGAGTAAGCAGGGTCATCTCCGTTTCAATTTCAGTCTCAGTCACTCACTCTCTCTTAAGTTTCGGTCGGTCTCAATCTCAAACTCAATCTCGGATAGAATAGAAACTTCGCTGTAAGTGTAAGTGTAAGGAATACTAAAAGTTCACGATGTATTAATCCCATTTCTCCTAAGAATACAGGCCATAAACAGCAGTCTTTGCTGGTTAACACTTGGGGTCTAAGTTTGTGTTTCGTCCAATAACTACCGAGAAGTAGACAGTAGACATTCAGATTCAATAGAGTTGAACAAGGCTTGACTTGCACGAGAAAATAACAAAACAAAAATAAATAAAAGTAATGTAAATTGATCATAAAAACAAAATGCATAATGAAATACTTACATATAACAAATTTAATAAGTTAAAAGTAATTGGGAGGTTTAGAGCATGCACAAATAATCAGAAGCAATTATATTACTAATCCAGTGAAGGGCGACTAGACATTTTTTACGGTTGCCCACAAACTCGCATAGTCCGCCATCATTGCTATGAAGCTTTGAGAAAGAGGCTGAACGGATGTCATGAAATAAGTATCGCATTATTATTATTATTATTATTATTATTATTATTATTATTATTATTATTATTATTATTATTATATGTATGATATTATTATTATTATTATTATTATTATTATTATTATTATTATTATTATTATTATTATTATTATTATTATTGACGTATTATTATTATTATTATTATTATATTATTATTATTATTATTATTATTATTATTATTATTATTATTATTATTATTATTATTATTATTATTATTATTATATATTTATTATTATTATTATTATTATTATTATTATTATTATTATTATTATTATTATTATTATTATTATTATTATTATTATTATTATTATTATTATTATTATTATTATTATTATTATTATTATTTATTATTATTATTATTTTATTATTATTATTATTATTATTATTATTATTATTATTATTATTATTATTATTATTATTATTATATATTATTATTATTTATTATTATTATTATTATTTATTATTTATTATTATTATTATTATTATATTATTATTATTATTATTATTATTATTATCATTATTTATTATTATTATTATATTATTATATTATTATTATTATTATTTTATTATTATTATTATTATATTATTATTATTATTATTATTATTATTATTATTATTATTATTATTATTATTATTATTATTATTATTATAAGTGTTTTTTAAAAACTGTTTTGAATGGATAAATTTTGTTGACATTTTGGCATCTTCTTTAGACATTTTTTAAAGCATCTTTTTTATACCTCTTTGATAGACCTATTCTCACTAGATATAACCACAATAGGATTCAACAGTCGTAACGTCACTTCCTTCCTAATGACGCATGGTAACTTAGTAACACTGGCTCTAAACTATCGGAACAATGGCGGACGCCTGTATGAAATATTTCTCCGGCGAACAAAAAAGCGTATCCAGAGGGAAAAAAAAAAACCCCCATAAATTTGATCATGTTTTGACTTTTACACATTCTGATCACAAGACATATGAAAAGTTCTAGCCAGCATGGAGAAGAAAAAGTAATGATTTTCTTGGTTTAGAACCAAGATGGCCGCCGTTGCCGGGCGGCGTGACATCAGACTACTGAATCCAATTTTACAAAGCATGCACTTTTTCACCCGTAAACTGACAAGACGGATAAGGACGATACAAACATTAATCAGTTTTTGTTTTGTTTTTTAAACAAAAGTGGCAGTGATTGCTGAGCAAAGCGAACCTTGCAAGTATCCACATCTTTGGTATGCTTGAAAGTAAAATTCTCGCTGTTCTACCCGCCCATGGGGATGATCGAAAGAAAGAATGAAATAGACGTCAATCGTTTCTTTGTTATTGTTTTTTTTTTTGCCATTCGCGTGTATGACTAATTCTCATTAAACTGTATAGATAGTATTCGCTTGGCTAAGAAGCTCACAACTTTGCCATCCAGAAGTATAACGGACCAACACACAAAACGGTGTGTAACCATGAACGTTTATAGTCAAGTTAATACAGTTCAGTGAGCATTACTCATAAACGCGGATGGCAAAAAACAATAACAAGGACCTGAGTGACGTCATCTTTGAACTAGCTATTGTCTGATTGTAACAGTTTAGTGAGAATTACTCATAAACACGGATGGCGAAAAGCAATTACAAAGACCTGAGTGACGTCAAATTCATACTATCTATACTTCCGGATGACAATGTTGTGAGCTTCTTAGCCAAGCGCATACTATCTATAATATTATCTTTCCATGTGCTCGGGGTCATTGGGTCACATTGCAAAATGTGCTGAAAGTGACCCCACAGAGTGAACAGTGTTCACAGCTTTTGAAATATCCAACATCACGATTGGTCATTTTCTTCAGTTTGACCGTCACCATCGTTATGTTATAGATAGAATGCGCTTGGCCAAGGAGTTCACAACATTACCATCCGGAAGTATAACGGACCAACACACAAACTCTGTGTAACCATGAACTTTTATAGTCAGGTTAATACAGTTTAGTGAGAACAACTCACAAACGCGGATGGCAAAAACAATAACAAAGGCCTGAGTGACGTCATCTGCATACTATCTATAGCCTGACACTGAAATCCAAAAGGACTGGCATTTTGACGTCATTATTTGGTTTTTGCACCACCTAGTGAGTTGTCGTTAGAAGAGCTCATGGAAACAAGTTATTTCATTGGTTGAACTATTGAATACAACTCACGATTTGTTTTCTCTTGTGGCAAAAGACTGGCCTTTTGGCGTCATTTTTTGGTCAATGTCAGGCCATAACTTTACGAAGGCCATGGTTTGACACATGGGTATGTTTACAAGAGTAGCAAGTAATACGCTTCAATTGTCGTGACGTCACTCCCTCGTAATGACGCATGGTAACTTAGTAACTGGCTCTAAACTATAGGAACAATGGCGGACGCCTTTATGAAATATTTCCCCGACGAGCATAAAAGCGTATCCAGAGGGGAAAAAACATTATAAATCTGATCATGTTTTGACTTTTACACATTCTGATCACAAGGCATATGTGACCCTTCGCCTCAAAACGGTATTAAGTCGGGATGGTTAAGATGTTCAAAATAGAATTTATAGCCAGAAATATCAGACTTGTGTTGAGTTTGTATGTTTTATTGAGGAGAATGGACACCATATTTTAGGGTTCTTATGCCAACAATTTATATTTTTGACCAGTTTAACATTTAATTCAGATTTTAACTCTCTCCTTACCAGCTATTTTCAGAATTTTACCCCAAAACTTCATACTAATCCAACACAAAAATAGATTTTTCAAACAGAATAGCAACGAGTATATTCTATATTTTGTTCAGAGAATAATAAATGAGCTCTGCAACACAGTGTCGAGTTTTTATGGCTATAACTATAACAAAATGAAATCAGAATAAGGAAATTGTTGGCTGCATCGTAACGAATGTGACGATTTTCCTATGGGTGGTAAGGAGAGGGTTAAGCATCTGGTTCGTTCCTACATAATACCGTTTGGGGACGATAGGTCACATATTTACCTCGATTATAAAAGCAGAACGCTGATGTTTTTTTAAAAAACAAATTACCTCTTAAACGACGGTACAACACCACGATTGCCATTGACCCTCTCCTTACCAACTATAGGAAAATCGTCACATTCGTTACGATACAACCAACATTTTTCTTATTCAAATTTCTTTTGTACATCATAAAATTTAAAGAAAATGAACACAGTGTGTTGTAGAGCATGTTTTGCTTAAGACATTAGATCAATGTATCGCAAGAACTTTACTGCTATTGTGTTTGATTGATTAAAAAAAAAAAAAAAAAAAAAAAAAAAAAAAAAAAAAATATATATATATATATATATATATATATATATATATATATATATATATATATATATATATATATATATATATTGTGTTAGTTGGGAGGAAATCCTGAAAATGGCTGCTGGTAAGGAGAGAGTTAATTATTCTGTGTGTGGTCTGGTTCTTCCTTCCGCCAGGATGACGCCGCCGTCAAAAACGGACTGAGCGAAATGGTAGTCGTGAGTGTATCGGACCGTAGCCATCGTTATGTTATAGCCTGACACTGTAGCCATCGTTATGTTATAGCCTGATACTGTAGCCATCGTTAAGTTATAGCCTGACACTGAAATCCAAAAAGACTGGCATTTTGACGTCATTATTTGGTTTTTGCACCGCCAAGAGCTCATGGAAACAAGTGATCAGACCGTAGCCATCGTTAACTTATAGATAGTGTGCGCTTGGCTAATAAGCTCATAACATCGCCATCCGGAAGTATAACGGACCAACATACAAAACTCTGTGTAACCATGAACTTTCATATTCTGGTTAATAGGGTTCAGTGAGAATAACTCACAAACGCGGATGGCAAAATATAACAAAAAGGCTTGAGTGACGTCATCTTCGAACTATCTATAGCCTGACACTGGCCAAAAAATGATGTCAAAAGACAAGTCTTTGGCCGTGAAATAAAACAAATCGTGAGTTGTATTCAATAGTTCAACCAATGAAATCACTTGTTTCCTTGATATCTACGAACGACAACTCACTAGACGCTGCAAAAAAACTAAAAATGACGTCAAGCGATACGTCCCAGTGGGTTCTAGCGTAACCATCGTTATGTTTTCGCCTGATACTGAAACCCAAAAAGACTGGCAGTTTGACGTCATTATTTGGGTTTTTTGTTTTTTTTTGCATAGCCTAGTGAGTTGTCGTTAGTAGTGCTCATGGAAACAAGTTATTTCATTGGTTGAACTATTGAATACGACTCACGATTTGTTTTCTTTTGTGGCAAAAGACTGGCATTTTGACGTCATTTTTTGGTCTGTGTCAGGCTATAACTTTACGAAGTTATCATCATTATTACTATTATGACTATTATCATTATTTTCATTATTATTATTATTATTATTATTATTATTATTATTATTATTATTATTATCATTATCATTATTATTATCATTATTATCATTATTATTATCATTATTATTATCATTATTATTATCATTATCATTATTACTTTTATAAACAAAGCAGAGACCGTATCCACTTCAAAGAAGACCCATGTTTTCTTTATGCCGGCCACAAAACGTGACAAGTGGTGTTGACTCGAAAATTCATATCAAACAACACAATCGTCGTCTGAACCATACCTGTGTCCATAGTTGATCTCCATGTCTAGATATCTATTAATAGTATGCGCTTGGCTAAGAAGCTCATAACATTGCCATCCGGAAGTATAACGGACCAACACACAAAACGGTGTGTATCCATGAACGTTT
>NC_088369.1:44933950-44943950 GCF_034508935.2 Berghia stephanieae
ATAAGTAGACTCTGGTACGAACTGATTGTAATCACTTGAACATTATGGTAACAGTTTAGATTATCATTTAATCCTTTCATCTGGCTGCTTCATTGTAACTTAAATGTTATTTAATTTCTTCTTCTTCTTCTTCTTCTTCTTCTTCTTCTTCTTCTTCTTCTTCTTCTTCTTCTTCTTCTTCTTCTTCTTCTTCTTCCTCTTCTTCTTCTTCTTCTTCTTCTTTTCTTCTTCTTCTTCTTCTTCTTCTTCTCTTCTTCTTCTTCTTCTTCTTCTTCTTCTTCTTTCTTCTTCTTCTTCTTCTTCTTCTTCTTCTTCTTCTTCTTCTTCTTCTTCTTCTTCTTCTTCTTCTTCTTCTTCTTCTTCTTCTTCTTCTTCTTCTTCTTCTTCTTCTTTTCTTCTTCTTCTTCTTCTTCTTCTTCTTCTTCTTCTTCTTCTTCTTCTTCTTCTTCTTCTTCTTCTTCTTCTTCTTCTTCTTCTTCTTCTTCTTCTTCTTCTTCTTCTTCTCTTCTTCTTCTTTCTTCTCTTCTTCTTCTTCTTTCTTCTCTCTTCTTCTTCTTCTTCTTCTTCTTCTTCTTCTTCTTCTTCTTCTTCTTCTTTCTTCTTCTTCTTCTTCTTCTTCTTCTCTCTTCTTCTCTTCTTCTTCTTCTTCTCTCTTCTCTCTTCTTCTTCTTCTTCTTCTTCTCTCTTCTTCTTCTTCTTCTTCTTCTTCTTCTTTTCTTCTTCTTCTTCTTCTTCTTCTTTTCTCTTTCTCTCTCCTCTTCTTCTCCTCTTCTTCTTCTCCTCTTTCTTTCTTCTTCTCTCTTCTTCTTCCTCTCTTCTTCTCTATCTCTTCTCTCTTCTTACCTTCCTTCTTCTCTCTCATCTCTCTTCTTCCTCTTCCTCTTCTTCTTCCTTCTTCTCTCTTTCTTCTTTCTCTTCTTCTTCTTCTCATCTTCTTCTTCTTCTTCTCTTCTCTCTCATCTCATCTCTCCTCTCTACTCCTCTTTCACTTCTCCTCCCCTCCTCCTCCACCTCCTCCTCTTCCTCCTCTTCCATACTTTTCTCTTCTTCTTTACTTCTTCTTCTTCTTCTTTCTCCTCCTCCTCCTTTTTTATTATTCCATCTTCTCCCCTCCTCCTCCATTCCTCCTCTTCCTCCTCCTACTCATCTTCCTCCTGCTTATCTTTCTCTTCCTCATCTTTCTCCTCCGTCTCCTCCCATCCTCCTTCCCTTCACCTCCCTCTTCCTCATCAACCTCCTTCTCCTCTTCCTCCTCTTCCTTCTTTCTCTTTCTTCTTTTCCATCATCATCATCATCATCATCATCATCATCATCATCATCATCATCATCATCATCATCATCCCTCTCTAACTCCTCTTTCACTTTTCCCCCTCCTCCTCCACCATCCTCCTCTTCCTCCTCTTCCATACTTTTCTCTTCTCTTTAAACAATTGGCATTTTATTTTTGATTTACCTTGTAGACCATGCAAACTCTTTAAATTTACTTGTCTCACTAAATCTTTACAAGTACTGCAAATTGAGACCCATCGTCTCAAAACGGTATTATGTCGGAACGAACAAGATGCTTAAAATCCAAATTAAATGTTAAACTGGTCAAAATTTTAAATTGTTGGCATTAGCACCCTAAAATATGGTATCCATTGTCCTCAATAAAACATACAAACTATACACAAGTCTGATATTTCTGGCTATAAATTCAATTTTCAACAGCTTAACCAACCCGACTTAATACCGTTTTGAGGCGAAGGACCACAATTGAGTATTCGTCTTGTCATGAGTTAAAGTTCCTCTAAAACTTTCATCTATTTAACTCCGTAAAAACAACTCACTGTTCTCGTGACCCGGTAACCAAATACTACTCACCAAATGCCACAAACAGTTTACTTGAATTCCGATTCTCTTTTCAACAAAATTACGTTGTAGGTTACGGTTATCTCAAAAAGGTACACCGATATATATATATATATATAGCGAACTATTATTTCATATTTCGATAAACTAGGGTTGCCAGAACAGCTAGTCAACAAGAAGAAAAAAAACCTTTAAAATAAAACAACAACAACAACAACAAACAAACAAAAACAGCAAAAATAAAACAACAACAACAACAACAAACAAACAAAAAACAGCAAAAATAAAACAACAACAACAACAACAAACAAAAAAAAAAACAGCAAAAATAAAACAACAACAACAACAACAAACAAAAAAAAAACAGCAAAAATAAAACAACAACAACAACAACAAACAAAAAAAAACAGCAAAAATAAAACAACAACAACAACAACAAACAAAAAAAAAACAGCAAAAATAAAACAACAACAACAACAACAAACAAAAAAAAACAGCAAAAATAAAACAACAACAACAACAACAAACAAAAAAAAACAGCAAAAATAAAACAACAACAACAGCAACAAACAAAAAAAAAACAGCAAAAATAAAACAACAACAAAACAACAAACAAAAAAAAAACAGCAAAAATAAAACAACAACAACAACAACAAACAAAAAAAAAACAGCAAAAATAAAACAACAACAACAACAACAAACAAAAAAAACAGCAAAAATAAAACAACAACAACAGCAACAACAGTAAAACGACAACAACAACAACAAAAAACAGCAAAAATAAAACAACAACAACAGCAACAACAGTAAAACGACAACAACAACAAAACAAACAAAAATAAAACAACAACAACAACGTGTCTGTGTGTGCTTTTATATGTATGTGTCTGTATGTTTGTGTATGTATGTGTTTGTATGTGTGTGTGGGGGGGGGGGTGTCAAGTGTTAAATGGTGCTAGCTGTTGGCTTGGGACTGCTTGTTAAGCTCTATAAGCACATTTAGTGAACACAGTGTTATCTATAAAATCATTAAAAGAAAAAGAATCGAATTACTGGATAGCTAATATTCTTTTCATAAACTTTCACACGCTCTAAAACAAAGACTGAATCACCCATGAGATAAATGCAAGTTAACTCCAGCATTCGAGAAAAACAAGTATTTAAAAATTTGGCCAGAAAACTCGTCCTTCAAATATTAATCGATTTAAATGACCCTCATCTTGGCAAAAAAAACCTCTCAAACCAAAGACTCCACGAAGTCCCAGGTTTGAGAGTTTTTGCCAAGATGAAGGTCATTTAAATCGATCGATATTATAAGGACGAGTTTCCTGGCCAAATTTTTAAATACGTGTTTTTTCCTGAGTACATCAGCTAAGTACATAGATAATGCCATTACAATGAAATTAGTTTGGCCTTTTCTACAATCATTTGTCCTGCCGCCATTCAACAACACGGAATGTTAACCATCGGGCCAGGCCATCATCAAAATTTGCTGGCCCTAATTGGTGTCGTGTGGGGTGACTGGTAGTGTATGGATTCAGTGGTGTAGCTCCTCAAGTAACCCACTATGAATTGGATTCAGTAGTTTGATGTCACGCCGCCCGGCAACGGCGGCCATCTTGGTTCTAAACAAAGAAAATCATTACTTTTTATTCTTCATGCTGGCTAGAATTTTTCATATGCCTTGTGATCAGAATGTGTAAAAGTCAAAACATCATCAAATTTATGGGTTTTTTTCCCTCTGGATACGCTTTATACTCGCCGGAGAAATATTTCATACGGGCGTCCGCCATTGTTCCGATAGTTTAGAGCCAGTGTTACTAAGTTACCATGCGTCATTAGGAAGGAAGTGACGTTACGACTGTTGAAGACTATTACAGGCTATGAATCGGGTTCGAGACCCAAGTCGTGCGGCGTAAAGTTGAGTCTTTGAAGAAGGTCTTTTTCCATCAGCAGACAACAAAAGGGAAGAACATTCGTGACGTCATACCCTCTACTTTTCCGGTTCCAAAATTCTTGGAAGTGTGTATGTAGTTTGGCCTTTTCTATAATAATTTGTCCTGCCGCTATTCAACAACACGGAATGTTAAACATCGGGCCAGGCCATCGTCCAAATTTGCTGGCTCTAATTGGTGTCGTGTGGGGTGACTGGTAGTGTATAGATAGTATGCGCTTGGCCAAGAAGCTCACAACATTGCCAACCGGAAGTATAACGGACCAACACAAACAACTGTGTGTATCCATGAACGTATATAGTCAGGTTAATACAGTTCAGTGAGCAATACTCATAAACGCGGATGGCAAAAAACAATAACAAAGACTTGAGTGACGTCATCTTCGAACTATCTATAGCGTTAGTGGTGTATGTAGCACCTCACGTAACCCACTATGAATCACAGGCTATGAATTGGGTTCGAGACCCGTTGCGTGCGGCGTAAAGTTGAGTCCTTTGAAGAAGGTCTTTTTACATCAGCAGACTACAATAGAGAAAATCGTGACGTCATACCCTCTACTTTTCTGGTTCCAAAATTCTTGGAAGTGTGTATGTAGGTTGGCCTTTTCTATAATAATTTGTCCTGCCGCCATTCAACAACACGGAATGTTAAACATCGGACCAGGCCATCGTCAAAATTTGCTGGCTCTAATTGGTGTCGTGTTGGGTGACTGGTAGTCTATAGATTCAGTGGTGTAGCACCTCACTTAAAAATAATATTTAAAAAGGATTGAGCTTTTATATAGCGCAACATCCACTAAATGTGCTCAAAGAGCTTTACAAGGATTCCCTGGTCAACAGCAACATTTAACATTTAGGACGGGACATAACGCCTGTTAGGCGATGTTGCAATCTTTTTTTCGGGAAGAGACAACGCTGTAAACGGCGAGGTACTCAAATTACACCTGAGTACGATGAGTGAGAGAATGTGAGAAAAGAGTCTTTTCCAAGGACTCAACTATGCGCAGGGAGGTACTTGCTGTGTCTTCTATCCCTCTAGATCTGTTTTCCAACTTGCTTCCTGTCTTTGTCATGGAATTAGATTATTTGTTTTTGTCCTGGTCCAGGCCGGATGCCCGTGCTGAGAGGGAAACAGTCAAATGAATAGTTAGTTTTGGGAGATGATATTTTTTTCCTTGTAAATCATCTCTCTATTAAGCACTGTATTGTGTTTTGTTTACGTATTATATATGATTTGTAAACATTTGAGTGTGTTCCTCTTAGTGGGGGTCTCTGTTTATGTCTGGACGAGACTTATAGGTGATCTCAAACTAAGTACTTTGATAGTGTGCTCTTGGAATCTACATCTGTTTCCTATTTGAACCAATTCCCCTTTGTCTTACCGTTTCTTGGATACTTTGATTGTAATTCTAGAGCTTTTTAATTTCCCATTCTTGGAATCTACATATGATCCCTATTTGTTCCCAGTTCCCCTATGTCTTACTTTTTCTTGGATGCTTTAATTGTAATTTTAAAACTTTTTACTATCCCATTTACTTCCTTTATACTGGTGGTGATATGACCTTAATGTGTTGCAAGCGCCTTAAAACCCTTAAAAAACAAAACCAACTCAGACAAAAAAGAGTTTCAGCCGGTGTGACACAGTCTGTGATCGCCCACGAAATATCAGGATTGGTGGCTATCTAGTAATGTCTATGGTATTTAGTCACATTCTATCATTATAGGGAATGAGATTAGCGGAAGAGTAGCGTCCCTTGATTGGACGTCACACAGAGAGAACGTCAATTTGGTATTGCGCATGCGTCTCTCTCGTCCTCGTTTTCGGTGAAGTGTCTCAAGCCGCTTTCACCGGAAGCAATGACGAGAGACGCATGCGCACGATTTCCACCTTTATTCCATGTGCGGCTATGTGGCCTAGTGGTATGACACTGGTTTTCGGATCGGAAGGTTCTGGGTTCGAGCCTCGCTCGGCGCATAGTGGAGTCCTTGGAGAAGGCTCTTTACTCACATTCTCTCACCGTACTCAGGTGTAAAATGAGTACCTGGCCGTTAACAGCGTTGTATCTGTCCGATAAAAAAAAAATCAAATATCGCCTAAGAGGCGTCATGTACCGTCCTACATGTTAAAATGTTGCTGGTGGCCAGGGACCCCTTGTAAAGCGCTTTGAGGACGTTTAGTGGATATTGCGCTATTAAAAGCTCTTTTTTTTCACTAGCATTAATACTGAGAATCACGTGATAGCTAGTAAACATTATCTGAAGCCATTCGAAATAGCCCCATGTCAGCTCACCTGAACGAAGAATTTTTTTCTAAACACAAATTACTGAAAACGCCCCCCCCCCCCCCTCCCCCACGCTATAACTTAAGCTTACCCTTCTCACATTATGTTTACGATGGTTCATTCAAGCAACTCTTTGTTTTGCTTTCGTTTTTGGCAACCAATCAACAATGATGGTTTCGAATTACAACGTTTTGATTGGTTGTAAAAACCAACGTTACAGGAGGCGTCTCGTGTCGACACCTTTCTTGACTGAACGCGAGCGAGAGGGAACCCAATAAACGATAAAAGTAAAAATCGACGTTAATAACTTTGGCCCCTGCTGTTGCTAGTGTTGACAAAATACCCCCTAGCGGATTCTGTATTGCCAATTATAGACCGGAAGCTACAATTCTGTGTATATATATATTATATATATATATATATATATATATATATATATATATATATATATATATATATATTTTTTTTTTTTTTTTTTTTTTTTTTTGTTTTTTTTTTTTTTTTTTTTTTTTTTTTTTTTTTTTTTTTTTGTTTTTTTTTGGTACAGAGGAACCCATAAAGTTTTGTTGAGTTCGTTCCACGGAGTTGCACATCGCTTTCGACTTTGCTGATCTCTATAAGTATGAGCGACGGCCCATTTGGGATTTAATAAATTGAATTATTTAACTTTGAAAATTTATTTTGAGCAATATTATGATTCCAAAAGAGATTGGATAGGAGGATGGGAGGGGAGAAGGGGAGGGGGGGGATGACCGATTGAATGGCGGGGAGATAAAGGGAATGAATGTGACTCCATAAATAAGGGAACAATATAAAACAAACGACGTTTGAAGAAGGCCAAAGGCCGAAACGTCGTTTGTTTTGTGTTATTCCCTTATTTATGAGTCACATTTACTCCCTTTATCTCTCTCTCTCTCTCTCTCTCTCTCTCTCTCTCTCTCTCTCTCTCTCTCCTCCTCCATTTTGACAGATACAATCCATTATTATTATTAATAATATTTCAATTTCTAATTATATAGTTTTGTTATAATATTATTTTAAGAATCTATTTCATTATAGCCTACATTATGATAAAATGAATATTAGATATATTTTTTAGCTATCTATCTGTCAAGATCTAACATAAGCTTTATCATTATCATGGATTGTTTTTCCTAATATGTGAACCTTCTTCTCAAAACGGTATTAAGTAGGGTTGGTTAAGATATTGAAATTTGAATTTATAGCCAGAAACATCAGACTTGTGTTGAGTTTGTATGTTTTATTGAGGAGAATGGACACCATATTTTAGGGTGCTAATGCCAACAATTTAAATTTTTGACCAGTTTAACATTTAATTCGGCTTTTAAGCATCTGGTTCGTTCCGACATAATACCGTTTTGGGACGATATGTCACATATAAGCATACGTGAAATTGTATCCTTATGGAGGTAATAATTTGTTACAGTGAATGACGTAATCAGTCGGATGGTGAAAAGGTTTGAACTGAGATATGGCCAAGTTTAGTTAGAAAGTCAATTTTTATCCAAAATGAGTTCTTGTCATAAATGATTAAATCAACCCTTTTTGTACATCTTGGGGAAATATCAAAGCTTAATTTCACTTCTAAATATTTTTTACAGCTAGTCAAGTTGAAAAAGTATGAAATTTGAGAAAAATTGCTGGATACCTCTCCCATTACATCTGACCACCATCATCATCATCATCATCATGTAGTTCCATATCTGAAGGAGACGTCGGAGGTCATCTTCTGCCAAGCTGATCTATCTCTTGCCAATTCTATTAAAGCAGCGCCACCTTTCTCAGCTTCATCTGTTCAAGTTCTTATCCCTTTCAAATAAGTTATTCTTTGTCTTCCTCTTATTCTTTTTCCATTCATCTTTCCAGTCAAGGCGAGTACTTCCAAACCAGGGTGGCGGATAATGTGTCTGACCATAACTTCACGAAAAGTCATCCAATGTACTTCCAATATAGATTAGAATGCTCTGGGGAAGCATATTCTTTCAGAAAATGCAACAAAACAAAAAAAATGCCAAATGTTCGCCTTGCGACTGATTATGTCATGCACTGACACAAATATTATTACAAACACTTGAATTACATTGAAATCGAATATGCTTGTTTTTTCCATTCATTTCCCTCAGATTTGCAAGACAGAATAATGGGACCGTTGTTTTGGAGAGAGGAAAATGGAGAACATGAAAATTCAACAAATAGGAAGATACGATGAATAATTAATGTGATAAATTAATTAATGCCTCATTCTCACAACTTGAATCGAAATTACACGAACAATGACTGCAACTTGTGTAGGTAAATTCTGGGCTGTGACGTCGTTCATCGCCTCACTGTCGTCTGCTCTTGGATTCTATTTCCCGTATTGGATAAAGGGACAGTTCGTTGCAGACGACGGAGTATTTCCGCTCTACTTCGGTATTTTCCGGAGATGTTCGTACCCAATCGTCAAGGGGGATGGGTCGGTGACGGTCGTGGAGGAGTGTGGCAGATACAGCACATTTATGGATATCCCGAGTTTGTTTTGGCAGGTAGGTGCATAGAGAATGCAGGACTAGAGGGGACAACAGGTAGGAAAACGTCATCAAAAGTGGCTAGGGCGAGATCGAGCGCCGCCATTTTATTTTTTATGTTATACAACCAGGGACGATTAGCCACTAAAAAGTGGCTGTTGTCTGGTCTGCTCCCTAGTCTGTGGGTAGGTGTGGACACAAGTAGATTTTTGACCAATCAAAACACAGATATTTATCTGTCGCGCTCTGAAATAACACATACCTATAATTTTGACTTTTTGCCAGAAAACGTGTCCTTCAAATATCGATCTATTAAAAGACTTTCATCTTGCCAAAGAAATAATCAAACCTGAGAATTCAATGAACCGAGCCGATAGATTCATTTTGTTTTTTAGTTTTTAATTTTAGTACGGCTATGTGGTCTTGTGGAATGACACTCGCTTTCGGATCGGAAGGTCCTGGGTTCGAGTCTCGCGCTTGGCGCATAGTTGAGTCCTTGGAAAAAGCTCTTTATTCACATTCTCTCACCGTACTCATGTGTAAAATGAGTACCTGACCGTTAACAGCGTTGCCTTTGTCCGAAAAAAATTGTAATATCGCCTAAGAGGTATCATGTCCCGTCCTACATGTTAAATGTTTCTGTTGACCAGGGACCCCTTGTAAAGCGCTTTGAGCATATTTAGTGGATATTGCGCTATATAAAGCTAAACTTTTTTTTTTTGATATACAAATATTCAAGTTTGTTGGGTTTTTTTTTTTAACTTAGCCGATAACAGCGTTGCCTCTGTCGAAAAATCAGTAGTTCCTAAAGCGCATTGCCGACGGTATAAATTTTGTCCCACATGTTAAGCCATGTTGTTAATTGAGAACACAATAGGGTTCAACATTCTTGACGTCACTTCTCTTGTAATGATGCATAGTAACTTAGTAACTGGTTCTAAACTATCGAAACAATGGCGGACGGCCTAATGAAATACTTTTTCCGACGAGCATAAAAGTGTATCCATAGGAGAAAACCATTATAAATCTGATCATGTTTTGACTTTTATACATACATCTGATCACATGACATTTGAAAAAGTTCTAGTCAGCATGAAGAATAAAAAGTACCGATTTTCTTTGTTTAGAACCAAGCTGCTGGTTGCTGGACGGACGTGACATCAGACTATTGAATCCTATTATTTAGTGGATTTAACGCTTTATGAAATCTCAAGTCATCAAATTTATTATCTCTAGTTGACTTATTTGTCTTTTTTCCTTTTTTTGTGTACAGATGTCCACGATAGCCGTTGGTAGCGGGACATTCCTGGCCTTGCTGTTGTCGCTGATAGCCCTGGTATCGCTGTGTTTCCGGGACATTGTCACTGTCAAAGTGGCAAGGGTGC
>NC_088369.1:44948950-44951450 GCF_034508935.2 Berghia stephanieae
CCACAAGGATCTGTATTGTCGACCAGCACGACCTATTTATAGAAAATCAGATGCTAAATTAATACATCGAGCTATGCATCCAGTCCTCGGGCAGAGTGTTTTTACACTTTCAATGAGATTGGAACCGGTTGTTTGGCATCAAAACGTTTGTTCCTTATTCTGATACAATACCGGACTGATATGGTGGGTTGACAATTTGTATGAAGCGACGTGTATATATATCCAGGTCTGACATCCGAAACCCACTTTTGGGCCTAATCTAACATTGTTGTAATGGACAATATTTTGCGTCATTTAAAAAAAATTTCCATATTAAAACAATGGGCCCATGAGGAATTGGGTTATCAGACCTGGAAATAAGTGCACGTCGGTGTGAAGTCAATCGCAGTAACTATAGATAGAATGAATTTGACGTCACTCGGGTCTTTTATTACTATTATTATTATAATTATTATTTTACTATTATTATTATTTTTTTATTATTATTATTTTGACCTGTTATATTCAATTTTGTAACATTACTTTTGACAGTTCTCAACTTCTTGTAGCTTAGTAGTATCTATTTACTATTTTGATTAGAACCGTTTAGTATGCAGAAAAGAAAAAAAATAAATAAATACAGTACTCACACTCACAGGACTCTAGCACGTCGACTTGCAGCAGCACGCTCGGCACTGCAATGCGACACGCTGACCTGGGTGACGATTGTAATTGGCTTCAACAGTCATGACGTCACTTCCCTCGTAATGACGCATAGTAACTTAGCAACTGGTTCTTAACTATCGGAACAATTGCGGATGCTCTTATGAAATATTTCTCCAACGAGCATAAAAGTGTATCCAGAGGAGAAAAACATTATAAATCTGATCATGTTTTGACTTTTATACATTCTAATCACATGACATATGAAAAGTTTTAGCCAACATGAAGAATCAAAAGTACCGATTTTCTTTGTCAAGAAGCACGCTGTTCGCCGTTGCTGGGCGACGTGACATCAGACTATTGAATCCAATTGGTTACCTCCCATAAGCATCAGATTTCGACACGCTTTTTGGCTTCTCCCGATAGCGTGCTTGAATCCAGCGAGTACTGTATAATGTATGTAATTTGAAAAAGAATTGAGTCATGTAGTGGAAGCACGAAATTAAGTACATATGTACTTAACTAATCGCGAAACTGTTTCTTCTTCTACTTCTTCAAGTACCAAGTCTGTGCCAGACATCGGTGATCACGGTACGCCATTCATCTCTCCGATCAGATAACCTTAAAAAAACTAATATTACTCTTCTCTTTCTTTGTCACCCAGCTGTTAAAACTATTCAAATATGTTTTTCTTGGTCTATCTTTACTCCTTTTAACCCTCTCCTTACCACCCATAGGAAAATCGTCACATTCATTACGATGTAACTGACAATTTTCTCATTCTGATTTCTCTTGTACATCACAAAATTTAAAGAAATGCTTTGATTACAGCTATAAATACTAAACATTGTGTTGTAGAGCTCACTTGTTACTTTTTTGTTTGAGCAAGAAAAATATTTTTGTGTTGGGTGGGAGTGGATATTTTGGGAAATTCTAAAAATAGCTGGTAAGGAGAGAGTTAACCTTCTATCTTTCCTGTGAGCGCAAGATGTTCAATACATAATTTATGTCGATTTAGATGCCCTAACAATTTGCATTTGCAACTCAACTGTTTCAGGCTTGCTAATTGGAGGGGGCGTGGCCATTTATCCAAAGGGGTGGGATTCCAAGGAAGTGATGGACGCCTGTGGAGATAACTCCGCCCCTTATCAACTAGGTACGTACAGCGATCGAAGTGGGTCATTTGGTATTTTTAACTCACTCAATCCTAGAGATTTTTGCTACTTTTCAAACTGGAAAAAAAAAGTATTAAAAATAAGTATGTGCATAGATAGTTTTATTTAACTACCATTAACATGCGATTATGTGGTCTAGTGGTATGACACTCGGCTTTCGGATCGGAAGGTCCTGGGTTCGAGCCTCGCTCGGCGCATAGTTGAGTCCTTGGAAAAAGGGTTCTTTACTCACATTCTCTCACCGTACTCGGGGTGTAAAATGAGTACCTGGCCGTTAACAGCAATGTCTCTGTCCGAAAAAAAAAATTGTAATATCGCTTAACAAGCGTCATGTCCAATCCTACGTGTTAAGTGTTGCTGTTGTCCAGGAAACCCTTATAAAGCGCTTTGAGTACGTTTAGTGAATAATGCGCTATATAAAAGCTCATTTTTTTCTTTAATAAGCCGAGCCTTCCCAGAGCGTTCACTAAAAAGAGACTTTTTAAATGGAAGAATACAGTATGGACCAGCAATAATAAATATCAAACAAGCTGTGTGTGTGTTTTTTTTTTTTTTTTTTGTGTTTGTGATTTTTTTCTTTTCTTTCACGCTTTAAATTACCTTCTTGTTCTTGTTCTTTCTTGTTAATTCTTCAGGAGACTGTTCTTTGTTTTGGGCATTCTACCTGACAGCCATTGGAGCAG
>NC_088369.1:44956450-44966450 GCF_034508935.2 Berghia stephanieae
GAGAGAGAGAGGGAGAGAGAGAGAGATTAGAAGAAAGAGAGAGAGAGAGAGAGGGAGAGAGAGAGAGAGATTAGAAGAAAGAGAGAGAGAGAGGGAGAGAGAGAGGGAGAGAGAGAGATTAGAAGAAAGAGAGAGAGAGAGAGGGGGAGAGAGAGAGAGAGAGAGAGATTAGAAGAAAGAGAGAGAGAGAGAGAGAGAGAGATTAGAAGAAAGAGAGAGAGAGAGAGAGAGAGAGAGAGAGAGATTAGAAGAAAGAGAGAGAGAGAGAGAGGGAGAGATTAGAAGAAAGAGAGAGAGAGAGAGAGAGAGAGAGAGAAATAGATAGAGAGAGAGAGAGAGAGAGAGAGAGAGAGAGAGAGAGAGAGAGAGAGAGACAGAGATCACTCATGATCATTCTATTCTGTGAATGAATTTTTTGATTTTATGGAAAAGCAATGGGTCAAACAGGTTATTATAATTATTGTCAGTCAGTCTATCCGCTCACCATTGATTGGGTAGCTGGATTACATTTATGTTAATCAGAAAGTACTAAAAACGGCACATAATCAAATCATTATAATTGTCCAAATCAAGGGAAAGAAATCCAGATCAAATCCCTTTTGACTGGGCTCCATGGAAGAACCAAATCATTTGTTTAAAATGCGTCTTGCCTTTTATTGTTACTACATTTACTACAGACAAATGGTTCTGACAAATATTAATAATTAGAAAAAAACAGAATAAAGAGGAGATGCCCTGTACGACTTATGGCCTTTGTTCCTAGTCGTAGAAGGATCTGTTTGAGTGAGGAAAGTGATTTTGACCAAGAATATTTTGCCTGCTCTTACTCGTCATCAAGACATAAAATTTTGAGTCAAATGATAACGTTTTTCTGATTTTCAATACAATACTATGGCAAACACATTTTATACGTGTATTGAATGAGTACTGCCTTCTCTTACTCTTTGTCATAAAGACATAAAATGTTTAGTCAAAATGATAACTGATAACTCTTTCTGATTTTCAATACAATACTTTGGCAAACACATTTGTGACCCATCGTCTCAAAACGGTATTATGTCGGAAAAAAATGCTTAAAAGCCGAATTAAATGTTAAACTGGTCAAAAATTTAAATTGTTGGCATTAGCACCCTAAAATATGGTATCCATTCTCCTCAATAAAACATACAAAGTCAACACAAGTCTGATATTTCTGGCTATAAATTCTATTTTCAACAGCTTAACCAACCCGACTTAATACCGTTTTGAGGCGAAGGGTCACATTTTATACGTGTATTGAATGAGTACTGCCTTCTCTTACTCTTTGTGATAAAGACATAAAATGTTGAGTCAAATGATAACTGATAACCCTTTCTGATTTTCATTACAATACTTGAAATTTTATTGTTATGTAAATTATGTACATAGTCATTACATACACGGTACATTTTCCATACAAAAATTAACTCACGACTACTACGTATGTATATATATATGTATGTATGTATCATTATACGTTTATAAAAGTCATCATTTTATCTTTTCACTCTTCTAAAGTTCTAACCCTCTCCTTACCACCTACAGCAAAATCGTCACTTTTGTTACGACGACGCAATCAATATTTTTTCTTATTCAGATTTATTTTGTACATCACATTGATATTTGTTTCATCAATAAGAACTTAAAGTTGTTTTGTAGAGAGATTGTTTGTTTGAGTTTAAAAAATCAATTTTACTGCTGGGTAAGCCTGCCAATTTTGGGGAAAATACTGAAAATGATCGGTAAGGAAAGAGTTATGTCAAAACCTCAAATTGGCAAAGAGCGAATGGAGATGCAGATAAACTGTGGTCCATTAGGCCAATCTGGTATCATGTTGGAAAGAATTGAAGGAAGAAACTCGACTTTAATTCACTCAACCCTAACACCGACTATATCCGTATTTTACCCGGGTTACTTTTACCCCATGCCTATTTATTACATTTTTATGAGACAAATTATAGGCGTAGTATCAAAGCTATTGTTTTTTGTTTTTACATGTTAGTGGTAGCTGAATAAAACTATCTATGTACATGCTCATTTTTAATGCATTTTTTTTTCCAATTTTGAAAAGTAGCAAAAATCTCTAGGATTGAGTGAGTTAACGTTCAAATGACCGAAATTATGAAATAGAATAGAATAGAAGGTATCGACGTCGCTTGATTAGGCCACTGGCCTGTCGCCGAGTCTTTCCAGTCACTGAATGTCTTGTTCACAACTGATCTAATGCATTTCCCTACCTGATCTTGTGATCAGGGGCTAGCCTACACTACACTTTCTCTGCTGATCTTTTGATCATAGCTATTTTGGGTGGGAGGCACTTTGAAGAAACAAATCTCACTTTTTCTAACTGCTGCATTATGGTCTTGTGGTATGGCACACACCTTCAGATCAATAGGTCAACGTGTCGAATCCCGCCCTCAATTCTTAGTTTAGCAGTGCACAGTTGGAAAATGAATCTTTATTCACATTCTCTCAATGCACTCGTGTGTAAAATGAGTAATTGGTCGTTAACTTAACAGCATTATCTTTGTTGAAAAAAAACAAACCCTGCAATATCGCCAAATCCTCATTGTTAAGTGTTTCTATTAACTAAAGACCCCTTGTAAAGCGTGTTGAGCTCGTTTACAGAATATTTTTCTATAGATAGTTTGAAGATGACGTCACTCAGGCCTTTGTTATTGTTTTTGCCATCCGCGTTTGTGAGTTGTTCTCACTAAACTGTATTAACCAGACTATAAAAGTTCATGGTTACACAGAGTTTGTGTGTTGGTCCGTTATACTTCCGGATGGCAATGTTGTGAACTCCTTGGCCAAGCGCATTCTATCTATATAAATGCTCAAATTCTTTTCTTTTTTTTTTTTATGTTTGGACGAATCTATTTACTTTAACTCAAGATTTTGTCATCAGATAGATTCCAAAAAAGTCATCTTGAGATTTTATATAGTGCAATATCCACTAAACGTGCTCAAAGTGATTTACAAGAGGTCCCTAGCAAACAGCAACATATAACATGTAGGACAAGACATGAAGCCTGTTAAGCAATATTACAGGGGTTTTTTTTCTGAGAGAGACAGCAACGCTGTTAACGGTCAGGTACTCATTTTACACCTGAGTAAGATGAGAGAATGAGAGTAAAGAAACTTTTCCAAGGACTCAACTATGTCCTGCTTAAAGTGGGGATCGAACCCAGGACCTTCCAATCCGAAGGCGAGTGTCATACCACAAGACCACACTACCGCACAATTAGTACCAGCTATAGATGATTGGTCACTCAATTAGAGAATTTCAAATGAAAATGATCAAGTTACAATGAATAAATCTTATGTTGTTAAATTGATGTTTTCTTTAGTTCCACAGTTTTGAATTTTTGAATTTGGAATTACTTTTTTTTCCTTCTTGTTTCAATCACAAGAAAAACTCATAATAATGACATCAGAGATGACAGGGAATTCATATCGCTTCTTATCACATATTATGGAAAAGTCAATATTTGTATCAATGGAAAAGTCAATATTTGTATCAATGGAAAAGTCAATATTTGTATCAATGGAAAAGTCAATATTTGTATCAATGGAAAAGTCAATATTTGTATCAATGAAAACGTCAATATTTGTATCAATGAAAACGTCAATATTTGTATCAATATCTTACACTCTCCCACCAGTTTCAATTTTTTTAGAAATGCCTTATGTATGAAAACAATTTGCATTGAATTATTTACATATATTATTATAAAATGGTCTACAGATTATTACAGAAAATGCTATGTGCAATTTTGTTTTGTAGAAGAAAAAAAAAAAAAAAGAACCCCCCCCCCCCCCAAAAAAAAAATAAAATCAAAAAAATCTTAAGATGAAGGAAGGTTATGAACGGTGTCAATCTCGTAGCAACAAGAAATGAAGAGAGAAGGAAAGTTCCAGAAGACAACAGAAAATAAAAACTTCCCGGCAGAGATGGGGGCTCGAACCAGCGACCTTACAGGTACGACAAGTCCGCCTGGCCTCTCTCTTTCTCTCTCCTCATCTATCTCTCCCCCTCTCTCTTTCTCTCCTCATTCTCTCCCTCTCTCTCTCTCCACATCTATCTCTCCCTCTCTCTTTCTCATCTCTCTCCCTTTCTCTCTTTCTCTCCTCATCTCTCTCCCTCTCTATCTCTCTCTCTTTCTCTCTCTCTCATCTATCTCTTTCTCTTTCTCCTCATCTCTCTCCCTCTCTCTCTTTCTCTCTCTCTTGTTACTCAACCGTATGAGCTATCCACGACTGGGTATTTGAGAAAAGAGTGTGAAAGAAATTGTTTGAATGAGGGGTCAAAGGGTAATGATCTTGAACTACTAGTGCCGAGTGCTATTGAGTCTATTATTGCCTTCAATTCGGCAAATTAGCACCAAAAAGTTAATCTTATTCTGTAAATATTATTTTTTAAAAAATATTGCATGTAAAATTTTATATTGAAAAAATAAACGAAGAACTACACAATTTCATTCTCCTTCAAATTCCTTCCTTCACCTTCATTCATATAGCATATCTTAAGTTATGTCACAATACAAGGTGACGACATCCAAAAGAAGAAATTGAGCGGTGAGTGCGTTCAATAGTCCAACCAATGGAATCTTTTGTTACCTTGAACATTATGAACAACTCAATTTCTATTGTGATACCAGGAGGCTGCTACAAGCTGTGGACTGTAAAAAGTCATAGACAAAAACGAATAGAACAGCTTCCAAAAAGAACAAAATACCAAAACACGGAACGTTTCGGGCTCAAAACCCTTCTTCAGCCAACAACAAAAAATAAAGACATAAATACATGACTAAATTCCAGATAGACGACAGAGATATCTCTGTGTTTATACAAGGAGCTTTCTCTGTCGTCTATCTGGAATTTAGTAACGTATTTACGTCTTTATTGTTTGTTGTTGTTGGCTGAAGAAGGATTTTGATCCCGAAACGTTCCGTGTTTAGTATTTTGTTCTTTTTTTTTTGTTATAGTCATTTTTGTTTATTATTACTTTCTATAGAAAAGTGCCAGAAGACAATAGAGAATATAAAACGTTTGCAGCCTTGAGGAGTTGAGCCCACCACCAGACTGATACAGCACCTAAAAAAGATAATGACAATTGCTTACTAACCTTTGTCTATCGGCAAAGTACTTTTCACCAGGTCTATATGAGACCAAGCTACCCAATCTACCGCTGGATGAGCAGGGAGGCCAGAAATGTTTTGTTTTTGTTTTTAAGGGTTTTACGGCGCTTTTACCACATTTAGGTCATATCAGCGCCAGTAAAAAGGAAGAAAATGGGATACGTAGTAAAAAGTTCTAGAATTACAATTAAAGCACCCAAGAAAAAGTAAGACAAAGGGGAATGGTACAAATATGATAAAGATGTAGATTCCAAGAGCAACCACCAATGTACTCAGTTTGAGATCACCTACAAGTCTCATCCAGACACAAGCACAAAATCCAACAAAGAGGAATACACTCAAATGCCTACATTATAAATTCAAAATAAATATAATAATACATAACAGAGAGATGATTTACAAGGAAAAAAATATCATCTCCCAAAACAATAATTATTAATTTGACTGTTTCCCTCCCAGCTAGGACTCCGGCCAGGGCCAGGACAAAACCAAGTTATCTCATTCCAAGACAAATACAGAAAGCATGTTGGAAAACAGATATAGGGGGATAGAGGACACAGTGTGTACCTCCCTGCCCATTATGGGAGGTCAGGAAACCCACCCAGGGAGGCCAAAAAAAAAAAAATGTGACTGCACCTGGGATGCAAACCGATCAATCCCTTTGCTTGTGAAGCGAGTACCCTACCAACTGAGCTATCAGGACCCCTGTCTGAAAATGTTGACACTAATAAGCAGAGACCAGTTCACTTTATTTTCCCTTAGAAAAAAAATGAGCTTTTATTTATATAGCGCAATATCCACTAAACGTGCTCAAAGCGCTTAACAAGGGGTCCCTGGCCAACAGCAACATTTAGCATTTAGGACGGGACATGACGCCTGTTAGGAGATGTTACAATTTTGTTCGGACAAGAGACAACGCTGTTAATGGCCAGGTACTCATTTTACACCTGAGTACGGTGAGAGAATGTGAGTAAAGAGCCTTCTCCAAGGACTCAACTATGCACCGAGCGAGGCTTGAACCCAGGACCTTCCGATCCGAAAGTGAGTATCATACCACTAGACCACATAGCCACACCCTAAAGGTCACTGAAAAAAAAAAAAAATATCTTATCCACCTTCTTGTGTTCTGTTTGAAGTGAATGTCTCTTAATTTATAATTTATACATAAGCTGAAATATCTTTATCAGCATA
Source organism: Berghia stephanieae (assembly GCF_034508935.2). Lineage (NCBI taxonomy): Eukaryota > Metazoa > Mollusca > Gastropoda > Nudibranchia > Aeolidiidae > Berghia > Berghia stephanieae. The sequence continues at coordinate 44,962,801 of NC_088369.1, forward strand.
ACTTCTCAAATTCTTTAACATTCTCAGAAAGTTTTTTTTTTCTTTTTTTTTTCTGACATGCTTAACTCACTCAACCCTAACACCGACTATATCCGTAGTTTACCCGGGGTTACTTTTACCCCATGTCTATTTATTACATTTTTCTGAGACAAATTATAGGCGTAGTATCAAAGTTAATGTTTTTAATGTTTACATGTTAACGGTAGTTGAATCAAACACGCTCATTTTTTAATACATTGTTTCCAATTTTTTTAAAGTCGTTAAAATTTCTAGGATTGAGTGAGTTGATGCACAATGTATATTATACGAGTTGCTGTATTAATGTTGATAATCACGAAGCCCGTCCATAAGACAGTCGTCCTCTAGGCTCCCGTACTTTGTAATGCTGGTTGAAATCAAGCCGGAAACTGAGAGAACTGAGACTGTTGTCTTGGTGAGACGCAACCTTGACCAAAAATGGGTCTATGGTATCCTGGAAAACACACGATAACAATAATAAATAGGAAGTCGATTTGAACTGAGGTTAGGGGTGGGGATGGAATTAGTAGTGTTTCATTCATCCTGTTTGTTGTTAACATTTTTGCTCCAGAACCGGAGTTTTGGCATCAATGTACATATATATATATATATATATATATATATATATATATATATATATATATATATATTATATATATATATATATATATATATATTATATAACCTACATTGTCGCCATAAATTCTTAACTTTATATTTATACATTTTTATGCATGCCACATCTGTAAATGAATTTCCATCTTTTGGATGAATAATGTATATATTATTATTATTATTATTATTATTATTATTATTATTATTATTATTATTATTATTATTATTATTATTATTATTTATTATCATTATTATTATAATATTATTATTATTATTATTATCATTATTATAATTATTATTATTATTATTATTATTATTATCATTATTATTATTATTATTATCATATTATTATTATTATTTATTATTATTATTATTATTATTATTATTATTATTATCATTATTATTATTATTATCAATATTATTATTATTATTATTATTATTATTATTATTATTATTATTATTATCAGTATTCTTCTTCTTCTTCTTCTTCTTCTTATTATTATTATTATCAATATTCATAGAAACGATGTTGATATCCATGATAAATCTTACCCTGTAGGCTCTAAATAAAACCTCGAGTTGATTTCGAGTGGAGCGAGTGATAGAGTTGATGAAAGCAGCTCTCCTCGTCTTCTCGTGTTTCCCTTCCTCTTCCGTCATCTCCCATTCTCCCTGAATACAAATAAAGAGTCAAATTTGTCATCAATACAAATACCAAACCTTAAAAAGTACCAATCTTAAGCAGAAACCAGTAAACTCTTAGTTTGAAAAAAAAAAACCAAAAAAAAAACAAATTGTGTGAAAAAGTTCTTGTCTCTATCCAGCATACTTGACAATCCTTCTCCTCCCACTCTACTCCAAAAAAAACAAAAACACGCTTGGAGTCTTTTATATAGATAGTTTGACGATGACGTCACTCAGGTCTTTGTTATTGTTTTTTGCCATCCACGTTTATGAGTAATGCTCACTGAACTGTATTAACCAGACTATAAACGTTCATGGATACACACAGTTTTGTGTGTTGGTGCGTTATACTTCCGGATGGCAATGTTATGAGCTTCTTGGCCAAGCGCATACTATCTATAAGATATATATAAAAGTGTGATGCAAAACAAAATATTTAAGTAATAATATCACTATTGTTTTATTGTTTTGAGAGAGAAAAAAACAAAAAACAAAAAACAAAAAAAAAAACAAGCAAGCAGGTGAATTAAATTGCACAATACTGGCTTAAATCACCCCGCAATATGAATGGGTTACCGTTAAAAGAAAAATAGAAAAATCGACATCTTATTTTGGAGACAGGAAGACGAAGTGAAATAGAAAAAAATAGCTGATCGAGGGTCTGCTGGATGGCAAAAGAAGAGTAGACGCTGGATGGCAAGGAGATAGAATATGATGTATTGGGAGTGGATAAATCTCTTTTGGAGAGAAAGAGAGAGAGAGAGAGAGAGAGAGAGAGAGAGAGAGAGAGAGAGAGAGAGGAGAGAGAGAGAGAGAGAAGAAGAGTGTGTGGAGGAGAGAGAAGAGAGAAGAGAGAGAGAGAGAGAGAGAGAGAGGAGGAAAGAAGAAGAAAAGAAAAGAGAAGAGAAGAAGAAGAAGAAGAAGAAGAAGAAGAAGAAGAAGAAGAAGAAGAAGAAGAAGAAGAAGAAGAAGAAAAGCTAACCTTGGCAGCTCTGTCCCGACATCCCCTGTCAAAAGCCTCTCGTGTGTGGATCTCGTCGGTTGCCTTGTCAAAGAATTTGCCCTGGGCTCCTTGAAATTGGATGATGAGGTCAAACAATGTCCGAAGTAACTGGAGAATCTCCTGGGAGGCCAGTGTGTTTGTGTGTGTATGTGTGTGTGTTTGGGGGTGTGGGGATGTGGGGGGATACATGGGAGAAAGATGAGAGGTGATGGTTGGTTATCTGTGTAAATAACTCCTTTTCATTGACGACGACGACGATGATGATCATGATTATAAATAAAAATAAATAAAATAAAATTCCCTTTATTCATCCCCAAGGGGAAATTTGTCTCCAGGATCTATTCCAAGGGAAGACTGGAATAGCCCAGGCATCAGCCGCAATGCAGCACCGCAAAGTGAGCTAGGGCAAGGTGACTTGCTCAAGGCTACACAGCGCAGCGGCGGGTGATCGAACTTGTTACCTTTTGGGTACGAAGCAATGATGATGATGATGATGATGATAATGGTGATGATGATGATGATGATGATGATGATAATGGTGATGATGATGATGATGAGAATGACGATAATGATGATAACACTACAGTGACTATAAGGTTTTAAATCATTAATGATCATTTGTAACCAACTGCTAAAAAAAAATTTAAAAATAATACAATGAATTTAACTAAAAAAATGTCTCAAACCACATTTTCTTTTTTTTAAATTAAAGAGAAAAAAAACAAAAACAATCGTCTTGGCCGTACCGTTGACTTGTCATTGAGAAGACACCTAGAGAGAATGGTATCCAGAAAGACCTGGTGTGCCGCTATGATGTGGTCAAGATCACTGGCCTCGTTCACTTTGGTCAACAACTCGTCCCAGGCACACTCTAACACCTGTAAGTATATTATGGGATGTTAATACGCTGAAACAGTCGTAACGTCACTTCCCTCGTAAAGACGCATGGTAACTTAGCAACTGGCTCTAAACTATCGGAACAATGGCGGACGCCCTTATGAAATATTTCTCCGACGAGCATAAAAGCATATCCAGATGAAAAAAAAAGAACATTATAAATCTGATCATGTTTTGACTTTTACACATTCTGATAACAAGGCATATGAAAAGTTCGAGCCAGCATGAAGAATAAAAAGTAATGATTTTCTTTGTTTAGAACCAAGATGGCCGCCGTTGCCGGACGGCGTGACATCAGACTATTGAATCCAATTGACAAATGAATAAATAAATAAATAAATAAATAAATAAACAAACAAATAATAAATTTAGGGTTGTCATTTCAGAAGGAAAAATTGTTTTGCTGAACTTTTACGCAAACACATTGACCGAA
>NC_088369.1:44973950-45028950 GCF_034508935.2 Berghia stephanieae
TGTTTTGTTTTTTGTTTTTAAGGGTTTTACGGCGCTTGCAATACATAACGGTCATATCAGCGCCAGTAAAAAGGGAGAATATGGGATAGTAAAGAGTTCTAGAATTACAATTAAAGCACCCAAGAAAAAGTAAGACAAAGGGGAATTGAGAACAAATAGGAAGCAGATGTCGATTCCAAAAGCATACTATCAAAGTACTTAGTTTGAGATCACCCAAAAGACTAATCCAGACACGAGCACAGGTCCCCACTAAGAGGAATACACTCAAATGTTTACATTATAAATTCAAAACAACAAATATAATAATACATAACAGAGAGATGATTTACAAGGAAAAAAACATCATCTCCCAATACAATAACTATACATTCGACTGTTTCCCTCTCAGCCACGGCCAGGACAAAACCAAGAGATCTTATTCCAAGACAAAAGACAGAAAGCAAGTTGGAAAACAGATATAAGGGGATAGAAGACACAGTAAGTAGCTCCCTGCCCAATATGATGGGAGGTTAGGAACCCCACCCAGGAGCAATTCTGTAACTTATCCGAACCAGCGACCACCTGAGCTCTAGCCCTTCGGTCTTGTGCCATGACGTAGAAGATAGACGTCTTTTGTAGTTGTTCCAGGTGACCATAAAGTATGTTACTGATGCTTGGATTTGGTGGGAGGAATGTACATCTTAGGTCTTCAAGCAAGTGGTGTGTTACTGTTTCATTGGGGTGTTGACATAGGGGGGAGGAAGGGGATGTGTCTTTTGTAATTTTGTTTAAATGGCTCATGAGCGGTATGTGTTGTGTTCTCAGTTGAAAGATGATGCTTTGCTGGTGTCTTCTGCACTTATTTAGGCAAATCTGTAAAAGAGGCAGCCTGCATTGACTAAAGAAGACAGTTTTGCATTGACCACCATGAGGTGTTTGGCCAAGTCTTACCTTACTGGCCTGACCAATTGAGATGAACGGCCAAGTCTTACCTTACTGGCCTGACCAATTGAGATGAACGGCCAAGTCTTACCTTACTGGCCTGACCAATAGAGATGAACGGCCAAGTCTTACCTTACTGGCCTGACCAATTGAGATGAACGGCCAAGTCTTACCTTACTGGCCTGACCAATTGAGATGAACGGCCAAGTCTTACCTTACTGGCCTGACCAATTGAGATGAACGGCCAAGACTTACCTTACTGGCCTGACCAATTGAGATGAACGGCCAAGTCTTACCTTACTGGCCTGACCAATTGAGATGAACGGCCAAGTCTTACCTTACTGGCCTGACCAATTGAGATGAACGGCCAAGTCTTACCTTACTGGCCTGACCAATTGAGATGAACGGCCAAGTCTTACCTTACTGGCCTGACCAATGGAGATGAAGGGCCAAGTCTTACCTTACTGGCCTGACCAATTGAGATGAACGGCCAAGTCTTACCTTACTGGCCTGACCAATTGAGATGAACGGCCAAGTCTTACCTTACTGGCCTGACCAATTGAGATGAACGGCCAAGTCTTACCTTACTGGCCTGACCAATTGAGATGAACGGCCAAGTCTTACCTTACTGGCCTGACCAATTGAGATGAACGGCCAAGTCTTACCTTACTGGCCTGACCAATTGAGATGAACGGCCAAGTCTTACCTTACTGGCCTGACCAATTGAGATGAACGGCCAAGTCTTACCTTACTGGCCTGACCAATTGAGATGAACGGCCAAGTCTTACCTTACTGGCCTGACCAATTGAGATGAACGGCCAAGTCTTACCTTACTGGCCTGACCAATTGAGATGAACGGCCAAGTCTTACCTTACTGGCTTGACCAATTGAGATGAACGGCCAAGTCTTACCTTACTGGCCTGACCAATTAAGATGAACGGCCAAGTCTTACCTTAATGGCCTGACCAATTGAGATGAACGGCCAAGTCTTACCTTACTGGCCTGACCAATTGAGATGAACGCCAAGTCTTACCTTACTGGCCTGACCAATTGAGATGAACGGCCAAGTCTTACCTTACTGGCCTGACCAATTGAGATGAACGGCCAAGTCTTACCTTACTGGCCTGACCAATTGAGATGAACGGCCAAGTCTTACCTTACTGGCCTGACCAATTGAGATGAACGGCCAAGTCTTACCTTACTGGCCTGACCAATTGAGATGAACGGCCAAGTCTTACCTTACTGGCCTGACCAATTGAGATGAACGGCCAAGTCTTACCTTACTGGCCTGACCAATGGAGATGAAGGGCCAAGTCTTACCTTACTGGCCTGACCAATTGAGATGAACGGCCAAGTCTTACCTTACTGGCCTGACCAATTGAGATGAACGGCCAAGTCTTACCTTACTGGCCTGACCAATTGAGATGAACGGCCAAGTCTTACCTTACTGGCCTGACCAATGGAGATGAACGGCCAAGTCTTACCTTACTGGCCTGACCAATTGAGATGAACGGCCAAGTCTTACCTTACTGGTCTGACCAATTGAGATGAACGGCCAAGTCTTACCTTACTGGCCTGACCAATGGAGATGAACGGCCAAGTCTTACCTTACTGGCCTGACCAATGGAGATGAACGGCCAAGTCTTACCTTACTGGCCTGACCAATGGAGATGAACGGCCAAGTCTTACCTTACTGGCCTGACCAATGGAGATGAACGGCCAAGTCTTACCTTACTGGCCTGACCAATTGAGATGAACGGCCAAGTCTTACCTTACTGGCCTGACCAATTGAGATGAACGGCCAAGTCTTACCTTACTGGCATGACCAATGGAGATGAACGGCCAAGTCTTACCTTACTGGCCTGACCAATTAAGATGAACGGCCAAGTCTTACCTTACTGGCCTGACCAATTGAGATGAACGGCCAAGTCTTACCTTACTGGCCTGACCAATTGAGATGAACGGCCAAGTCTTACCTTACTGGCCTGAACAATTGAGATGAACGGCCAAGTCTTACCTTACTGGCCTGACCAATTGAGATGAACGGCCAAGTCTTACCTTACTGGCCTGACCAATTGAGATGAACGGCCAAGTCTTACCTTACTGGCCTGACCAATGGAGATGAAGGATGGAATCATTGATTTTCTCAAGCTGTATTTGTCGTGCCAAAGCCTCTCGTTGTTTACCGTTGGATCCGACGCCACAAAAAACTGAAGGAATAAACAAATTAAAGCTATGGGTTGTTTCTTTTCCAATCATTATCCGACTATCAAACAAGCTAAGACACATGAATGCATCATGTTCTTTACAATTAAAAACATAAAATTAATCGCAAAAAAAAAAATAATTTCTATTTAAGAAAATGAAAAATGCACTTTTGAGTGAATATATATGATTAACTCTCTCCTTACCAGCCATTTTCAGGATTTTCCTCAAAACTTCACACCCAACTAACATAAAAATATATTTTTTATCACTCAAACACAATAGCAGTAAAGATCTTGCAATACATAATTTCGTTAACAAAACATGCTCTATAACACACTTTTCAATTTTTACAATTTGTATGATGTACAAAATAAATTTGAATAAGAAAAATGTTGGTTGGTTGTATCGTAACGAATGTGACGATTTTCCTATAGTTGGTTAGAAGATTGTTAAACTATATCCCCCCAAAATGACTTTATGGAAAATTATCAATAAAAATAAGACTGTGTCATGGTCTGGTATATTGCGGTTATGTGGTCTTATGGTATGACATTCACTAGCTTTCGGATCGAAAGGTCCTGGGTTCGAGCCTCATGCTCGGCGCATAGTTGTGTCCTTGGAAAAGACTCTTTACTCACATTCTCTCACCGTACTCAGGTGTAAAATGAGTACCTGGCAGTTAACAGTGTTGTCTCAATCTGAAAAAATTGTAACATCCCCTAACAGGCGTCATGTCCCATCCTAAATGTTAAACTGTTGCTGTTGGCCAGGGACCCCTTGTAAAGCGCTTTGAGCACATTTATTAGTGGATATTGCTCTATATAAAAGCTCAATATATATATTAAAGAGCGTAACATTAACATATGATAAAAAAAAAACGCAAACAGAATATCCTCCGTTATAACACAAAAAAAAACGGGAAACTGATGTTGATGCTCTCCTCTTCATTAAAATACAAATTTAGGATACAATGGGAGGAGAATGATGAAGACCAACATATATACTTTTATTATTATTTTTTTTTTTTTTTCAATTTTCACCAGACCTGAATTTCAGCAGCCTCTACCTCCCACCCATCCATTCCCACATTAAAAAAAAAAAAAAATTAAAAAGAAAAAAAAATAAATTTTAAAATGAAAAAAAAAAAAAAAAGAAAAAATATATATGAAGAACACAGGGGGGGGGGGGGGGGGGGAAGGGGGAAGAGGGTGAGTCAATTTCCGATTTTGGAGACGTGAGGAAACATATTCATATACATTTAATTCATTTTCTTTTAGATAATGATATATTAGCATTTTTAGATAATAGAATTATTATTATTATTACTATCATTATCATCATTATTCACTTGTATTCTTACCTCATGATAGGTATCCTCCAACTCTCCATCGTACATCCATCTGAGCAAGGTGGTGTAGATGGGCTGACACACAGCTGTCAGTTGTTTGGAGATGAGGGATTTGATCTTTGGGTCCCCGTGTTGACTGTACGAGTAGATGGACGATGTGAGGGCACCACCTTTTTTACCTTTTGGAGACAAAAAAAAATATTTAAAAAAAAGACAAAACTGGAACTTTTGTTACAAGCTTTACTTCGTATAGATGAATTTCTTTTCTCAAAATAAGCTTGATCTTACTATTATTAAAAACTTTTTCTGGGTCTGTATTCATCTCTTGTGTAAAAATTTGAGTGAGTGTGCAGATGGACAGATATTTGTGAGTTGTCAATATGTGACGAAAACATATATACTGGTGTCAAATGCTAGAAATTTTCAGATAATTGCTATAAAAAGATTTTTTAAAAGATAAAATTCCCTTTATTCATCCTATAGGGGAATATTTTTCTCTGGGCTCTATTCCAAGGGAAGACTGGAATAACCCAGGCATCAGCCGCAGTGCAGAGCTGCAAACTGTGCTTGGGCAAGGTGACTTGCTCAAGGCCACACAGCGCAGCGGCAGATGATCGAACTCGGTACCTTTAAGGTACAAAGCAAAGACCGAACAGCTGAGCCACGCTGTCCCCTCTGACCTGAGACATCTAAAGCAAGACAGAAGAGGAAACGAACTTGATACCTTTCGGGTAAGAAGCAAAGACCGTACCACTGAGCCACCCTGCCCACTATCATTTCTTATTTACTCATCCTATACTGTTGGAATTCGTTTTTATTGCTTCTTTCAGTCCTTGTCTTTTCATTGTACTAGTTCTGATATTCCCTCTTTCTAAGTCATTTTTATTGCTTCTTTCAGTCCTTGTCTTTTCATTGTACTATTTCTGAAATTCCCTCTTTCTAAGTCATTTTTATTGCTTCTTTCAGTCCATGTCTTTTCTTTGTAATAGTTCTGATATTCCCTCTTTCTAAGTCATTTTTATTGCTTCTTTCAGTCCATGTCTTTTCTTTGTACTATTTCTGATATTCCCTCTTTCTAAGTCATTTTTATTGCTTCTTTCAGTCCATGTCTTTTCCTTGTACTATTTCTGAAATTCCCTCTTTCTAAGTCATTTTTATTGCTTCTTTCAGTCCATGTCTTTTCCTTGTACTAGTTCTGATATTCCCTCTTTCTAAGTCGTTTTTATTGCTTCTTTCAGTCCATGTCTTTTCCTTGTACTAGTTCTGATATTCCCTCTTTCTAAGTCATTTTTATTGCTTCTTTCAGTCCATGTCTTTTCCTTGTACTAGTTCTGATATTCCCTCTTTCTAAGTCATTTTTATTGCTTCTTTCAGTCCATGTCTTTTCTTGTACTATTCTGATATTCCCTCTTTCTAATATTTTTATTGCTTCTTTCAGTCCATGTCTTTTCTTGTACTATTCTGATATTCCCTCTTTCTAAGTCATTTTTATTGCTTCTTTCAGTCCATGTCTTTCTTTGTACTATTTCTGATATTCCCTCTTTCTAAGTCATTTTTTTGCTTCTTTCAGTCCATGTCTTTTCTTGTACTATTTCTGATATTCCCTTTTCTAAGTATTTTTTTTGCTTCTTTCAGTCCATGTCTTTTCTTGTACTATTCTGATATTCCTCTTTCTAAGTCATTTTTTGTGCTTCTTTCAGTCCATGTCTTTTCCTTGTACTATTCTGATATTCCCTCTTTCTAAGTATTTTTATTGCTTCTTTCAGTCCATGTCTTTTCTTTGTACTATTTCTGATATTCCCTCTTTCTAAGTCATTTTTATTGCTTCTTTCAGTCCATGTCTTTTCTTTGTACTATTTCTGATATTCCCTCTTTCTAAGTCATTTTTATTGCTTCTTTCAGTCCATGTCTTTTCTTTGTACTATTTCTGATATTTCCTCTTTCTTTCTAAGTCTGTTTTATTGCTTCTTTCAGTCCATGTCTTTTCCTTGTACTATTCTGATATTCCCTCTTTCTAAGTATTTTTATTGCTTCTTTCAGTCCATGTCTTTTCCTTTGTACTAGTTCTGATATTCCCTCTTTCAAGTCATTTTTATTGCTTCTTTCAGTCCATGTCTTTTCTTTGTACTATTTCTGATATTCCCTCTTTCTAAGTATTTTTTTGCTTCTTTCAGTCCATGTCTTTTCCTTGTATATTTCTGATATTCCCTCTTTCTAAGTCTTTTTATTGCTTCTTTCAGTCCATGTCTTTTCTTTGTACTATTCTGATATTCCCTCTTTTAAGTCATTTTTTGCTTCTTTCAGTCCATGTCTTTTCCTTGTACTATTCTGATATTCCCTCTTTCTAAGTCATTTTTATTGCTTCTTTCAGTCCATGTCTTTTCTTTGTACTATTCTGATATTCCCTCTTTCAAGTCATTTTTAATTGCTTCTTTCAGTCCATGTCTTTTCCTTGTACTAGTTCTGATATTCCCTCTTTCTAAGTCATTTTTTGTTGCTTCTTTCAGTCCATGTCTTTTCTTTGTACTATTCTATTTCTGATATTCCCTCTTTCTGAGTCATTTTTATTGCTTCTTTCAGTCCATGTCTTTTCCTTGTACTAGTTCTGATATTCCCTCTTTCTAAGTCATTTTTATTGCTTCTTTCAGTCCATGTCTTTTCTTTGTACTATTTCTGATATTCCCTCTTTCTAAGTATTTTTTGTTGCTTCTTTCAGTCCATGTCTTTTCTTTGTACTATTTCTGATATTCCCTCTTTCGAAGTCATTTTTATTGCTCCTTTCAGTCCATGTCTTTTCCTTGTACTATTTCTGATATTCCCTCTTTCTAAGTATTTTTTATTGCTTCTTTCAGTCCATGTCTTTTCTTTGTACTATTTCTGAAATTCCCTCTTTCTAAGTCATTTTTATTGCTTCTTTCAGTCCATGTCTTTTCTTTGTACTATTTCTGATATTCCCTCTTTCTAAGTATTTTTTGTTGCTTCTTTCAGTCCATGTCTTTCCTTTGTACTAGTTCTGATATTCCCTCTTTCGAAGTCATTTTTATTGCTTCTTTCAGTAAATGTCTTTTCTTTGTACTATTTCTGATATTCCCTCTTTCTAAGTCATTTTTATTGCTTCTTTCAGTCCATGTCTTTTCATTGTACTATTTCTGATATTCCCTCTTTCGAAGTCATTTTTATTGCTCCTTTCAGTCCATGTCTTTTCTTTGTACTAGTTCTGATATTCCCTCTTTCGAAGTCATTTTTATTGCTTCTTTCAGTCCATGTCTTTTCTTTGTACTAGTTCTGATATTCCCTCTTTCTAAGTCATTTTTATTGCTTCTTTCAGTCCATGTCTTTTCCTTGTACTATTTCTGATATTCCCTCTTTCTAAGTATTTTTTGTTGCTTCTTTCAGTCCATGTCTTTTCTTTGTACTAGTTCTGATATTCCCTCTTTCTAAGTCATTTTTATTGCTTCTTTCAGTCCATGTCTTTTCTTTGTACTAGTTCTGATATTCCCTCTTTCTAAGTCATTTTTATTGCTTCTTTCAGTCCATGTCTTTTCTTTGTACTAGTTCTGATATTCCTTCTTTCTTTCTAAGTCTTTCGTAACCTCCAGCCAGGACGTTTTAAATAGTGTTAACATGCAAAAAGTTTTTATTATTCATGTACATGACCATCCATTCCATCTGCACCGATTTCTTTGAATTTTGTGTGCTAAATTTCTATTTTGATCTCTCCTCAGAATTATTGAAAACTATTGGTAAATAGAGATATGATTTTAAAAAGAAAATAGTTAAGAAAAGATTAGAAGAAAAAAAGAATGTTTTTTCAAAGCTTTTATAAGAAAGGATATCTTTGATCAATCCAAATAACATCATTTATATCAATTAATAGAAATTTACAACATTTGACTGAAAAAGATGACGTTTATATTTTACAAGACTATAAGAGGATCAAAAGCATTCCATAAGTTTTGTGCAAAATTAAAAAAAGAAAAAAAAAAAAAGGAAAACTTTACTACTAAATGCAGATCCAAATAACATCATTATATCTATTAATTAAAATTTACAAAATTTGGATTAAAAACACGACGTTTATATTTTATAAGACTATAAGACGAACAAGAACTTTCCATAAGTTTTGTGCAAAAGAAAAAATAGAAAACTTTGTTACAAAATGCATATTGAGTCGTGAAAATGACAGCGGTCGCACCAACCTCTTGAGATGTCTACAAGAGCGGCCAAGAACTTGAGTCTCTTGATAGAATCGAAGGTCCAAACCCTCAACCTTGCCAGGGTCATGTTTGACACAGATTCCCCCAAACCTGGGTCTAAGTCTTGGTGAATCTGAAAGTAAAATAAATACAAACATTATTAAACAAATAAGACAATACTCTTTAGAAAGAGGGCAGTGATAGGATTTGTAAGAAGTATACAAAACGACAATAAAACAAACAAAAAAAACCCCCCCAAAAAATAGAGCTTTTATATAGCACAATATCCACTATGCTCAAAGCGCTTTACAAAGGCTCCCTGACCAACAGCAACACGTAACATGTAGAACGGGACATAACGCCTCTTAGGCGACAGCCAGGTACTCATTTTACACCTGAGTACGGTGAGAGAATGCGAGTAAAGAGTCTTTTCCAAGGACTCAACTATACGCTGAGCGAGGCTCGAACCCAGGACCTTCCAATCCGAAAGTGAGTGTCATACCACAAGACCACATAGCCCACTGCTGTTTATTTCTTCATAAAATCGGATCACTTAGTTATACTGCTGGAACCCAGCAAGTGACTGACAACAGCAGCTGCATGCTGTAAAATTGGCTACCTGGACGGGGATTCCCCTTTTTGAGGGTTAAGACACAAAGTATTGCATTTTCGTGATGTAATATAACACCATATCTAGATGACCACTTACATTACAAAAATATTAACTAATGGAACAGACATTAATACTTTCACTTGTTATGTTGGTTCTTTTTTCGTTTTATTGTGATTATTCTGATAGGTTTTATAAGCAATTTAAAATCCCTACTATTTTAAAATATTTTTGTTGTTGTGCGGACAATAAAAAATTCAAATCTTTAAAATCAGACGTTGGATTCCGATACCAATTACTGCTTTGTCCAGTCTTAATATTATTACACACAGTAAAACATTCATTTTCTGATTCAACACATTTTAACTACGTTTTTAATGGTCATAAATGTAATGGGCTGGACATCTGGTATGTTCTCTTAATTTGTATTTTATAATGTATTTAAAAGATATGGAGATAAGTTGATTAAACAATTTAACACACTCCTAAAGAACATATAAAGCAATATATTGTGTGTGTAGGTTTTACTTCACTATTACAAATAGAAACAAAATCATCGTCATTACACCAAACAACAACACCATCACAGTGGCGTAGTAGATAATACAAGCAATGAATATGGCAGAAAAAGGCATCCTCTCTCTTCCTCTCTCTCTCACTCTCTTTCTTTCTTTCTTTCTCTCTCTCTCTCTCCCTCCCCCCTCTCTCTCTCTCTCTCTCTCTCTCTCTCTCTCTCTCTCTCACACACACACACACATGCCTACATACACACATACATCCTGCATATATACACACATACAAACGTAAAAGACAGGCTAAGAGAAATGCATCACATTCACACTACACCTAATTCATATCACTGACAACAACGATAAAACATCAACAGTTAGTACAGATAGTATTCCACAAAGGCAAGTTTGACTGGGGAAAATAAGAAGAGGGGAAGTGGGAGCGGGGGGGGGGGGGGGGGGGGGGAAGAGTACTCAAACATAGCCAAGATAGAGAATATAATAGTGGCACCTCCTAGGAATTAAGAGATATTCAGACATTATTCTCAATATTCACAATGTACAAGTAGTGCAGCCGGTGAATAAAACCTTCCCACACCAATCAACAGAGACATGAATGAAACAAACCCATTCATTTCATATTTCTTAAATCAGTAACAGATGTGTATTTAAGAACTATTATTGTAGGGCTACTTGCAGAGTGTATATATATATTCCTGTACTACAATAAGTATGACTTCTTCACTCCTTTACCATATTCGTGGGAACTTTTAATGATAAAACTGTAGAATTGGTGTAGTAAAGTTTTCCATGGTCAGTGGGAGTCCAGGAAATGATTATGACATTGTTTACATTGTGTAACTGGTCCAAATTCATCACCCACCATAGCCTGGACATCTCATAGACTGCTAGATATTCCCAGTGAAATTTGATACCCCACCCCTACACTTGTTACATATTTGTTGAACTGAATTAACATTAGTGCAACAGAAAGTAGACAGTTTGTACTATGTACCAGTGTGAATAAAAATAAACTGCAACGTCTGATTGTTGTTGTAGGGATTCCAGAAACATTTGATTTAAATGATAAATGTAGTGAAAATGTGAGTCTACTTTGCTGTCTTCCTGAGAGAGAAATATACTGATGATATCTATGATATTTAGTCCACTGTGTGAGGGGGATTTCAATCTATAACATGAGTGATATAGATTTACATTTAAGATAATTGTGGCTTGGCTATGCCATTATTTATCAGACCAATTAGACTACTCGCTTCACTGACTGCAGGCACGTGCCATACCAGAGCGCAGGTAAAGAGAAGGAGAGTAGTGACCTCTTGACCTAGCATCTCAACTAAGTGATCCGCTGGTAAACCACTGTGAGCCGCAATAGTGACCGAAATGCTAAAAACAAAATCATTGTTTGTTTTTGTTTTTCAGTGTTTTTGCGACACATTTTGGTCGTTTCAGCATCAGTAAAAAAAAAAAGAAGAAAACGGGATAGTCAAAAATTCTAGATTCACAATTCAAAGCACCCAAGTAAAAGTAAGATAAAGGGGAATTGGTTCAAATAGGGAATGGATGTAGATGCCAAGAGCATACAATCAGTGTAATTAGTTTGAGATCACCTAACTGTTTATGATCTCATCCAGACGTAAACACAGGATCCCACCAGGATGAACACGTTCAATTGTTTACAAACCATTAATATATTCAAAACAAAAAACATAATACATAACAGAGAGAAAATTTACAAGGAAAATACAAATATCACCCCCTCCCCATGACTAATACTATATACATTTGACTGTTTCCCTCTCAGCCATGGACTCTGGCAACGGCCAGGACAAAACCAATCAATCACATTCCAAGACAAAGACAGAAAGCATTTCAGAAAATAGATATAGACATAGCAAGTGACCTCCTGCCCACCATGGGAGGTCAAAAGATCCCACCCAGACAAAACAATCGTAGATTCAAAGAAAAGAAAAGTGAAGTAGCTGTTCCAACGAAATTCCAAACAAACATCCGACAATGAATTTGGAAATTTGATGGAAAACAATGCATTGGAATCAACTACATCTCTTGTGCTGATGTCATAGTGGTAATCAGGAGGTCCGAGGTTTGATCCCCACAATTGAGGCTAGCTGATATTTATTGGGATGATTTTGTCCAGTATTTTTCTCTCTGCTAGCATTGTATGACACAGTTTGTTAATATTTTTAAAAAATGTTTTTAAGGGTTTTACGGCACTTGCAACACATTAAGGTCATATCAGCACCAGTAAAAAGGAAGAAAATGGGATAGTAAAAAGTTCTAGAATTACAATTAAAGCACCCAAGAAAAGGTAAGACAAAAGGGATTTGGTTAAAATAAGAGACAGATGTAGATTCCAAGAGCACACTATCAAAGTACTTAGTTTGAGATCACTAAAAGTCTTATCCAGACACAAGCACAGGTCCCTACTAAGAGGAATACACTCATATGTTTTACAAATCGTATATTATAATATAAAGAACATATTACAGTGCATAACAGAGAGATGACTTACAAGGGAAAAAATATCATCTCCCGAAACTAACTATACATTTGACTGTTTCCCTCTCAGCCAGGGCATCTGGCCAGGACCAGGACAAAACCAAGTAATCTCATTCCAAGACAAAGACAGAAAGCATGTTGGAAAACAGATATAGGGGGATAGAAGACGCAGTAAGTACCTCCCTGCCCTATATGGGAGACACAGTTTCATATACAACTTTTCACTCTACTAGTATTGTATGACACAGTTTCATATACAACTTTCCACTCTACTAGTATTGTATGACACAGTTTCATATACAACTTTCCACTCTACTAGTATTGTATGACACAGTTTCATATACAACTTTTCACTCTACTAGCATTGTATGACACAGTTTCATATACAACTTTTCTCTCTGCTAGCAATGGTGTATGACACAGTTTCATATACAACTTTTCTCTCTGCTAGCAATGTTGTATGACACAAATTCAGATACAACTTTTCAGAGTCTTATCTTGCACCCGTGTCTGCCTCCTTATCATTCACTTTCTTACTTGCCATTCGGCACAGAGAAGATTAGTAACAGATTACACACAATTACAGATTTCCTTCAAGCGTCCGGTCAATCTAAAATGTGAATGTTACCAAACCCAATTTTAGTGAACCTTCACACAACACGAGTTATATTAAATGAAGAAACAGGAGATTCGATCTATGTTGCTTTTTAAGAATTTACGGAGCTTATTTTGTTTCTCTTCTTCTATATATCAAGAAATCTAACTTGTAATCATTCAGGCATTAAAAAAAAAGAAGGAGAAAAAGAAAAAAAAAGAATGTCCCATGAAAAATACAGTTTCAGAAATAAATTGTAAAAAAAAAAAAAAGTTTAAATCAAAAACAAAACATAATGATTAAAGAAAATAGAAAAAAAAACCCCGATTGGTTTTGAGTAAAAACAGGATTTATTCTACATATTGTGTTTAAAGGACATAAAGCTTACCTGTGCCTCCAAGACAGCAATATGCCTCAGGTACTCTGTCATCTCCTGACGTAACGAAGCACAAAAACTCTGAAGGTAACACAAGAGGAGATCAATAAATTAAAAGATTTTAAAAAATAAAAATAAAATTCCCTTTATTAATCCCATAGGGGAAATTTGTATCTAGGGTCTACTCTATTCCAAGGGAAGACTGGAATAAACCAGGCGTCAGCCGCAGTGCAGCACCGCAAATGTGACCCTTTGTCTCGAAACGGTATTATGTCGGGATGATTTGGACCCCGAAAAGTGACTTTAGAATTAAATTGATAGTCAATACCAATTTTTGAGCTTTTGCATTATGAGAAATTGTCTTCATTCTGTAACATAACAAATTGAAACAAACCTCAAGTTTCATGTTTATGTCAATAAATTCAATTATTTGCACCTAAGCCATCCCAACATAATACCGTTTAGAGATGGTGGGTCACAAATTGAGCAGGTGATCGAACTCTGTACCTTTAAGGTACAAAGCAAAGACCGTACAGCTGAGCCACGCTGTTCCCTCTGACCTGAGACATAAAAAGCAAGACAGAAGAGGGAACAAAAAAAAAAAAAAAACCGAAATAGGGAATGGGTTTCAAGTTAAGGTCAAATATTTATTTTTTAAAAACTCACCTGATTTCATAATTATTTATATTACTCGTCGGCCAGAACTGAAATCAGCAAACCATTACACAAACCGTTGGGCTCATTGTAAATCCCAACATATAACTATGTTTAAATGAGTATTATATTTTAAAAACATCTTTACATATTCAAATTGATTACATTTTAAATAATCTAAGTTAATATTGATAACTTTGCACAATTTTTTATCGCCTGTTCTTCAAAATAATACTTTAAAAATCTGGTACTGGAGCAAAAAAAAAATCTGAAGAAAAAGAATTCGTTCTATTGATGCTTTTTAACAATTCACTGAGCATATTTTGTTTATCCTCTCCTACATATTAAGAAATAATGCATGAAATCAAATCATGTAGAATACCCCATGAAAAATAGAAAAATAAGAAAAATTAAAAAATGATGTGTAAAAAAACAAAAAAAAATAAAAAAAACAAAAACAAAGCAAAACATACCAACCCCCCCCCCCCCAAAAAAAAAAAATAAATAAAACAAAGAAAAATAACGTGATTACAAAAAGGAAAGAGACACAGAGTCAAATTATTCAACATTTGCTGCATGAACTAGACCGTTTTTTACAGGTCCTAAACGACGTATAATGGGAGATAATCCCATTCATTCATGTCTGCCCTATACTAGACTATGCACACACACACACACACACATACTCGCTTAATAGTTTTAACTTCTCTCTCTCTCTCTCTCTCCTATCCTATTCACTATTATACTGGCCCATCACTGGCCCCTCCCACGTTTCTTCTCCTCTTCATTTCTCTCCATATATTATATATATATATTATCAAATATGATTTTCTTTTCTTAATATCTTTTGCTCAATTTGTATGACCCTAATGACCCTGGAGGAAGGCCAAGGACAAAAATATTGTTTTTGGTTTTTTTTTTTTTTTGTTTGTTTGTTGCTTTAGGTCTCTTCCAACACAATTGAGGTTATATGAGAGACCGCTGAAACAAAAAAACAAGCAATCTAACAAAAATAGTACAAATGTAAATCAAAATCATAACCTAAAGATATCATAAGCTAAATTATAAATAACCAAGAACAAACAGGCAGAAGATTTACAGAAAAAAAAATATCCCCTGTCAAAAATACAATCACAAACCAAAGAAGCAGGATAGGCTAGTAAAGAGAAGAAGAAACGACATCACTATCGGATCGTACACCCATGCGAACACCATAGGTATATGATTCAAGGGTGATGCTCCCATCCAACCACCCGCTTTTTGGTTTTTAATTGGTATTGTTTCAATAGATGTGGTATAACACTCGCTTTCGGATCGGAAGGTCCTGGGTTCGAGCCTAGGTCGGCGCATAGTTGAGTCCTTGGAAAAGACTCTTTACTCACATTCTCTCACCACACTCAAATGTTAAACGAGTACCTGGCAGTCAACAGCGTTGTCTCTGTCGGAAAATTTGTAATATCGCCTAACAGGCGTCATGTCTTGTTCTACATGTTACATGTTGCTGTTGGTCATGGACCCCTTGTAAAGCGCTTTGAGCACATTTAGTGGATATTGCGCTACATAAAAGCTCTAGTTTTACAATTTAGCCTCTATGTTGCCTTCCCATACCTGTCCCACCAAACCAAACGCCTTGTCTGTGCTGTGGTGTTCTACATAGGACCTGATTTTGGCGTACAGCCAGCCACACTCCGATATCTTCAACATTTCAATCCGTTGACCTTTTGAAATACCAACCTGCCAGAAAGAAAAGAAATACATTATCCAAACTTACACTTTTTATTCTTATTGAAAAAAAAAAAGAACTCAATCAGAGACAATGTGTGTGCGTCCCTGACATAATTAGTCGTATGGTGAAAATGTTTGTTTTTGCAATTTTTTTTTTGGTATTTTTTAAATGCCCAATGTCTCCTGAGCATTTTAATCTTTATTTGAAGCAAATCGGATGATTTTTCATGAAGTTATGGTCATATGCATGGGCTAGGGTGTGAAACCCTAATTTTGAGAAAATCGCTTCCAAAGTTGACAAGAGTTGATATTAAGTATAATAATTACCTTCATTAAAAAATTAAAATAAAATATTTAGGAGTAGAATTCAATTAAAATATATCAACAATATGTAGGAAAAACTTTGATTTAATGATTTTTGATAACTCATTTTACATAAAAATTGACCTCTTGACTAAAATTGTCAATATCTTCTCCGTTCGAAACTTTTCACCTTGTGACTGATTATCTCAGGGACACCCACATTTAAGCAGATTCCAGAAACAGGTTTTTGTAAATGTGTAAGTTTCTATAGAAATTGATGAGTACACTGGTAAAAATTAATTGTACTGTATTAAGTGGAGATTTTGTCTCCTGGGGGTGGGGGAGATGTGACATGTCTCGTCTTTCACGTTAATCAATGCTGTTGGCTGGGGGCTCCTTGTGAAGCACTTTGCGCATGTTTAGTGGATATTGTGCTATATAAATGCTCAAGTTTATTTTTAAAAAAAGTGAAATGCTCATCTAGTGTCCCCATTTTCTGGAATGTCTTTGTCTTACCCCCGAGTCAATCTTAAACTGTTGTCTCGTTGTATCCATCTTGATGTACTTTCCGTCAATGCCTTGCATGGCGTATACCAGATCTTTTAACAGTAGACTCTCTGGAATGTCCTGGGAGGCTGGAAGTTGAGATCGGAATAAATAATTAATAAATAAATATAATTCGCTCCATTGCTACATGTCGAGCACTAATTGTACCATATTTGTATCCAACATGATTCAATATAGATAATTATGATCAACTTCTACAATATTGTTTCGAACGTTCGCTCTCATCAGGAAGTCATCAAGAAATTGATCATAATTATACTTGAAATGTTTATAAATAGCTCATTTTATCAAAAAGTTGAGCACTATAATTTCATGGTTTTTGATTTTATAATTTATATTATATATATATATATATATATATATATATATATATATATATATATATATATATATATATATATATATATATAATATATATATATATATATATATTATATTTTATATATATATATATATATATATATATATATATATATATATATATATATATATATATATTATATATAATATATATATTATATTATATATATAATATATATATATATATATATATATATATATTATATATAAATTATAAAATCAAAAACCATGAAATTATAGTGCTCAATATATATATAAACAAATGCAATAATATAAGTCATAATCACTCAAACCAGAATTTTTGTCCCATTTTCATAAAAATAAAGTGTATTTGTCAATTTTATTTTATTTTACAATTGCCATGCTGATAACTCATCTATTGTCATTCCTGTCTCTGTCAATAAATTTTACTTTTACTGCAATGAAAAAGAGTCTTTTGGTCATTTTGTTACCAATGTAATTTAAACAACGCAAAAATAATGTAAACATCACTGGCCCAATAATGCGAATTTAACTTAGAAAATCATATACATCAGAAACGAAAAGAAAACCAAAAACAATAACTTACTGTTATCTCCCAAAACAGCCAGTGGTTTTCTGGTGGTAGGAACTAGAGATTCAATATCTGGTGAAAATTTATAGAAAAAAAAAGTATGTAATAAGTATTTAACCAGATATAATTTTTTTTAAAAAAGGATATAAAATGACTGAGTTATGTATGGTTCCAATATTAGCAGCAGTACAATAGACACGTTATTATAAACACTCCAGTACATCCATTCACCACCTTGTTGGTGTTGCTTTCTATGAGAAAGTCAGATCATACAACAAGCTGAGTGGTAGTATACAAAGGACATATTATAACCATTTTTGATGGTTTTCATTTCGATGAAAATCTTCTGAAATAATTCAAAGAAAACTCAGTTATGGATGATAACTCCCTTTCAATGCATTGCATTTATGAATGCCAAAGAATAGATTTAGTACTTTTTTTAAACGACATAACTGCTATTTTAATTTACTACTCCTCTACACACTCGGAGGATAAACTGGCCTAAATCAAATCTAGCTTCCCATCCAGACATTTTAGATAGAAGCATCCATGAAATTTGATATGCTATTGGCCCAGTAGGGCCTCATAATTACGTTTCATAAATTATGAACAGTGACGATATTCTATAGGGTAACAGTGACAATATTCTATAGGGTAACAATGACAATATTCTATAGGGTAACAGTGACAATATTCTATAGGGTAACAGTGACTTAATTCTATAGGGTAACAGTGACAATATTCTATAGGGTAACAGTGACAATATTCTATAGGGTAACAGCGACAATATTCTATAAGGTAACGGTGACAATATTCTATAGGGTAACAGTGACAATATTCTATAGGGTAACAGCGACAATATTCTATAGGGTAACAGTGACAATATTCTATAGGGTAACAGTGACAATATTCTATAGGGTAACAGTGACTTAATTCTATAGGGTAATTCTGAAATAGCCATTAAATTAATTCAATTTATCGACTTGGTTTATCTTTAAATATGCCCTGCTCCAAAACTTTGCATTATAACCAGGCCTTTACTGTCGACGTTTTCACTAGTCCAAGACTTGCCAACTGATGACAATCGTGTGACTTCTTATTCTTATATTTTACCCATGAAGAGAGCTTTTATTTTGTTTTTGGTTCGTTTATTTTATGTTTGTTTTTTTTTTGGGGTGGAGAGAGGTTTTGGTATATTTTCAGAAGAAAAACAGTCAGTTTCTATACAATAAGCAATATGCAATGACGATTTTACAACTCAGGATTGTGTTTTCATATTCTAAATGTTTCATTCTTCATCCCTAGAATGTCTCAAAATACAACCAAAAATTTTTTTTTAAAAATCAAAAACAATTCTAAAAGCTGACCGCATTTTCTTGTTTTTCATATCCTTGTAAAGATTCAGTTTCGCGTTAAAAAAAAAAAAATTCTTACTAAAGTAAGCAATCCTATAAAAATTTGTTTTTTAAATTGAGCTTTATATATTGCAATATCTACTAAATATGCTCAAAGCGCTTTACAAGGGGTCCCTGGTCAACAGCAACATTTAACATGTAGGAAGGGACATGGCGCCTGTTAGGCGATATTACAATTTTTTTTTCCGAACAAAGACAACGCTGTTAACGGTCAGGTACTCATTTGACACCTGAGTACGGTGAGAGAATGTGAGTAAAGAGCCTTTTCCAAGGACTCAACTATGCGCTGAGCATGAGGCTCGAACCCAGGACCTTCCGATCCGAAAGCGAGTGTCATACCACTAGACCACATAGCCGTAAAAAGGATATACAGCTTGGCAAGCATGTAACTCATAATAACTTACCTGCATGTTGTTTTCCCCTACCAAGTATATCTGGTTTGTAACCTCCGACATCTCCCTCTCCTCTCTGTCCTGCTGGTGTGTTTAAATAACTAAATATGAAAAACAAAAAAAACCAAGAAAGATAAGAATTAGAACGAAAATAAATATTAGCATGAATTCTAGTTTCTGTGGAACGAATGACAATTTGTTAGACTTATTTTTTAAATCCTGAAGCTTTCCAATCCTTACATAAGCTATGAATAACACAAACTTTCATTGCGATGATGATGATGATGATTATTATCATTATTATGATGATGATCTTGATAATAATGATGGCAAATTAAATATGATGAAGTCAACAACAACAATGACGAAAGGTTGGATTCACTACCTTGGTGCAAAAGATTGTGGGACAGGGGAAGGTTCACCACTGCGGAAATCTCTGCCGTGAATGCTACTGATCCCACTGCTCCCACCAGTACGCTGGGAAACGGCAGAGAGACTCATAGCAGCCGACGATGATGCGCTGTGATGGCCACTGGCACCGCCCACCATCATATGTGACCTTCCTCCTGTACTTCCTGTCTCGTATGCCTTGTGTTGATGTTGGTGTCTACTGCCACTGCTGCTGCTGCTGCCTCCTCCAGCATTACTGTAAGGTGTCGACACCAGATGAAGTGGAAGACCTTGGTTGAACAGATGATTGCTTGACACCTTTTTCTGAATATATATCAAAATAGAAAATCCCAGGAAATCAGTCAATATTATGAGGATGAGATCTTATGTGCTCGACACCTTTTTCTGAATATATATCAAAATAGAAAATCCCAGAAAAATCGGTCAATGTTATGAGGATGAGATCTTATGTGCTCGACACCTTTTTCTGAATATATATCAAAATAGAAAATCCCCAGAAAAATCGGTCAATGTTATGAGGATGAGATCTTATGTGCTCGACACCTTTTTCTGAATATATATCAAAATAGAAAATCCCCAGAAAAATCGGTCAATGTTATGAGGATGAGATCTTATGTGCTCGACACCTTTTTCTGAATATATATCAAAATAGAAAATCCCAGAAAAATCGGTCAATGTTATGAGGATGAGATCTTATGTATGTGATGCTATCTTGTAAAATTATTAAACTTTTCAAGGGTTTAGTTGAATGTCGCTTTTCAATATTTTTGTATTATTCAACAAGTGCTGTAAGTCCATAGATTAGCTAGGAAGTTTACATTTTACAAAATAAATAGATAAAAATAATCAAGGCATAATGAGTTAACTGAGTGTTCAGAGTTGCAGTTCCAGTCACTTCACAAAACAAACTGTAAAGAAAAAACTAGAGGTGCCTAAATGAGCCACTAAAATGGAGAGAAAGATAAAGTGAGTAAATGTGACTCTTATATAAGGGAACACTTGGCCTTCGTCAGGAGACATACAACAAAACACAAATTATATGTAAGGTTACAAAACATCACATTGTGTAGCAATGACTATGAAAAATGTTTTTTTCTCTTTTTGAGGAAAATTTTTGTCTAAAATCAAAGCCCTATCTCCACTGAGTAAAAATGTTTTTGAATTTTGAAAATCCATTCATAAATAAACAAGTTATGCAGTTTCAATGGTGTCATTTATTTGGATGACCTGCAAAGAGGAAAAAAACGCGAAAATATGGGACACTTTTTCGGCATTTTTTTTTCGACCTTTGGGTTGTATCTTGCGTAATAAGTGGATTAAAAGATTGAAACTTGAAAAGCAAATTAGGGTGGTGTTTTGTAAAATACGGGAAAAGTACTCGTCATATTCATATGAAATTTTACAACCAAAAAGAAGAAATGTTCATGTATTACCTTGTCAGCGACAAAACCTCCACGCCCAGTAGTTTTAGAAATATTTTACTCCAAAGAGTAAAAATCTATTTTTAACGGTCTTCTGGTAATCGCACGAGTTTTGTCGCTTGACATAATCTACAATGACCTTTTTTCTAACTGTGTGCCAACTTTCAGTCATATTCATTGATAAACAGCGTCGTAATTAATTTTTTTAAATAGCATATACGAAACGGCTTCGTCCCATATTTTGACGCGAATTCTGGCACTTCGTGAGCGAAAAAGAGGCCAAAAGATTTGTGCGGGATAGTCATTGCTACATTGTGTCAAACTGTAAAGACAATGGCATTTCATATAACTTCAATATAGTACATCTATTTTTATTATTTGTTCAATAAAATTTTTGAAGGGGGGGATGGGGGGGGGGGGGGGGGAGTGACACACGAGAAGAATTTCATGTTGAGAACCGGTACAATTGAACTTTTCCTTACCTGGGGCTGGGTACCACTTAAATCACTCAACTTATGAAGAAGATGAAGGATAGCCCCTCTGTTGCGAAGATGACCCTGTGAAACACAAACAAAAAGAAAACAATAACATTGTAAATGTTGAAGAATTGGTCCACACACATCCTCCTATTTCACATATCAAAACTTAACCACAATTTATATTTTTGTTTTTCTAAATTAACTTGCCGGAGTCAACATACAACAAACACACAAGAACATACACATTTGTGACAACCCATTATCATGTTGTTTATAAAGGGAGTGGATAAAATAAATATCAAATAATAATTTGTTTTCTGAGGTGTTGAGCGGAGAGCACTACACAACCATATATAATACATAGTGCAGCTATGTGGTCTTGTGGTATGACACTCGCTTTCGGATCGGAAGGTCCTGGGTTCAAGCCTCGTGCTCAGCGCAATAGTTGAGTCCTTGGAAAAGACTCTTTACTCACATTCTCTCACCATACTCAGGTGTAAAATGAGTACCTGGCCGTTAACAGCGCTGTCTTTGTCCAAAAAAATTGTAATATCGCCTAACAGGCGTCATGTCCCGTCCTACGTGTTAAATGTTGCTGTTGACCAGGGACCCCTTGTAAAGCGCTTTTAGTGGATATAGTGCTTTATAAAGCTCAATTTAAAAGCTCAATTTTGTGAAATGGTGATTAGATTATAACTCACCTGCGCATTTAGTTTTCTGTGACAATCTACAAAAGTAGCCGCTTCTTTGACTCTATTGTTATTCACCACTGAGGAGCAAATAGAACATAAAAATACGGCTATAAAATATGGCATTTTTCATTGTTTCACCATGCTATGCATGTTTTAAAAATACTTCCTTCCCCTCCCCCCTGGCCAGACGAAACAAAAAAAAAAAAAAATTTTCATACAGTTCAAATCACCTGTTAGGCACCCTTTTAGAAATTATTTGTACAAACACTCTTTATCATATCTGTCACTGTATGTAGCGAAATGATTTTAAAAAATAGAGATTTTATATAGCGCAATATCCACTAAATATGCTCAAAGCGCTTTACAAAGGGTCCCTGACCAACAGCAACATGTGACAAGTAGAACGAGACACGACGCCTGTTAGGCGATATTACAAATTTTCCGACAGAGACAACGCTGTTGACGGCCAGGTACTCATTTTACACCTGAGTACAGTGAGAGAATGTGAGTAAAGATTCTTTTCCAAGGATTCAACTATGCGCTGGGCAAGGCTCGAACCCAGTACCTTCCATAGCCGCATCAACCATATCTGAATCCAGCAGGATCCCTTGTGTGCAAATTGCCATTCTCATGCTACAGCATCGGAACCAGAGTTCTGCAATGATTGTTATCATTCAGTCACTGACCAGGTTCATCATCACTTTCTGGGTTGTTTTTTTTTGGGGGGGGGGGGGGGGTTTACGAGAAGAAATATAGGAAAAGAAAAAAAAAAAAACAACTTACACTTTTTTTTGACACTCTCGGCAATTTGAAATTCATCAATGTGACTGTGTGGATGGCTTCTGTAAAATAAAAATGAAACAAACAGTTTATTGATCATGTCTCTTTGCAGGCTAATTGCACATTGAGATAATGCATTAGCTAACTCATTCTACCTATTAGTTTTGTCTTATGTCGAGAACATTTAAGATTGGAATACTTCACATACTACAGTGGTTTCCATGATGACGTCCAAACCTGGATTGATATCTTAAAAGAACATAGAAGTGTAACCGAACGATACTACGAGGGCTCTTTCATAATTAACCGAAAAATGCCTGTAAAATCCGCGTTTTTTATGCTATCAACAAAATTCTTGCACGTGTTCATACCTTGACTCGTCCTTCATTTCTCTACGTTACAGCCAAGTCTGTCGACACACTTCTGCCAACGCCGCACCATGGAATAGATACCCTCTCGGAAGAAATTTCCGTCACGGTTTTGTAGCCATTTCCGCACATGGTCAACAAGCTCTTCATCGACATCAAAGCGCTTTCCTGCCAGCTCACGTTTCAGTGGCCCAAAGAGGTGATAATCAGATCGTGCGAGGTCTGGACTGTGTCGTGGGTGTGGTAAAATCTCCCATCCATATTTCTCTAGCCAACCTTGCGTCACTCGTGCTGTGTGGGGTGTAGCGTTGTCGTGTTGCAAAATGACCCCGTTGGTCAACTGCCCTGGGCGTTTTCTGCGAATGGCCTCCCTAAGCTTGTCAAGAGTTTGGCAGTACCTTGCAGCATTGATTGTTTCTCCAGGTCGTAAGGTTTCGAACAGAATAACACCACGACTGTCCCAGAAAACAGTTCCCATTATTTTCTTTGCTAACCGCATGACTTTGAATTTCTTCGCGACAGGTGAGGATGGATGTTTCCATGTCATCGAATCTTGCTTTGTTTCTGGGGTGCAATGGTGCAACCAAGTCTCATCACCGGTGACTATGCTGTCAAGAAAAGTCACATCATACCCTAGAAAGTCTCCGCCGGCGTTGGCAGTATGCCCGTGAACCCTGCGTGAGCTCTTGCTTCTTCTCAAAAGTTCCCTGCAGATGTCCAATCTTTGTTCTTTATGATTGTCTGTCAATTGCTTAGGAACCCATCTTGCGCTGACTTTTCTGTAGCCAAGTTCATCAAATACAATTCTATGGGCAGAAGTTTCCGAAATTTCAAGACTGCTTGCGATTTCATGAAGTTTCAACCTCCTGTCTTGACGAATAACCTCATCAACTCGCTTCACATTGTCTTCTGATGTCGCAGTTATCGAACGCCCTCTCCCTTCACTGTCTGTCAAGTCGGAATGGCCGGCTTCAAACAAATTACACCAGTGATAGACTTGTGTACGGCTTATAACATGCTCACCATATACACTCTGAAGTTCTTTATGAATTTCGGTAGGATTCAGACTTTTGGCGTTCAAAAAACGTATGACAGCTCTGATTTCCTCCTTTGACCAAGTTTCAAGGTGGGCCGCCATCTTTAAAATCGTCTAGAAATTCATTGTGCAAAATGATGCACTTCATAATTTCTGGGAATATCCGTAAGGAAATAAGGAATATCATGTCGTTTACAGAATTAAAAAATCTCCACTGGTTGCTGAGCAATGGGCATTTTTCGGTTATTTCTGAAAGAACCCTCGTACTAATACTACTACTACTACTAGTGGTTTCCATATATTGAGCCTACACAACTTCAAACACAATTGTTCTGGAAATGGGAATGTGACCTAAATAACAAAATTAAACTTGTAAACCGTAATGAGACTTACCCGGATAGGAAAGTTGAAAAGCGTATAAAATGTGGAACCACAGCGTCTGCAAAATATCAAATGGGTAGAAATATAATTATAATCCAAATCCATTTCTCAATCCTTGCACGTTTGCCTTACATTCGATACATGAATGTGTCTGTGAATTTGAGAGACCTTCCATAAGCTACTACATCCCAAGTATTCTTGTTCTATTGTAGGGGGTTTGGGAGGGGAGAAACTTTTCTTTTTTTTTTCAAAGTCTCCCCCCTCCCAAACCCCCTACACTAGAACTTCTAGTAGGGGGTTTGGGAGAAGGGAGACTGTAAAAAAAAAGTTTCCCCCCCTCCCAAACCCCCTACTATAAAACAAGAATACTTGGGATGTAGTAGCTTATGGAAGGCCTCCTGTGAATTTGACTCGACCTGTTAGTAGCGATGTTTCACGAAATTTATGCAGCTTTAAAAAAACAAACAAATAGATTGACGAATTCATAGTTCAAGGCCCTACATAGCTTCATTCATACTGCAACCACCATTGAGTACAGACGATACAAGTTAATTTGCATTTAACTTTATTTTATGTATTGTTGTGCTGATGAAAGGTTTGTACCCGAAACGTCCATTGTCTGTATCGTTCCTATACAAAGCCTCACCATTTTCACTCTTTCGTTAGTAAATAAATTGAAAAGGATTTACACAAAGGCAGTTTGTCTATATTAATTGGAAGGAAAGAAAAAATTCTGCTAAACCAATTTGGGTTTATTGCTTTTACTTACTATTAAGTCATTTGGACTGACAATTCATATATGTGCAGCTATGTAGTCTACAGTCTTGTGGCATGACACTCGCTTTCGGATCGGAAGGTCCTGGGTTCGAGCCTTGTGCTCGACGCATAGTTGAGTCCTTGGAAAAGGTTCTTTACTAACATTCTCTTACCGTACTCAGGTGTAAAATGAGTACCTGGCCGTTAACAGCGGTGTCTTTGTCCAAAAAATTGTAATATCGCCATACAGACGGCATGTCCCGTCCTACATGTTAAATGTTACTGTTGACCAGGGCCCCTTTGTAAAGGGCTTTGAGCACATTTTGTGGATATTGCGCTATATAAAACTCAATTTTTAAAAACATAATTTTATCCCCCCCCCCTTCTCTCTCAATGTGTGTGTTGTCAATATTAATAATAGAACTTCTTACCATAATTATAAGACCTTTAGAATGTGAATACAAATGATAACAAATATATCAAAACATATGGGAAAAAAACTTGATGAAATGATGGTAAAATTAAATAAAATTAAGCAATTGGTATTTTCAAAATAAATATATTAATAATAATATCGAATTTTACAAGAAAAGAAATATACTAATTTTTAAATTTTAAAATCAAACCTGTAGAATGCCGATAAAAAAGTAGGGAAAGTGTGTATTCAAAATAAAGACAGAAAATAATAGTACTGAAAATATTTTACGGACTAAATATAAAATAATAAATAACTAAATTCAAAGATACTGATATAATGAATATGAATATATCAATATCGCCGGGCAGCCATGAGAAGATAATGAAAACATGCCATTTCGGAGCAGAGTTAAAAAGTGTCTGCGCATAGATATAGAGCCCTGAAATTTGGCATGAATAAAGTTTAGATGTTATTCTAAAAAGAAGCGTTTTTATTTTTAAAACACACACTGTAAATAAAAAAAATAAACGCTTTTGAACTTGAACATTGCCAAATTTTAACTTCATAAAGGCACTTTGATAAAATTTTCAAACTCAAAATATCTTGATTTGACTCAGTCAGGGGATGGGACTTGAAAAAACATAAAATTTGATACCTTATTTGTTTCTCTACGACCTACGGTTCCAGAGTTATTTATATTTTTCTACTGAAATTTGTTGTCAACTTTACAGAGAGAATCTGTGATCTCACTGCTGCCTCAAACCAGCATCTCGCGGCGATCGGGAAATTTTGAGTCTGCAGTCAACATGGCCCACTTATTGTTTTCAGTAATTTTGTTTCAATTAAAAAATAAATGGCAAGTGTTAGATATCATTTTAAAGGTCAGAAAATAAGCTTTATTTTCATATAAATCATTTTCATGTATGGAAAGTATGGAAAAAATTAATGATAAATGAAAATGGGAAAAAATATGAGGTTTTTGTCCTAAAAAGTGGGGTTGGTGGCGGGAAAAATAAAATAATGAGCGAGTGTATCAATTTTGATGAAATTTGGCAGAGATGCTCTTCAATTAATTGTCTATCGATGTATGAAGTATAATTAAAATGTATCCATAATTTAAAAAGTTCTTATAATTCAAAAATGTATAAATTTTTATTACATAAGTTTTCTGAGAAATACAATCAGGAATTGAGAATGAAATACACCGTTAGAAAGCTTGTTTTGTGCCCTTTATAATGATACCAAAATTAGTCACATAGGTTCACAAATAACGCCATGGTGACCAACACGGTAAAGGGTCAAAAATAAAGTTCCAAAAAACGAGTTTCACCTTACAGTGAGCCTATCGGCGGCCACTGGACTGGAGTTATCAAAGTGCCTACTTCATAAATATAACTCCTGACATTTTTTAATGGATTTTTCCTCTTTTTTAATTGAACCTCAATAAACGCGAACGGCAATTTCCAGTCACAACTTTCCTATGGGCGAGTTGGGTCACAATTTGAGTGCCACTGCTACTACTACTCACCGATGTCTAGTCACCCTGGGCGGCTCGTGCCTGTACTGTAAATTGGCGCTAACAAAAAAATGTGATGAAAACGTTGAGATGAGATCTTCGCCTAATATTGATAGTGGGCACTGCACTGTATCAAATATTAAAACCTCCTTACAGTTAAATTTTAAAATAAAAAATAAATCATTCAACATTCATATCCTCCGTCTCTGGTACTGGTATTCCTCCGAATTCCTCGGTCCTCTCACTCACACTCTCACCCACCTGAGCTCAATCCTGTTAACTTGCAACATAATCTTTGAATGTCAAGTTGAGTGCGAGAATCCTCGGGAACCCCAGGTATTCTAGACGCCATTACCTGTTGTTGTTAATTATCATAGATATAACATCTATCAAGATAAAACAGCATATCTATTATCAAGAATCAAATCTGTTCATGTTTTGAATCAAAAGCAGTAACTAGACGCCATTCATTGGTATCACTTCCGGTTCACCGTGCCGACCTATTTGTCGAAAAGAATGGACACCGAATCGTTAAGATTAGAAAATAATAGTTTCAGGAGCTATATCTTTCACCTTCAACTTATATATATATATAATTTTCTAAATGAAAACTCCCCTACGTTACATAATAGATTACAAAGATGGAGATGGAGTAAATCTGACTCATGAATGAACAACACATTCATTCATGTTCATTCATGAGTCAGATTTACTCCCTTTATCTTTATCTCCATTTTATTGACTCATTTAGCCAAAGAACATGCAGAAAAACGATGCTGACTTGTGCCAACATTTATAAACGAGAGACTCAAATGAACGTTTCTATCTTACTTGGTGTTGTGTTGTTGTGATCGCCAAAATGGCTGACACGTCGCAGTCGGCAATCTCTGCACAACGTTCAGTATCAGAAAGACTAACCTTATGGGATTCTAAAGTCGATGCTAAAGCACCTATATCAGCTAAACAGAGGGATTTGCTTTTGGAAATAGCTACCATCACAGCTGAGCGACCTTTGCCAAGGAATGTGAGTGTCCATGGATGTCAAAATAAATCAAGTTGCGGTTTTGAGTCTGCTGAGACTGAGAGTGAGAGGATTCCTCGGCCGTTGGCCTATAGTCCTTTAACTTTAACAATATTTAGAATTAAAATTACTATTACAATTACTAGGAACCCATAACCTATTTGTCTCGCACGTTCACTTTCAGGAAGACGTAGTGTAGTCCCTTTTGAGCGAAGTAATTTTATTTAGGTAGCGTCAATTGCCAAGGACCTTGACAATTGTCAAATCGTCAATTGCCAAGGACCGTGTCAGTTCATCAACTACGCATGTGTCCTTTTAACTGCCACGGAGTACCTTTAGTGTCACGAAGTGATGCATTGCCACAGAGTGATGTTATGTATTAATATTAATTAATACTCTCTTTTACTCTTCTTTCTCTCTCTGTGTCATTTTCTCTTTTTATTTTCTCTATCACACACACTCTCTCTCTGTCATTTTCTCTTTTCCCTCTCTGCCATTTTTTCCTCTGTGTATGTATTTCTCTGTCATTCCCCCCCCCCCCCCCTCTCTCTCTCTCTTATATTTCCTCTTTTTGTTACGGACCTTGCCAGTTGGTAGATCATCAACTATTTACTATTAATGCCACGGATTGATCTTGTTGCACAAATATTTTACGTTCATTATTCCGTATTAAGACGATGTACAGTATATTTCCTTTAAAATAAAGGAAATCTTACTTTTCTCTTTTAATCTAGGACATCTTGGCAGGGATTTGCCACTTCGTCCTTGTTTCCCCCCCCCCCCCCCCCCCCCCCCCCCCCCCCCCCCGCTGAATCCGAAATCAACAGTAATTTTTGTTTGATATTATCTTAACTCATCTTGGAATTCGTGAAAAGACATAAAAATTAAAAACAAATGCCAACAAGTGTTGACTTGATCCTTTCCACAACGATTGACAAGGAATGAGTGAATGGCGAATGGAAGAAAAGAAAGTGACCGGGTTCGAGATTCGTATGCGCGCAAATCGAGGCTCGACTGAAATCACCACATGCAGCTGATTGAGGCCCGACTGAAATCACCACATGCGGCCGAAGAGTTCCAATTTGACTCCTTGGCAATTGATGAACCGTCAACTACCAAGGACTCACTCCTTGGCAATTGACACTTCCTTTTATTTATTATTATTTATTAGAATTAGAATGAGAATGTTCGTTGTCGTAAGCCAGAGCCAGAGATGCCAGTCACCATTGCCTGTGCCTGCTCCTAATACTGATAGGGACCGCAAGCCATTTTTTAGAATTGAATGTATATGGTCATATCATACACCAGGAGAATCGTTTTTTAAATCCCCATTCATTCATAACTTTTAACGAATTAAAAAAATCTTCTTATTAATTATTAAGAAAGTTATGCCATGCACTACGTACACAGTAAACGGGCACCTAGCCTCAGGATCTACATACACGGTAGCTCCGGTAACTGGTTTGCCGCTGCAATACAAGCAATGGATGGACCTCGCTCTGTATGTGTGTGTGTGTGTGTTATTTAAAAAATCAAACAATACAATATAACCCATTAAAGGCGAGATTCAAGGTTACCATCACGTATGTTACTGTTACCGTGTACGTAGATCCTGAGGCTGGTGCCCGGTTAGTAACGAAAATAATGATACCAATATATCTGCGATATTCCTCTTTATAACCAAGTTTTGCTTCTTTAATTGAACCCCCCTAAAACTTAGTAAAAGCGAAAGGCAATTTCCAGTCATAACTTTCCGGGCGAGTTGGGTCACAATTTGACTCCCACTGGTGCTGCTCACTAAACTGCCTAAAGTTACCGTGTATTTTAAGTCAAATTAAGTTGGTAAATATTTCCTGCCATTTCCTGACACTCAGGAGTTTACTATAAGCTTAACTTTGAGAGATATCACAAAAGCAACTACTATGAATTTCAACCTCTCCTAAGGATTATGATTTAAAAAAAAAATATTCTAATGTCTTTGATTTGAAGGCCAGCATCCCATATCTAGCTTTAAATAAGACCACTAAAAAACTAAAAGTTCTGCATTCCCAAATATTGCCGTAAAAGACTAAGGATGAGTAAAGTAAATAAAAGGTAGTCCTTCACAGCCAGTAGTCTCTTTGATTTAGAGTTTATTCCAGTTTCTATTGCATGAAACGGACTATAGCAATTGCTTGTTACCTTTTGGATCAGATGCTAGAAGTAGAAGTCTATCTCAAAGTACTTTCCACCAGATCTAACAGACTCGGGTACCCTGTCAATAACTGACAGGGGTGTCAGAAATAAATCTCAACTTCATCTAGGATTGTTAGATATCTGTTCCGTTGCATGTGAATTGAGCACTCTACCAACTGAGCTATCGAGTTCGAGACTTCCAAATTAAGACTAAGACTTATTAAGACCACCCTTTAAAAGCCCAAATTATATTTGAAACGCACACTCACACTCATACATACACTTACACTTACACATATTATTTTCTGCTGCTGCTTCGAAAATTCCAACTTTTACTTTTATCTGTATTGTAATTCAATTTTCTAACAGCTTCCAGAGGATGATTCGTCAAGCTTGACTCCACTCAAACCTTTGAGTCCTGAAAAAGATGGTGGTGGTGGTGGAAGGGGAGAGTCATCACTCAGTACTTTTATCAAGGATACTAAACTTCCTGAGGGAAACAAGATTGAAAATGCCCAACAGGTTGTTCTTTTTTTTTTTTTTATTTAAAATTTGTATGATTATTATTATTTTTTTTTAAATTTTTTTTTTGAGGGGGGGGGGAGGGGGGTCAGATTACATTTTTGTCTTTTGTCTGTCATATCTTTTTCTTTATCTTGCAATTGATAGACGGGGGGGGGGGGGGGGGGGGGGGGGGGGGGAAGATATCATCCTTACTGTCATCTTTGTTTGAAATTTTGTTCTAAGCTGATTAACTATTTAGTGTTTCTACATGGAAGTTGCTTGCCTAAAAACGATACCAGGAAATCAACGTCATCATGTGGTTACGTCTACTCATTCTGGTTCTCCATCTTCAGCTAATCTCATCATTTCCTTCAGCCATCCTGCCCTCAAACATCCTATTAGAAAGTCTGTTCATCATAATTCCCCGATTGCCATTCTTCTCATTGTTTGCCACCCTTCATTCTTGCCATCATTCCATCTTCAGGTCTAGTCCTTCCCCTCGGAATGTGTCCACAAATGTTCATTTTGCCTTCATATTTTTTCATAGTTGTCTTCTCATTTTAAAAAATAGAATGCTAGTCTATCGCAAAGTACTTTCCGAAGATCTAACAGACCCAGCTACCCAATCATTGCAGGGTGGATAGAGGAGGGGGGGGGGGTTGAAAAAAATAAATCTTGACTTCGCCTGTGATTGATCTCAGTCCCTTTGCGCATGAAGCGAGTGCTCTACCAACTGAGCGATTGAGACGCCCCTTATTCCTCATTAGTTTTGCCAATTCCATGTCTTTATTTTCATAAATAAACAGGTTTTAATCCTTGTCACGGTGATCAATTTGATTTTATTCTATTTCATCCAGTTCTTTTCATGGTTTTCCCACCTGGAGGAAAGTCTGGACAGAGAGGATGGTGGCCTGTGTCAGTGAGTATGGGTTTTTTATGGTTTTTTTTATGGTATTAGATAATAATAATAAATGGCATTTATATAGCGCTTTACCCCATTGTCGCAGGCTCGAAGCGCTTTACAGTGATATAAAACAAAACATGTTACAGTAAGACAAGTTTGATGGAAACGTGATACGAATTCAATTTAACAACAACAAAATATGATAATAGTATTGCAACATTGTATATATTGATAAAATTGCCTTATTTTAGTCAGAGTTTCTCATCTCAGCTGTAAGACCCATGAAGTGGGAACTTGTCATACTTTATGAAGTGATAAGTGGACAAGAACATTTATTTGTTGCTACCCTTTGGATAGGATGATTGTCCATCACATAGTGCTTTGACCAAATCAAAAAGACCAGACTACACAGTTACTGCTGTATGAAAGAAAAGTCACCCCCCCCCCCCCCCTTCTCCTCCCTTTTTTCCTCTATGTATGATTAGTTTTTATATTTAGAGGGGAATGGTCTCATGAAATGAATATCTTCTTTTTAAAGATATTCTTTCGTCTAATATTGATTGACAGCATCTTTATCTTAGGCAAAAATGCTCTGCGCACAACCAACATGACGTTCTCTCTGGTCCAACTGGTATCTCGTCTGGTCCAATTGATATCTCGTCTGGTCCAACTGGTATCTCGTCTGGTCCAACTGGTATCTCGTCTGGTCCAACTGTTATCTCATCTGGTCCAACTGTTTCTCCCTTTTCATCTGCATTTCCAATGCATCCTACACCTCCTTCTTGCTTATATCATCTACTATGTTCTCTTTAGGTTGTATAACCGCACTTCTCTTTTTAAAAAAAATAATTTCTCTCACTAGGCAATATTCTGATGAGCTGTCTGCTTACAGAGATCAGTGCAATGCAGTCCTTGAGGAAGTGAACACCTCCCTGGGTTTCCTACAACAATTGTACAGTCAGTATGTCCATGTATCTACCAAGACCAATACCTTGCACGAGGAGTGTGAGCACTTGCTAGCTGAACAGGTGTGGTATTTATCTGTTCGTCAATTTTAAGATGTTTTATCTTCCTTGCATCATAGAATTAATGCCTCGAGCTATCCTTTATGTCCTCTGACTATATTCGGAATTCAGACTACCCAGTTTTGGTCAACAATCGTTCTGCCAATCTTCTTTAACTCACTCAATCCTAGAGATTTTTGCTACTTTTCAAAACTGGAAAACAATATATAAAAAATGAGCAAGTGCATAGATCATTTTTATTCAACTACCATTAACATGTAAACATTAATAATATTAGCTTTGATACCACGCCTATAATTTGTCTCATAAAAATGTACTAAATAGGCATGGGGTAAAAGTAACCCCGGGTATACTACGGATGTAGTCGGTGTTAGTATTGAGTGAGTTAATCCCTTGAAAAGTACCTAAAAAAGTTATAAGAAAAAAATAATTTGCTGAGCAATTTGATCCGACTGTGCTATTTTTAGTATCTGAGACCTTGAAAAAAAAAGTGTTATATTGATGAAGTCTAAATGCCTCGTGTTGTGTAAATTTTATAATATTTTATAATAATACGTGTCAATTTTTGTTTGACTATCAACTTTTTTCTTTTTTTTTTTTCATGTGGAGGGGGAGGAGGAAAGTTTGATTCCATCACATATTTTTGCATACGTTATCAAAGTCAGTCATATCTTATGTTGTTGATATATTATTGTTCTAATATTCAGACTCATTTGATGGATACAGCAGAGAGCATCACCAACAAGTTGTCGTACTTTAACGAGCTGGACAGTATATCCACAGTAAGTTGACAAACACACACACACACACACACACCATTCGTTGACTTTGACGGTGTCTTAGTTTTGTAAAGTTTTATTTATTTTGTGTGAGTGGGGGGTTGTTTTTTACTCTTTTTTTTTTTTTTAAATTAGGGGGGGGGGGGGGGGAGATGGTAACCTATTAGTTCTTTTACTGAATATAAGTAAATGTACTTAATCCTTTTATAAGACGTTTCTTATTTCAGTTATATGTATGTATTTGCAACAAGCGTGCTGCTTTTTCTGATAACTCTTCAAGGTTTTTTTTTTATAATTTTGAGTGGGGAATTTTTCAAGCCTATTCAAGAATATTTGTATAGGGAATGAGATTAGCGGAAGAGTAGCGTCCCTTGATTGGACATCACCCATAGTCTGTGACGTCACCCATAGTCTGTGACGTCACCGGCGGAAAAGTTATTAGAGAAAGAACGTCATGTTGGTTGTGCGCTTCCGGGAGGACGAGAGACGCATGCGCACAACCAACATGACGTTCTTTCTCTAATAACTTTTCCGCTGGTGACGTCACAGACTATGGGTGATGTCCAATCAAGGGACGCTACTCTTCCGCTAATCTCATTCCCTATACATTTTGTCTACTTTACTTACCGGGTGATTCTATTATTCGATGTAAAGTGTATCTATTTTACCATAGCAGATTAAAGTGACTGGTCTGCAGTTAAAAGAATGGGTTTATAGGTAGAATATGCCTGACAAACAACGTGTTACATGATGAAAAGATCTAAAACCCTGTGTTAGAAATGCAAATATACAAAGCAATCCCTCCTGAGTGAAATGCAGTTTCAATTTTCAAAATATCTTAGGGTCTTACTTACTTAATTATCCGTACCGGCGACCACCTGAGCTGTAGCCCTTTGGTCTTGTACCATGACATAGAAGTTAGACGTCTTTTGTAATTGTTCCAGGAATTTCAGCACACTAAACCCTTGAAGTTCATTTTTTTACTTTGGGGGGGGGGGGGGGGGGGAGGCTCTTATCTCTCTTCGCAACATATGACTCCTTTTATCAGAACGTCTCGCATAAAAAAAATAATATATGAATGGAAAGGGTTGATTTGCAACTGACGATTATGCCAGAAAAGGGGAATTGTGAGCAGTGGGATGTTTGTATGACTTAAGTTGTAACATAAATCATATATTATAACCAACTGTTAACTGATAATAAAGTATTTGATGGTCGTTGATGAAGTTTACTTTTTACTGATTCACGTTCGTTATTTTTTTTTCCAGAAACTCAATCGACAGACGGTGAATTTAATGAATACGGAATCGTTGATTCCACTCCTATCCAGGATGGATGAGTGTATCCTCTATCTCAAAAGTAATGTAAGTACATTTCATTTCTCTTTGTCTCTGACTGTTTTCCTCCCAGCTAGGACTCCGGCCAGGGCCAGGACAACACCAAGTAATCTCATGCCAAGACAAAGACAGAAAGCATGTTGGTAAGCAAAATTACAAAAGACATATCCCCTTCCTGCCCCCTATGTCAACACCCCAATGAAACAGTAACACACCACTTGCTTGAAGACCTGAGATGCACATTCCTCCCATCAAATCCAAGCATCAGTAACACACTTTATTGTCGCCTGGAACAACTACAAAAGACGTCTAACTTCTACGTCATGGCACAAGACCGAAGGGCTAGAGCTCAGGTGGTCGCTGGTTCAGATAAGTTACAGATTTGCTCATGGGTTGGGTTCCTAACCTCCCATAGTGGGCAGGGGGGTACATACTGTGTCTTCTATCCCCTTATATCTGTTTTCCAACATGCTTTCTGTCTTTGTCTTGGCATGACATTACTTGGTTTTGTCCTGGCCCTGGCTGGAGTCCTAGCTGGGAGGGAAACAGTCAAATGCATAGTTATTGTTTTGGGAGATGATATTTTTTTACTTGTAAATCATCTCTCTGTTATGTGTTATTATATTTGTTATTTTTGATGTATAATGCAAACATTTGAGTGTATTCCTCTTTGTTGGATTTTGTGCTTGTGTCTGGATGAGACTTATAGGTGATCTCAAACTAAGTACATTGGTAGCATGATCTTGGAATTGCATCTGATCCCTATTTGTTCCCAGTTCCCCTATGTCTTACTCTTTCTTGGGTGCTTTAATTGTAATTCTAGAACTTTTTACTATCCCATTTTCTTCCTTTTTACTGGCACTGATATGACCTTAATGTGTTGCAAGCGCCGTAAAACCCTTAAAAACTAAAAACTAAACAGAGACCCTCAGCCAAGATTTCATTTGACTTAACCCTCTCCTTACCACCTACAGCAAAATCGTCACATTTGTTACAACACAAGATAGGACATTTTTCTTATTCAGATTTATTTTGTACATCAAACAAACTTTGAAGAATGATCTTTGTTTAATTAATATAGAAGATAAATTTGTTTTGTGGAGAGCTTGTTCCAGTTTAAAGAATCAATTTTTATGCTGGGTAAGCCTGACGCCATTTTGGGAAAATACTGAAAATGATCGGTAAGGAGAGAGTTATAGATCACGTCAAACAAAATATCTGCTTACGTCTTACTTATTTTTTAATGTAAGAACTTTTGATTCCTAATGGAGGCCACGTAACATACACATTACCGAACCAACTCATTTTAAGCGGGGGGGGGGGGGGGGGGGGGGGGGGGGGGGGGGGAATAGCATTAAAATATTAATATACAAAAAGTGTACCTAGTGGATATGCAATGTGTGAAATGAAAATTTGTTTTTTAATTTTAAACAAATTTATTTCCTGATTTCCACATTTATTTCTTTTTACTTATTCATAAATTTATTTATTTACTCCAATTTTTAAATATTTTTTTACTTTTTAATTTCTCATTTTCGTAATTTATTTATTTTTGCTTATTTATATATTTATTTGTTTGTGTTTTTGTTTTTTTCAGCCAAGATACAAAGAGTGTGACGTATACTTGGCCAGGTTCAGACAATGTCTGTCCAAAGCTCTCAGTCTCATCAAGAATCAAGTAAGCCACGTGTTGACGACAGCTACACAACAGGTGCAGCCCGACCCCAAGGTGAGTATCGGTTTCTGTTGTCCATGATCACATGAATTGCATCTGAAAGAATAGAAAATAGTGATATTGATTATGAGTATAGCATAAAGACACGTTTCCCTCTTCATTCTCCATGTCCTCTTTCTATTCCTCCTCCTGATACTGATCATTGCTGATGGTTTTCCTCAGATCCAACCGTGGAAATCCACGATTTAGGATTCCAGAGGAGGAGTTTTCTCCTTTTAAAAATTACATTTTCTCGAAACAATTTGCTTGCAATGAGAGAGTTATGTGTGGTGGAACACACAGGTGCAGTTTCCCACTCTCCAGAAGTTAGCTTGAGTATCAATGATAGTCTATCATCTCAATTGCTTTAAAAGTGGGGTTTAGTGCAGTAAAAATGGGGCTTAAAGGCAATCGTTCAACATTTTCCTACTTTTTCACTTTTTGTCACCATTAGCACTAACTGATGATGATTATAATAATATAGATGATAACAAGTTTTCCTTAAAGGTCACATGCCTAAACTCTTGAGCTCGAGGAGCGTTGATATTCATATTAAAGCAGCCTTCAGGACCATTTGACCCATGGAGCAGACGGTTATATCCGTTTATGTACTGTGAAACAGACAATAGCAATTGATTACTATCCTTTTGATAGTACTTTCTGCCAGATCTATCAGACCCAGCTAGCCAATCACTAGTGGGTGGCCAGGGAAGTCAGAAAAAAATCTCGACTGACCTGGGATCGGTCATGGTCCCTTTGGTTGTGAAGCAAGTGCCCTACTAACTGAACTATCGGAACTGCGATTCATATTATTGGGATCAGTCATGGTCCCTTTGGTTGTGAAGCAAGTGCCCTACTAACTGAACTATCGGAACTGCGATTCATATTATTGGGATCAGTCATGGTCCCTTTGGTTGTGAAGCAAGTGCCCTACTAACTGAACTATCGGAACTGCGATTCATATTATTGGGATCAGTCATGGTCCCTTTGGTTGTGAAGCAAGTGCCCTACTAACTGAACTATCGGAACTGCGATTCATATTATTGGGATCAGTCATGGTCCCTTTGGTTGTGAAGCAAGTGCCCTACTAACTGAACTATCGGAACTGCGATTCATATTATTGGGATCAGTCATGGTCCCTTTGGTTGTGAAGCAAGTGCCCTACTAACTGAACTATCGGAACTGCGATTCATATTATTGACACAAAAATATAATTGGTAAATGTTTGGAAACTGAATTTTCATATTTATAACCCGCATCCTCAATCTGTTGTTAGTGGGTTGAGTCAGATAATGAAAAGTAACTCCCATAGTGGGCAGGGAGGTACTTACTGTGTCTTCCATCCCCCTATATCTGTTTTTCAAAATGCTTTCTTTCTTTGTCTTGGAATGAGATCACTTGATTTTCTCCTGGCCCTGGCCAGATACCCTGGCTGATGGGGAAACAGTCAAATATATAGTTTGAATTTTGGGAGATGATATTTTTTTTCCTTGTAAATCATCTCTCTGTTATGCACTGTATTATTTTTGTTTACATGTTATATATATGATTTAGAAATATTTGAGTGTATTCCTCTTAGTGGGGATCTGTGCTCTTGTCTGGATGAGACTTTAGGTGATCTCAAACTAAGTACTTTGATGGTGTGCTTTTGGAATCTACTTCTGTTTCCTATTTGAACCAATTCCCCTTTGTCTTACCTTTTCTTAAGTGCTTTAATTGTAATTCTAGAACTTTTTCCTATCCCATTTTGTCCCTTTTTACTGGCGCTGATATGACCTTAATGTGTTGCAAGCGCCGTAAAACACTTAAAAACAACAAAACAAAAAAACATGAAAATTAAATATGAATATATGACTCTATGAAATATGGATTAAATATTAGGCTTCTAGTGAAGAGTATTAGTGTATTTTTTTTAAACTGAAAAATCAAAGTAAGTGAGATGCCACCCTACTATGAAAATCCTCCATCTCTAATATTAATAGGACAATTCTATTTTACTATCAAAAGTTCTCAATCTGCAGAACATGCCTCTCACAGTGAGGCAAAAGGCGCTGTACCTGTCCAGTCCCAGGTTCAACTCCCATAGCTGTAGAGTTTGTTTTTTTTTTCTCAATTCCAACAGATCTTTCTCTAGTGGAATTCTCTATCTTCCACAACCAGAAACTCTCCAACTTTTAACTCTTTCAAGTCCAATTTAAAGACTGAAATGTTTAAAATATCCTTTGCTTAATTTAGTTTAATGTTTTTCAAATTAATCTTTCAGTGCTGTACTTTTTATTTAATTTACCCTTTCTGAAGACGTGTTTTATTGTAAAGCATCTTTGAGCATGAATTCATGGATTTTGCATGCTATTCAAATGATTTATTATTATTATTGTTATTAATATTATTATTATTATTATTATTATTATTATTATTATTATTATTATTATTATTATTATTA
This sequence comes from Berghia stephanieae, assembly GCF_034508935.2. NCBI lineage: Eukaryota > Metazoa > Mollusca > Gastropoda > Nudibranchia > Aeolidiidae > Berghia > Berghia stephanieae. The sequence goes on from NC_088369.1 coordinate 45,013,381, forward strand.
TTATTATTATTATTATTATTATTATTGTTGACTTTTGGCACTTTTCTACTCTTTCCATTTGTTGATGTTATTAACACAAGTAACCACTTGCTCCACTCGCTTGTCTGAATACAGGAGCCACTTGCTCCACTCACGTGTCTGAATACAGTAGCCACTTGCTCCACTCACTTGTCTGAATACAGTAGCCACTTGTTCCACTCACTTGTCTGAATACAGTAGCCACTTGCTCCACTCACTTGTCTGAATACAGTAGCCACTTGCTCCACTCACTTGTCTGAATACAGTAACCACTTGCTCCACTCACTTGTCTGAATACAGTAGCCACTTGCTCCACTCACTTGTCTGAATACAGTAGCCACTTGCTCCACTCACTTGTCTGAATACAGTAGCCACTTGCTCCACTCACTTGTCTGAATACAGTTACCACTTGCTCCACTCACTTGTCTGAATACAGTTACCACTTGCTCCACTCACTTGTCTGAATACAGTTACCACTTGCTCCACTCACTTGTCTGAATACAGTTACCACTTGCTCCACTCACTTGTCTGAATACAGTAGCCACTTGCTCCACTCACTTGTCTGAATACAGTAGCCACTTGCTCCACTCACTTGTCTGAATACAGTTACCACTTGCTCCACTCACTTGTCTGAATACAGTTACCACTTGCTCCACTCACTTGTCTGAATACAGTTACCACTTGCTCCACTCACTTGTCTGAATACAGTAGCCACTTGCTCCACTCACTTGTCTGAATACAGTTACACTTGCTCCACTCACTTGTCTGAATACAGTAGCCACTTGCTCCACTCACTTGTCTGAATACAGTAGCCACTTGCTCCACTCACTTGTCTGAATACAGTTACCACTTGCTCCACTCACTTGTCTGAATACAGTAGCCACTTGCTCCACTCACTTGTCTGAATACAGTAGCCACTTGCTCCACTCACTTGTCTGAATACAGTAGCCACTTGCTCCACTCACTTGTCTGAATACAGTAGCCACTTGCTCCACTCACTTGTCTGAATACAGTAGCCACTTGCTCCACTCACTTGTCTGAATACTTGTCGTCGTTTACAGGATGCTCCAAACATGGCAGACAATGCGTTCACTTTGTTTTACGGAAAGTTCCGTGCCAATGCCCCAAGGGTCAAGACCTTGACAGAGCAACTAGAGATTCGAGTGGACAAGGACAACGAGTAAGTCAAAGGAGACATTTTTTAAAAAAAATATACGAAGTTGTGGCAAAATGTCGATTTCCTGACTTTTGCAACATAAATAGTCCAGTACAACGTTATTTGGAAAGTATTCATGGAAAATTTTTTGTTTTCATCAGTTTGTATCAGTTGAATAATGTAAAATATACTGAAAATGGATGATCTAGCTTCAATAGAATGGCTGAAACAGTTTCTAAAAGGTTTTAAAAATATGTGGGCAGAGTTGATACTTTGTCCATACTTTTTCTACTCTTTAAAAAGCTATGTCTTCTATATATTTGATACTAGATTGTCAGTTTATTTTTCATTATTTGACTCAGAGAAATGATAAAAGCGATTTGGCCCTTTAGTTTTTCCAACTGATTGATATTGGAGTATTTTGGTTGCGAACCTTACAATAATGACCATTTGGCACAGTCTCGTCTACACAAGCACACCTGCCATTTATACAATTATAATCAGTATAATATACATCTTGTAATATACAGATTGTAATATACAGATTGTGTGTTTATTTATTCGTTCTTGTAATTCACTTTTCTTAAACCAATTTTCTTTTTGATGAATAACGGTTTGTATGTTTATTTTTTTTTTTTTTAAATCATAAATTCAATTATCAGCATCTCAATTTAGATGCGATGAGTTACGTATTATTATGACTCTCACCCGGATCTTCAATTTAGTGAGGTGAAAAATACTCAAATGTGACCAATTCACTCAAAATGGTATGCGTCAGTGTGAACCTGATGCTTAACTCACTCAATCCTAGAGATTTTTGCTACTTTTCAAAATTGGAAAAAATGTATTAAAAATGAGCATGTACATATATAGTTTTTTTCAACTACCATTAACGTGTAAACATTAAATACATTAGCTTTGATACTACGCCCATAATTTGTCCTAGAAAAATGTAATAAATAGGCATGGGGTAAAAGTAACCCCAGGTAACATACAGATATAGTCGGTGTTAGGGTTGAGTGAGTTAATATTGAATAAATTAAAGTTAATAAAACTGTGAGATTGAGTAAAAATTTAGATGTTTCATAGGAGAGAATGAATACAAGTTCTTAAAGGGACAGTAATTAAAATTAAAATTCCACTTTTCTTGTTATTTTAATTTAAAAACTTATTTTTAGCATCAGGGTCAATTTATCGTTTTAATAATAAATAAAATAAAAAAATAAAATTCCTTTTATCCATCCCATAGGGGAAATTAGTCTCTAGAGTCTATTCCAAGGGAAGACTGGAATAACCCAGGCGTCAGTCGCAGTGCAGCACTGCAAATTGAGCTAGGACAAAGTGACTTGCTCAAGACCACACACACACTGCGGCAGGTGATCGAACGCGATACCTTTCGGGTACGAAGAAAAGACTACACTGCTGAGCCACGCTGCCCCATTGATGGGTCACAAATGTTTTGAATGAAAGTACAGTGGAACCTCCCGATAACGACATGCCACGGGGACCGAGTTTTTATGTCGTTATCCGGAGGTGTCGTTATTTAGAGGTTTCCTAGATGGCGGACAACGTGGGGGTGTTAAGGCCCGCGGGACCAGTTTTTATTAACCACGCCACAACATTACCATTTTCCCTCTGCGCTTAAGTATCCGCCAACGGCCATACTCATTGGTCGGTAAACTCGCTCTCTCATTGGCTGGCGAAACTCGCATTCTCATTGGACCTAATGGTGGTAAAAGCTGCGTTCTCATTGGTTTAAAAAGTTGCGTTATCATTGGTTCAAGCAGGAATCGTTTTTATAAACTTTGAGTACTCATACTCGGTATTTTTAGTATCAGATATCTACGAAAACTGCCGAAAATCACCAAAATGATGTCGTTATTGGGAGGTTTTATCAAAAAGTGCGTCGTTATTTGGAGGTTTTTTTTAATGATCTTAAATAGAAAAAAAATCGGGACCAGGGGTCAATGTCGTTATCAGGAGGTTGTCGCTATTCGGAGATGTCGTAATCGGGGGGTTCCACTGTAAATTAATTATTTTTCTCCCGTCACTTTCAGATACCCATTGATGGGTCACAAATGTTTTGAATGACAGTAAATTAATTATTTTTCTCCCGTCGTTTTTCAGATACTCTCAGGCGCTGTCAGATTGTCACTCCATCTATTTGACTCAGAGGGAGACTCTTCTGGGTCCTTCTATCACAACCACCATCTCACACCTGGCACAGACAAATAAAGGAGATCATTGTACTTTGGTAAGTGGGAAAGAACAAACCGAGGCTCTCCAGTTATGCATTCAAATCAATAGGGAATGACATTCGCGGAAGAGTAGCGTCCCTTGATTGGACGTCACCCAAGTTGTTAGAGAGAGAACGTCATGTTGGTTGTGTGCATGCCTCTCTCGTCCTCGCGGTCCGCGTGACGATTTGGCGACATGTCAGAATATTTTCTCTCAAAATTTTGAAGTTTTTTTTTTTCAATCCTTGAAGTTTCAGCCTTGCTTAGCAAACATAATCGCGACTGTCTGGAATTTTTTTCCTATAAATTTTACGTCAACCCTCCAGATTTACATTATATAGATCCAATTTTCACCCATATTTCAGTTCTTTTAAATAGTCCTATTAACTTTTCTTTTGATGCTTGTTGGCACTGATCATTTTGAATATTTATTTTTTTCATTGCATATATACCTAATTATACTTACAGCATGTTCATTCCTATGTCATCTATCATTCAGTACACAACATTTAATAAATCACATTATTACTGTTCATGCTGCATGACTGTTCATGGTTTTTTATTGACAGCTGGGATGGTCAGCTGCCAACCCTATTCCATCTAGCTGATTATAAATAGCTTGTGTCATACACATATTTAATTTGTTTGTTTCTTGCAATTCATGGCTATTGTCTTAAGCCGGGATAAGCGATAAAAGTTAAATTAAAAAAAAAAAATACTATGGTGGTTCGATTCTTCTTCTCCCCCACTTACCCCACCCCCTTGTATTTAATTCTTTTCCCTCGGTGTCTAATATCACTTTTACCCGTTATATCGTGCACCAATAAGAGCTCCTTTTATATTTACTTTCATCGTCAGATGCGATCTGGATGTGCCTTCATGGTCCATGTGTGTGAGGATGAATATCAACTCTATTTTAACTTTTTCTCCAAGCCGTCTGCCGCTCTGGAGTAAGTGAAGATTTCATTTGTGTATCCCTCCCTCACTGTTGAAAGTAGTACTTTTAACTCTCTCCTTACCACCTATTGGAAAATCGTCACATTTGTTACGATGCAACCGTCACTTTTCTCGTCCAGATTTCATTTGTAATTCAGGTGTAAAATGAGTACCTGGTCGTTAACAGCGTTGTCTCTGTCCGAAAAATTGTAATATTGCCTAACAGGCGGCATGTCCCGTCCTAAATGTTAAATGTTGCTGTTGACCAGGGACCCCTTGTAAAGCGCCTTGAGCACATTTAGTGGATATTGCGCTATATAAAAGCTCCAAAAAAAAAATTATTTATTTTTGCTATAGCTATAAAAACTTGACATTCTGTAATAGACCTCATATTGTCGAACAATATTACGTATAGCGTGTTCTTGTTGCTTTTCTGTTTGAGTAAGAAATGTCTGTTTTTGTGTTTGGTGGGTGTGAAGTTTTGGGGAAAATTCTGAAAATGGCTGGTAAGGAGATGGTTAAATGAAGAGGCCCTTGTGGCTATGTTGTTTTTACAGGTTTCTGTCGCGTTAAACGGACAGTCGATTTCACGCTTATTCTTATTCTGTTTATATATTATATATATATTATATTTATATATTATATTTAGTCTTATTCTGTTTATATATTATATATATATATTATATTTATATATTATATTTAGTCTTATTCTGTTTATATATTATATATATATATTATATTTATATATTATATTTAGTCTTATTCTGTTTATTATTATATTATAATTATATTTATAATTATATTTAGTCTTATTCTGTTTTACTTGAGCTTGTTGTCAAATTTTTTATTTTATTTCTTTGGGAAGGGGGGGGGGGGGGGGGGGGGCAGTGCTTTAATTTCTCAGGTTAGCAGCTGCTGCTTCTGAAGTCTTTTAACTATCCAGATTTTGAGCTGTGTAGTGAGACACTCAGCTTTTGACCTGCAGGTCAAAGGTTCTAATCCCTCTAGGTCGGTACTAGGTTAAGTCCATGAAAAGTCTCTTTTACTTTTTCACGTTTTCTCACCATAATTCGGTAGACAATGAGCAAGTGGTCGGTAATGGAGTTGTCACTATTGAAAAGAAATTATAACAACCTCTTGTAGACTGAACATTACATTCTGCATGTTCTTATTTTCTGTTGGCTTGAGCTCATTAAATGGTGAAGAAATGCTTTAGTATAAAAGTTTGTTTTGTTTTATTTTTTTTTTGTTTTTGTTTTTTTTTCATTCTGGGAATAAAATGATATTAAATTGTTTCAGTTGCGCCTGAAGGTTCTGAAACAAATAAGTTTGGATAATCCAAATTTTTATTTACTTTCCCTTTTTTTCTGCCAGTGAGATGCTGGAGCGAATCTGCACCAATCTGTACGACGTTCTGCGTCCCCTCATCATTCATATCAACCATCTGGAGACGTTGTCCGAGTTGTGCAGCATTCTCAAAGTGGAAATGATGGAAGAACACGTCAGACTGAACCGTAAGTCAATTTGTTCTGGTTGCCACTCCTATGCGCGGCTGTGTGGTCTAGTGGTATGGCACTCGCTTTCGGATCGAAAGGTCCTGGGTTCAAGCCTTGCTCTGCGCATAGTTGAGTCCTTGGAAAAGGCTCTTTACTCACATTTACTCTCTCACCGTACTCAGGTGTAAAATGAGTACCTGGCCATTAACAGCGTTGTCTCTGTCCGAAAAAAATTGTTACATCGCCTAAGAGGCATCATGTCCCGCCCTACATGTTAAATGTTGCTGTTGACCTGGTACCCCTTGTAAAGCACTTTGAGCACATTTAGTAGATATTACACTACATAAAAGCTAATTTAAAAAATTTTAAAAAATGATCAAAGTCAATTTATTCTATTGTCACTCGATCCTATGTGCAAATTAATTCAGCAAAAGAGACCGGATTTGCGCCAAGACAGTCACGTGCACCGTATGACTCTCAAGACAATGGACGTCTACTTACTTAGATGATAATATTAAATCCCATCTTCATCCAAGGAGATACAATTTATACTGTCGTCTTTGATCTCAATGGCTAAGTAAGGCATCACTCAAATCTACCAGCAAAATAAAGGAAATCCATTTGGTCATCTGTCATGCTATAAGTGTAACAAACCTTAGACAACATACATATATACGTACGTATAGGTAGATATATGTGTATTTTATTTTCCCTCAAAATAAATTTAGTGTAAATGTTGCTGCTCGAAGCTCGAAGAAATAAATAATAACGTGAAGTTGAATGTAAGCTTCAATTTAGTGGTGTTTCATTCATCCTGTTTTGTTGATAAAGGGGAAACCCGAAACGTTCATTTGATCTGTTTTTGTTATTAAATTGAAGCTTACATTCAACTTCACGTTATTATTTATCAAAATAAAGTTAGAAAAATTAAGACTCTTGTCAACCCAGGAAGTCAGATTTGTACAAGATCTTTGTCTTGTTGATTTAAGAAAGCTGTTTCGATCATTGTTTTAAATGCATTAGACCAGATGCAGTATAACAAGTTGATATTAATAGAATATAAAACAGATCCATTGATGGATGAAGTAAAAAATTCTATTAACTCACTCAATCCTAGAGATATTTGCTACGTTTCAAAACTGGAAAATATATATTAAAAATGAGCATGTGCATAGTTAGTTTTATTATATCAAACTACCATTAACATGTAAAAATGAAAAACAATAGCTTTGATACTACGTCCATAATTTGTCTCATAAATATGTAATAAATAGGCATGGGGTAAAAGTAACCCTGGGTATACTACGGATATAGTCGGTGTTAGGGTTGAGTGAGTTAAGAGATTTTAAAAGATTTTCTAGTTTTGATTTGTTATTAATAAAAATAGTTGTCTTATCGATAAGTGTATTACATCATTGAATTGACAATGGGAAGTGATTGATATCTGGTTTGATATAATGGTTTGATGATAGAAGGTTTTTTGAAGTGGTAAAAGGAAGTATGCTAAATATGTTTATTATTATCATCATCGTCATTATTATTATTAATGTTATTATTATCATTATCATCAGAATACTTTACTCACTTTCTGTCATCGTACTCAGGTGTAAAATGAGTACCTGGCCATCAACAGCATTGTCTCTGTCGGAAAAATTGTAATATCACCTAACAAGCATTATGTCTTGTTCTACATGTTACGTGTTGCTGTTGGTCAGGGACCATTGTAAAACGCTTTGAGCACATTTAGCAGATATTGTGCTATATAAAAACTCCATTTTAAAAAAAAAAAGTTTATTGATCAGTAAAGACTTAAAATTTAAAAATAAAAATAGAAAATAAACTCTTGATATTTGTCCAGCCAAAGAGCTCCACGCCTTTGAGGTGGTGTGTCACCAGATGCTGATGGACGTCCAAGAGAGACTGGTTTACAGGACCTACATCTACATCAGGACAGACATCCTGGAATACAAGGCAGCCCCCGGTGACCTCGCGTATCCAGAGAAACTGGAAATGATGGAGGTGGGAAAGAAGCAGGTTTTTGACAATTGCCTCTGATTTGTTTTAGTTAGTCTTGTGTACGTCAGGAACTGAACCTTTTTGGTTTTGTCAAAATTATTCTGTGGTTCATTTATTTGTACGTTATCAAATATAATATAACCTTTTTTTTTCCAGAATTTATTTTTCTTTTAAGACTGGTTTAATTCCCGTTTGTTTTGTTTTTGATTTTTTGTTGTTTTTTTTGTTTTGTTTTTTTATTGCTCTATTTTTTAAAAAAATTATTTAATTCTTATCCAGGTTATTTGAATTTTCTTTTAAGTTTAATTAAAACCAAATGCTTATCCAGTCTTTGTTGGGTTTCTTATTTGGTTGTTGTTATGATAACATCGCCTAACAGGCGTCATGTCCCGTCCTAAATGTTAAATCTTGCTGTTGGCTAGGGACCCCTTGTAAAGCACTTTGAGCACATTTAGTGATATTGCACTATATGAAAGCTCAATTTTTTTTTATTATTTTTTTTTGTTTTGTGTTGTTGTTGTTGTTGTTGTTTTTTTTTTTTTTGTTTTGTTGTGTTTTTTTTACTTTTTTTGAGAAAAGATGAGGTCTATATAACAAGAATCGATATAACTCATGCTGTTCTCATTTAATTCTTCTCTAGAAGAAGAAAGATTCTTTCTACCATCCAACATCTTCTTGCAAGCTGCACATTTATTATACAGTGATGCCAATCTTCCGCGGATCCGAGGAATTCCTCCTTTTTGGAGGTTCCTCCCTTTTTTCCTCGGTTCCTCCCATTTTTCCTCCGTTCACAAAAAAAAAATAAAAATAAACGAAATTATAATTTAGCGAATCGTTGAAACAATGAAGCTTATTTTTCTCTGCTACTATAACTTACATCACCATCACCACAACTGCTACCTTAACCATCACACAATATGGTCCTTGTAATCTTTGCAATATGATGGTGATATCACAAAAAATATAACTGCAATATATATACATTAGATTTTTGTTAAAAAGCTGATCTTTGAATGGATAGTAAATGCTCCCAAATTCATGGGAATTAGTCCCAGATAGCCTTATTTTAGCACTTTAAAAAAAAAAAAATTTCGGGTGGGGGGGGGGGGTGGTGTGCCCCCGGACCCCCTAGTTGGAGGCAGCCTGAGTCTGCCTTTGGGGGGCATGATGAGACATCGATCATTTTCCTCCTTTTTCATTTTTTCTGTTGGCATCACTGATTATAGTAGATCACAGCAATTAAATGACAGAGGTATTAAATTGATCCCACCTATGATTTTCAAACTTTAGATATTTTTTTTTTTTTTATTGTTGTACTAATATTAATTATTTATTATTATGCTTTCACAGGGGACCCTACCTCTGGATGAGTGTAGAATGCAATTCAATGATGATTTCTTTAAATACAAAAATCAAATTGATCTCTTGATAATACTTTTAATACTTTTCTTTTGATGCTTGTTGGCACTGATCATTTTGAATATTTATTTTTTCATTGCATATATACCTAATTATACTTACAGCATGTTCATTCCTATGTCATCCATCATTCAGTACATCCTGTCACATTTTCCCTTTATCATCCAATAACATTTTTTTCCTATTCTCCTTTTATTTATTTTTCATTGACACCGTCTGTGAATTTGGGTGGGTATCCTGACCTCCCATAGTGGGCAGGGAGGTACATGCTGTGTCTTCTATCCCCCCTTACCCGTTTTCCAATTGTTTCCTATCGTTGTCTTGGAATGAGATTACTTAGTTTTGTCCTGATCCTTGCCAGAGTTCCTTGGCTGGGAGGGAAACAGTCGAATGTATAGTTATAGTTTTGGGAGATGATATTTTTTCCCTTGTAAATCATATCTCTGTTATGCATTATATTATGTTTAGTTTGCATATTATATTATATGATTGGTAAACATTTGAGTGTATTCCTCTTAGTGGGGACCTGTGCTTATGTCTGGATGAGACTTTTAGGTGATCTCAAATTAAGTACATTGGTGGTATGCTCTTGGAATCTACATCTGTTCCCTATTTGAACCAATTCCCCTTTGTCTCACCTTTTCTTTTGTGCTTTAATTGTAATTCTTTTAGGTGATCTCAAATTAAGTACATTGGTGGTATGCTCTTGGAATCTACATCTGTTCCCTATTTGAACCAATTCCCCTTTGTCTCACCTTTTCTTTTGTGCTTTAATTGTAATTCTAGAACTTTTTACTGTCCCGTTTTTCCTTTTTACTGGCGCTGATATGACCTTAATGTGTTGCAAGCATCGTAAGTAAAACCCTTAAAAACATAAACAAAAACAAACCGTCTGTGAATAAAACATTTTGACAATTCCATTTCCAGAGTATTGCTGAGAGTTTAAAGAAAGGCAGACCTGCCCCCAAACAGAGCCATTCTCGGACTCCCTCCAACGCCTCCAGTACATCCCATGAAGTGGCCATGCTGACATCTGCAGGAACCACCGATGATAAACCAGGCAGCAACAGTGGCTTAGCAACTACAACTGATGTGTCTCTTTCCAATGGAAACGCCAACAAGGAGGCTGATGACGACGTCTTAACTGAAGTGCCTTTAAACAGAAGTACGATTTGATGATTTAGTTTTTATTGACATATGTGACCAGTTGTCTCAAAATGATTACATTAAATAAATTAAGGAGCAGGCACTAAATGTGTAATGGTAGCACGTCTGACCAGTAATCATAAGGTCTAAGGTTCGATCCCTAGTCGGGATGGTTTAGGATGGTTTTTTTTTCTTCTATTTTACTTTCTTGCTTTGTCTGGCACTTTTCATACACACTTGGTCAGATCTTTGTCTCTAAATGATATTAGGCCAGGATCAGATTATAATTCTTAAAATATAATTTTAACTACGCCACTACCACATCATCTCATTCATCTGTGGTGTTTCATTCATCCTGTTTTGTTGATAAAGGGGAAACCCGAAACGTTCATTAGATCTGTTTTTGTAATTAGATTGAAGCTTACATTCAATTTCACATTATTAGTTATTTCTTCGAGCTTTAAGCAGCAATATTTCCATTACCCAGGATAAGAATCAGCATACATTCTGGTCCACTGTTTGCAAATCGTATTTTCTTTTGGTCTATTTTTAGCCCTAGATAGCCCTGGGTTGGTGGGCCCGACAACCAACATGCCCATGTCACCAGCTGATCTACACGGAATGTGGTATCCAACGGTCAGGCGCGTGCTGGTCACTCTCTCTAAACTCTACCGGTGTATTGATGTAAGTCGTTGTGTTTGTTTGACATGTAACTGACAAATTGGCTTTGGACTGCTAGTAAGCCACTTTGAACACACTAAATTGATAATGCTCTATATAAAACTTGAATTTAAAATATTTTTTTTTTTAGTTATTGATTTTCTTTTTGTATTTCTATCAATGTTCATTTCAGCTTTTTTTTTTCCTTCTCCTTGTTGTGAATATATTTGTTTTAAATGATATTGAATTTATCATACTTCTTGTTATCTTTTATTTTTAAAGAGATCTTTCTTCTTTTTTTCTTCTTCTTTTTTTTTTAGAAAACTACATTCCAAGGTCTATCGCAAGAAGCTCTTCAAGCTTGTATTCAGTCTCTAAAGAATGCCAAGGATGGAATTTTCAAAAGAAAGGTTTGTGTTTCTTTACATTCCATATGTCTCCTATGACGTAATGGCAGTGGTTTAAAGTCATGGCGAATTTGTCATCGGCCTTTTCAGAAAATCTGAGGTTTAATCTCCTCACGTGATAGCGCACTTTTGTTGATATCGCTTATTTTTTAAAATTTTTTTCTTTGCATTTTTACTCTTATTTTATTCGACATTCTTTCATACAACTCTTTGTCATATACAGATTTATACTGCAAAAGCTCTAACATAGAAACATGGAGAGAGAGAAAGAAGAATTTAATATTTATATGATCATCAACTTATACCCATTAAATTCAATTTGATATTTATCAGTGTTTTACATTATTGGTAAGAGAAAAGGGGAATAATCCACACCAATCATCATTGCTGTAAATTAACGCAGTTATTTCCCTTTATCATTATTTTGTTTAACTTTGTCATGTTCTCATGAATGGGGAATTAAACTCTTCTGCTGTATGTGCTTATTTAAAGTGACATATTAACGTTTTTAATGATTTGGTTGTTGGCTGTGAGCCTGAAACATTCTGTGTTTGATATTTTGCTGTTTTTTGTTTTTTTAAGGCTTTTATTTTCATTTTTGTACATTTTCTTTTTTTTAACTGAAGCTTAACATTTCTTCACATTAAAAAAAAATATCGACTGAGTAGGCAAAACAGCAATCAATATATATTCTGTTTCGTAGGAGTTCGGATTACAGTTCACAAATGGACTTTCTCATATTTCACTTTTATTCCCCATCCCCTCCTCCTGGACGCAACCAGCAAAGCACTGTGGACGGTCAACTGTTCCTGATCAAACACTTGCTGATTCTGCGAGAACAAAGTGCCCCATTTCAAACCGACTTTTCCATCAGAGAGACTCACTTAGACTTCAGCAAATTCAAAGGTAATTTTTTTTTTTTTAATTATTTTTTTTTTCATTTTTTATTATTATTATTATTTGAAATTATATTTTATGTTTCAGTTGATTTGGACCCTGTTTACCTTTAAGTTTTTAGTTTTGTTTTTCAAATTTGGATGGTGAGTTCACGTGCACTCTTCAAGCCATTTGTAGCCAGGAATATTGCATTTCTTTTACGGACAATATGTATCCGTAGTGCCAAAAAAAAAAACCCCTGGTCACACTTTTAAAGTTGAATTCAAACTATTTTAATTATTTTTTAAATTCAGGTTTATTTCAATTCTAGAAATTATTCTCGTAAAAAAAATTGACATGTATCTCTCCATATCTGATTTTCTCTCTCAGTGGTTTACTTCAGTTAAGTGTTTGTAACTTTTAACGTTCATGCAAGAAATAAGAAAAAATAACGTGGACTATGATCAGGATGAACCAAGCTAGCTACTCTCTGAAAAAGTTACTATAATTTGCAGAGTACTGTCGGCAAGATCTTATTCTTATATCAAATTAAGGGAAACAGCGACACCTAATAATTACTTGTGAGTGACCAGGGAGGCCATAATTTTCATCAACTGATGTAGCACCTGATCTAACTTTATTATATTAGACGTTGATACGGTTCTGTAGGGCCCGAATTGTTATTCATTGGAAACGTGAGGCTATCGATGCCTACACTTGACATGGATGTCAATGGAGTTGATGGGGAGAATTATCGAGAGTTTGTTTCGGCTCTTCTTTGAAGTTACCATACAAAAAATACTTATTTAAAATTAAAATTGAGCTTTTATATAGCGCAATATCCACTAAACATGCTCAAACCGCTTTACACGGGGTCCTTGGTCAACAGCAACATTTAACATATAGGACGGGACATAACGTCTGTTAGGCGATATTACAATTTTTCTGACAAAGACAACGCTGTTAACGGTCAGGTACTCATTTTACACATGAGTACGGTGAGAGAATGTGAGTAAAGAGCCTTTTCCAAGGACTCAACTATGTGCCGAGCGCTAGGCTCGAACCCAGGACCTTCCAATCCGAAAGCGAGTGTCATACCACTAGACCACATAATTTCAACACAGAACGTTTCAGCTCAAAACCCATCGTCATCCAATGGTGAAAACAATTAAAAATTGCAATATTTAACATAAAATTCAAATAGATGGGATGAACGGATCTCTGCGTGTCCAGCTCGGGTAAACAACAATGATGGCTTGTGCACCATTTTGTGTTTTTCTTCCTGTTCCATCTTTTTTTAAAATAGACACTTGTAGCCCTACGGTAATCATTCTTGTGCTTAATGCTGATACTTTATATTTTTTTAGAATGATTTTTATGTGATTAACACTAATGGAAAAAAAAATGTTTTTCATAATGTAATTCTTTTATTTCTTCCCACATTTTAACCAAAAAAAAACTAAACTTTAATTAACAATAGTATTTAAAGGTATAACACTATTTTGTATAAACAGCAAAGTGTTTGTTGTTTTTTTTTGCATTAACCAGCTGATCTTAATTGGTGTTCCTGGTCTATGGATGAATTTGTATTGCAATTATCAATAAGTCAAAAGTTACCTGTCAATTTTACCCATCAAAACACTGACAAGACTTACTGTTGCTTGACTTTGTTTCAAGACAGAAAACCGTACCGACTCTGTTCTTGACTTGTGATTACAGTCATCCCGAGAAGCAATCCAGTTATGATCATTATGCTCATTGAATATAAACATTTTTTTTTTAAATTTAAAAATTGAGTTATAATGTAGCGCAGTAAAGAAAAAGAAGGTCTGAGGTTCGATCCCCAGTCGCAGAGGACTGATTTTTTGGGGGATGTTTTTTTTTCTTCCATTTTTCTTTCTTGCTTTGTCTGGCACCTTTCATACCCACTTGTTCAGATCTTTATTTTATATATTTAGATATGTGTGGCTATGCGGTCTAGTGGTATGACACTCGCTTTCCGATCGGAAGGTCCTGGGTTCGAGTCTCGCACTCGGCGCATAGTTGAGTCCTTAGAATAGGCTCTTTACTCACATTCTCTCACCGTACTCAGGTGTAAAATGAGTACCTGGCCGTTAACAGCGTTGTCTTTGTCCGAAAAATTGTAATATCGCCTAACAGGCGTTATGTCCCGTCCTACATGTTAAATGTTGCTGTTGACCAGGGACCCCTTGTAAAGCGTTTTGAGCATGTTTAGTGGATATTGCGCTATATAAAAGTTAAATTTTTTTATGCTCCCAGAGCCTCCAACCAGGGGGGATAGGTTGCGCAATATAAATGTGCATTATTATTATTATTATTATTATTATAGATAAGTACTGAAAATTAACTCAAAAGACAGAGCATGTTAGAATTTCACCCAAGTCTTGGTGCACTGAAGACAACAGAGAAAATTGGGAGAAACAAGCGCCTCGATGACCTATTCATATTGAACACCATGCTGTTAAACACCTTTAAAAACAAACAAAAAAAAAGATTAACGTCATGCAATGCTATCAAATTTTATCATTGAATGTTTAAGGGAATGATGAATGTTGCATTGCATCACAGGCTTTCTTCGCTTTACAGCTTATTCCAGTTAAAGCCAGCTCTCCTCTTTCCTATCGTATTTTATTTACTTGTAATTTACCTTTTTTTTAGCCCTGTTGCTATTCATATTATTTACCAGCTGTCTTTTATGTGATTACTTAGCAGTTTCTTAACAAATTTATTTATTATTTTATGTTTTTGATTTGAAACTAGCTAGAATTTTGGTATGATAGAGTCGTAAGTGAGGAGTGATTTCAAAGTAAGGTCGACAACTCAAACGCTATTGACCTAATTATTGTCAACATCACAAAATCCATTTCTTTTAATCTTTACTTGAGAGTTTTTAAGGAAGAATGGGGTATCGGTGCAATTTAACGGTTTTCCTACATTCCTCTCTAGATAACCGCCATCCTCTTTCTTTATCTCACGTATAATAAGTGACTTATTTTTTATTTTATTCAAATTTTAATTCTGCACTTTTATTATCTTTAATACTATGTCTTACTGAGTAACATTTTTAAAAAAAACAACTTTATTAATCAACAACATTTACAGGAAATAGATTTTTGTTGAAAAAATGTGCTTCAAATGGATTTTTAATTGGACTTACTCTTGGACTCTCAGTCACTTTCTAG
>NC_088369.1:45033950-45061450 GCF_034508935.2 Berghia stephanieae
CCAGAGTGTAAGATATAGTTTTATGTCGTACATACATTGTGTGATATTGTATTGCGAGCACCTCAAAGTAAATAACTGGATGGGGATCCTGACCTCCCATAGCGGGCAGGGAGGTGCATACTGTGTCTTCTATCCCCTTATATCTGTTTTCCAACATGCTTTCGTCTTTGTTTCGGAATGAGATTACTTGGTTTTGTCCTGGCACTGGCCAGAATCCTAGCTGGGAGCGAAACAGTCAAATGCATAGTTTTGGGAGATGATATTTTTTTCCTTGTAAATCATCTCTCTGTTATGTATTATTATATTTGTTGTTTTTAATGTATAATGTAAGCATTTGAGTGTGTTCCTCTTTGTTGGATTTTGTGCTTGTGTCCGGATGAGACTTGTAGGTGATTTCAAACTAAGTACATTGGTGGTATGCTCTTGGAATCTACATCTGATCCCTATTTGTTCTCAGTTCCCCTTTGTCTTACTTTTTCTTGGGTGCTTTATTTGTAATTCTAGAACTTTTTACTATCCCATTTTCTTCCTTTTTACTGATATAACCTAAATGTGTTGCAAGCGCTGTAAAACCCTTAAAAACAAAAACAAAGTAAATAACAATCCATTCACACAAGTCACTACAAGGCCAGAAGGGATGAAGGTAGCAAGTTTAGATATAGGTAGTATGCGCTTGGCTAAGAAGCTCACAACATTGCCATCCGGAAGTATAACGGACCAACACACAAAACTGTGTGTATCCATGAACGTTTATATACAGTTCAGTGAGCATTACTCATAAACGCGGATGGCAAAAAAACAATAACAAAGACCTGAGTGACGTCATCTTCGAACTATCTATAGCTCTTATAAGGTGTAAATAAAAGCCTAACAACAAGAGATGAAGTGAGTAGGAAATTGCCAGAAGACAATAGAGAATAATAAACTTTGTGGCGGTGATGGGGGTTTGAACCCGCGACCTTACTGGTACTACAACTCTGCCTGGTTGGTGAGAGCGTGACTCTACCGTATGAGCTATCCACGATCCCTACCAATTCAGTTTGTGCAGCTATGTGTGTGGTCTTGTGATATAATCACACTCGCCTTCAGATTGGAATGTCCTGGGTTCGACTCCCACTCTGAGCAGCGCATAGTTGAGTCCTTAGAAAAGGCTCTTTACACACATTCCTTCACTATTTTCAGGCCTATGAGTACCCGGTCGTTAACAGCATTGTCTCTGTCGGGAAAATAAATGGTAACATCGCTTTACACTGCCGTTGTTTTAAAAAACACAGTCTATGCAATGGTGTCCAAATTACACATACTGTGTTCTTCAATAAAACGGCAGTACAGGTGTCTCGTCCTACACATCAAGAGATGCTATTGGCATGTGAAGCGCCGCCTTGAACGTATAATATAGTTGATATTTCGTTAAATTATAACTTTTTTTGTTTCTTTGAATTTTTTTTTTTTTTTTTTTTGTTTGTTAAGAGAGTGAGGGGAAGAGGATGTAAATTAAAAATCCTTTTGTTTGGTCTAAGTCTGGATAACACAGCACATGACTGATTGTAATGTATACACATATTAAAATTAGAATTTATAAATTTTTATTTTATTTTTATTTTTTGGGGGGGGGGGGGGGAGGAGGGGGGGTGATTAGACTTTCAAGATTGAGGTCGGGGCGGGGGGGTAGGGGGGGGGGGCAGCAGCACAGTTTATTTAAATCATCTTTGCTTTATACCCTGAAGGTAACCTGGTGGTATAAGGTTCAACTCCAACTTGCCACACTGTATAGCTCTGAGCAAGTCACCACACTCTAGCACTGCAAAAATTTTTTACTCTACTTCCTTCAGACTTTGTTTTTTTTTTGACTTTTTCTTTTAATCTTCTCAATATTTTTCAAATGCTTTTCTTTGGTGGGTGTTTGGATGCTTTTGGTTAGATACAAAAAAAATAAAATAAAAAAAGAACCGAAAGAAAAATAAATTACGAGCTTCAATGCTTATGCTTTGCTTTTACTTTTATCATTTTGTTTTTTTTATAAGGAGTTGAATGAGTTAAGACAGTTAAATATTGTGGGGTTTTTTATGCCTAAAATGTTTTCAGCAACTTTGTCCAATCCCAATTAATAATTAACTTCAAACTTGAGATCTTTACCAAAAAGTGAGCTTTTATATAGCGCAATATCCACGATATGTGCTCACTGTGCTTTACAAAGGGTCCCTGACCAACAGCAACACGTAACATTTAGAACGAGACATGACGCCTGTTAGGCGATGTTACAGTTAACGGCCAGGTACTCATTTTACACCTGAGTACGGTGAGAGAATATGAGAGAATGGTAGTAAAGAGCCTTTTCAGAGGACTCAACTATGCGTCGAGCGAGGCTCAAACCCAAGATCGTTCGATCCGAAAACAAGTGTCATACCACAAGACCACATAGCCGCAGATAAATAATTTCTTTGTAAATTCTTAAACTTGGTAGAGACTTTTCCATAATTTTTTTTTTTTGTTTCTATTTTCCCAAGTTTTTGTTTATGTATTTAGATATTCAAAAACTTTTGTCCAAGCACGACACAGTTCACCCTTTCCCTTAACTCACTCAACCCTAACACCGACTATATCCGTAGTTTACCCGGGGTTACTTTTACCCCATTACATTTTTTCTGAGACAAAATATAGGCCCAATATCAAAGCGAATGTTTTTAGGTTTTACATGTTACTGGTAATTGAATAAAACTTTCTATGTACATGCTCATTTTTAATACATTTCTTCCAATTTTGAAAGGTAGCAAAAATCTCTAGGATTGAGTGAGTTAAAGTTGGTCTGATATTTTTATATCATATTTTTTTCAATGTCTTCTGTTTTTGTTTTGTCCTGTATTTGCAGATGTTTTTGTTTATGTATTTAGATATTCAAAAACGTTTCCCCGAGCACGACACAGTTCACCCTTTCCGAGCTTTTTATATCATATTTTTTTCAATGTCTTCTGGGTTTTTTCTGTCCTATATTTGCAGATGCCGCTTACTCCTTACTGAGCAGGAAATCAACACTGTTCTCATTCAACAGTAACAACGCTCT
This sequence comes from Berghia stephanieae, assembly GCF_034508935.2. Taxonomy (NCBI): domain Eukaryota; kingdom Metazoa; phylum Mollusca; class Gastropoda; order Nudibranchia; family Aeolidiidae; genus Berghia; species Berghia stephanieae. The sequence continues at coordinate 45,037,012 of NC_088369.1, forward strand.
CTTACAGTTCGTGCTGGAGGTAATAAACTTTTCACATTTGCTGCTATGAATTGTCTTTTGACTGGAGATAGTTAAAAATAATAATAACGATGATGATGATGATGATGATGATGATGATAATAGTAATAATGATAATAATAATAATAATAATAATAATAATAATAATAATAATAATAATATTGATAATGATTATCTATCCCTCTCTCTCTCTCTCTCTCTCTCTCTATCCCCCTCTCTCTCTCTATCTCCCTCTACACCCCCCCCCCCCCCAACACACACACACACTCACACACAAACATACACAATAGTAAATGCCATAAAATATTAACTACCACTATATTTTTCAAGTTTTCAGACTAAAACTTTTGTCTTTTCAAACTTCAAATACTGGATGGGGATCCTGACCTCCCATAGCGGGCAGGGTGGTGGCACTTACTGTGTCTTCTATCCCTCGTTAGCTGTTTTCCAATTTGCTTTCTGTCTTTGACTTGGTTTTGTCCTGGCCCTGGCCGGAGTCTTAGCTGGGAGGGAGACATTCGTGTTTACAGTAATCGTTTTGGGAGATTTTTTTTTTCCTTATAAATCATCTCTCTGTTATGATATTATTATATTTTGTTATTTTGAATGTATAATGTAAGCATTTGAGTGTATTCCTCTTAGTGGGGACCTGTGCTTGTGTCCGGATGAGACTTTTAGGTGATCTCAAACAAAGTACACTGATAGTGTGCTCTTGGAATCTACATCTGTTTCCTATTTGTTCCATTCCCCTTTGTCTTACTTTTTCTAGGGTGCTTTAATTGTAATTCTAGAACTTTTTTACTATCCAATTTTCTTCCTTTTTACTGGTGTTGATATGACCTAAATGTGTCGCAAGCGCCACCATAAAACCCTTAAAAACAAACAAAACAAACTGCAAATATGTGTAACCACGTGTGAATATAATAATAATGACCAAGTGCATCTTGGTTTATTGTGTATATGTGTGTGTGTGTGTACGTGTGTGAATTTCTTTGCACAGCAAGTGTGTTATTTATACCATTCATTTTATCGAAATACGATACTCATCGTCCATTTATTCCTCAAGCCTGCCATTTTAGAATGAAGGGTATTTTATTTACTTTTATTGTTGTTGTTGTTTTTATTATTATTATTATTATTATTATTATTATTATTATTATTATTATTATTATTATTATTATTATTATTATTTCTTTATTCTTTGAACAGGGCACTCCTCAGGTCACCGAGATGTTTGTCGACTCGAAACGAGACGTGGACCAGCAACTGAAGACAACCTGCGAGGACTTTATTCATCACGTCACTGACATTTTCACAGCCCCATTGCAAACGTTTTTGTCCAGGGTACGACACACTGACTTTTTCTATGCTTTCATAGAAAGCCTGGATTAGAAGTTAACTCATTCAACCCTAACAGCGACTATATCCGTAGTTTACCCGGGGTTACTTTTACCACCCCATGCCTATAATTTATTACATTTTTCTGAGACAAACTATAGGCGTAGTATCAAAACTAATGAATAAAGGGAATTTTATTTTATTTTTATTGTTATATTTATGTTGAGAACCTGCCTTATGGCAGTGTCGCTTCATCAGTGGGGACTTTCCACCTGTCCCACATGTACCCATTGATTGGGGCAAAGAGCCAGAGACTGGAGAGCATCTAGTCGAACGTTGCATTGTGACGAAGCTTCCGGCAGGTTTGCAACCTGGATAGGCCACATACATGCCGTATTTTACGAATTTTTCGTAATTTTACGAATTTTAGACAAATTTCATGGCCAAATACGAACTTTTATGGAAAATTACGAATTTTTTATTCTTAGTAATACTTAAACGATAATAAAAATAATAATAATAATAATGATAAGAAGAAGAAGAACAACAACAACTACTACTATATACTACTACTACTACTACTACTACTACTACTACTACTACTACTACTACTACTACTACTACTACTATTACTACTACTACTATAATAATGATGATAATAATAATAATATTGTGGTTATTCATACACACAATTTCAGAAATTACGAATTTCCTTGTCAAATTACTAAAAATTGACATTAAAATTACTAAATTTAAAGTTTTCAATTTGGCATGTCTGAGATCATCATAACATAGTAGTGTGACAACATTGGAAGCTGCCAAGACTAGAGTTGGCTATTAACTCTTTCAGCGCTGAGGCTACATTCGTATTTCCGTCACAAAATGGCTGACACGTGATTGAGGCAGCATGAGAATGACAAGCTAAGACAAAGCGACATTTGAATTTGGCGCAAAATCTTAATTAAAATACCTCCCTAGGGCCAATTGAATGTTCTGAGAAATGATACCATTGGTTCAATTGATAGTACTTTTGTAGAAAGTAGGATTGGATTACATTATTATTTTTGCCTTTCAAGATGGCCGCACTGTGTGGCCATTGGCCAGTAGAACAGATTCTGCTCTGGCCGCATAAAGCGGCCAATGGTGCTGAAAGAGTTAATATTACCCTCCTTTATTTTTATATACTAACTTTATGCTTTTTGTTTTAACCCACCTCTGTCCACCAGGCCTCCATCATAATAACCATGCAAAAAGAGGAGGTAGGGTCAAAGGTCACTCTTCGCCAACAACCCTTCGCCTCACCAGAAAAACTCCACGACGTCACAGCTGAGACTTACAAAAACATCAAGAGTAAACTGCCCCTGATCCAGCACAGCATGAGTCTCTATCTGGCCAACAAGGACACCGAGGCCATTCTCTTCAGACCGATCAAGGTTATTTGATTCTTTCTGCATATCAGGGTTTTACTACAGGCCACTCCACATGATAACAAATAGATTTTATTTAGCTAAATTGAGCTTTTATATTGCGCGAATATCCACTAGACATGCTTAAAGCGATTTACAAAGGGTCCCTGGCCAACAGCAACATTTAACATGTAGGACAGGACAAACGCCTTTTAGGTGATATTACAAAATTTTTTTATGGACAGAGACAACGCTGTTAACGGTCATGTACTCATTTTACACCTGAGTACGGTGAGAGAATATGAGTAAAGAGACTGCTCCAAGGACTCAACTATGCGCCGGGCGAGGCTCGGATCCAGGACCTTCCGATCCGAAAGCGAGTGTCATACCACTAGACCACATATCCGCACAATGCCAAAGTTAAATTTTTATTTATAAAAGAAAACGGATAAAACCCTGAGTTTTTATAAAGAGCTGTCAATTTCCATTTTTTCGCTGAGATTTTCCCATTTTCTGTAAGGTCTAAAAATCCCTTTTTTTTTCTTTGATATTTTATTGTAACTAGTATAAATAAGTGTACATTGACCATCTTTATTTCAAAGTTAAAACTTGCCCAAAGAAATATCATATAGTCTGGCTTCATCATCTATCAAAAGATAATATGAGAACAACAAAAATGAAATTAAAATCTGATCTCGTGGGAAATCCTTTGACAGTTAGCTAGATCTTTCCAATATTCCTCTATTAGTTACCGTGCTGCATTTACTTAAATGTCACTGCAAACTGTTGTTTTGATATATCACTAAATTTAAATCCTTGTAGCAACTTTTTGCTCTAATTTATTATTAACTCTTTCAGCGCCGAGGCTATATTCGCATTTCCGTCACTAAATGGCTGACACCTGATTGAGGCAGCATGAGAATGACAAGCTAAGACAAAGCGACATTCAAATTCGGCGCAAAATCTTAATTAAAATACCCCCCTAGGGCCAATTGAATGTTCTAATGAAAGAAATGATACCATTTGTTCAATTTATAGTACTTTTTGTAGATAGTAGGATTGGATTACATTATTGTTTTTGCCTTTCAAGACCGGCCCGCACTGTGCGGCCTTTGGCCAGTAGAACAGATTCGTCTCTTGCCGCACAGTACGGCCAATGGCACTGAAAGAGTTAATTTTCAGTCAAAGTATAAAGAGCTATCAAGCATTTTCAACTCAGTTTTGTTCTTTTAAACAAAATTTTTTTTATTTTGATTATCTTAGATAAACGTTCAGCAAAGGTTTCAGAAACTCCTGGAGTTGATATCCCAGCAATACAGCCAGGAGGATTGCCTTATCATTGCATGTCCTAGTGTGGAACAGGTAGGTCTTTTCAAATCAGAGATGATTCTCAGAGTATTTTTGGGGTTTTTTTCCTCTCGTGCAATCACAGCTTGTTATTCGTTCAAAATGGGCCGCACATTTAATTGTGTTGTTACTGTTTGAATGATTTAACTATATGTATTATAGTCAGAATTATTTACACAAAACCTGTGTCTTTTTGCTATTGTATATACTTTAAAATTTTCTTTCTTTTTTTACATCTGTTCTTTTTCGTTTATTTGTTTTGTTTTGTTTTGTTTTTTGAATTTACAATTCTAAATCTTCTGATACAAAGCTCGTAGAAGCTGTGGAATGTAAAAAAGTAATGAACAAAAATGAATATAAAAAAGCTTCAAAACAGAACATGAATACCAAACACAGAACGTTTCGAACTCAATACCTTTCTTCAGCCAACAACAGACAAAAAAAATATTTCATAAAATATTGACTTGATAGAATGTTAAATGTATTGTATGTGACTTTTGTATCGATGATGTTTTTGATGCCCGTTTTAGCATCTTAATTGTTTTGATATGTTGGTTGATTTGGACTTGCAATATTATTGTTACCTGGGTAAACAATGTCTTTTTTTTTTTTAAATGTTTCAACGAAAGGCGCTACAGAAATATGCCTATTACTATTTTTTCCTCTGCTGTCTGGATTTGATGTGATATTTTAATGTTTTTATTGTTTCTGTTTTTGGCTGAATATAAAAGTTTTTGAGTCCTAAATGTTCTATGGATGGAATTGGTTTTCTATTTCGAACCTGTTACATTTATTTATTTTTCATTAATGTCGTTGTCGTCACCTAAGAGATAAAAATAAATAATAAAATAAATAAAATAAAATTCCCTTTATTCATCCCATATGGGAAATTTGTCTCTAGGGTCTATTCCAAGGGAAGACTGGAATAACCCAGGCATCAGCCGCATGCAGTGCAGGCAAATTGAGCTAGGGCAAGGTGACTTGCTCAAGGCCACACTGCGCAGCGGCGGGTGATCGAACTCCGTACCTTTCGGGTAGGAAGCAAAGACTGTACCACTGAGCCACACTATCCCCTTATTTTCACTTTATTTTTATTTTAAATTCATTTTTTTTTTTATCCATTAGGTCAACCTGTTACTTTCCACTCCTCCACCAAAAAAGAAGACATCCACATCCGCACCATCCGTTCCGTCAACACCCACGCCTGCAAAGTGAACGAACGAACGAATGAATGAACAATTGAATGAAAGTTTAGTAGACCTTTGTGAATGAACGTGCAATTAATTATTGATAAGATTTGTGATGCCATTTTAAAATAACTATTTATTGATATTTGTTCAACTGGTTATAAATTTCCATGAATGATAAACATGGAGTAGGCCTTCTATGGAGAATGATGGATATATTATGATATGCAAAGTGCGAATAATTTCGTGTTTATTTATTAATTTGTGTTGGGGAATTGTTTGTACAAAAGGGAGAAAGTATTGAGAAAGAATTTTGGGATCTTAGATAGCTCATACGGTCGGTAGAGTCACGCTCTCACCGGCCAGGCGGAGTTGTCGTACCAGTAAGGTCGCGGGTTCAAACCCCCATCACCGCCGCGAAAAAATTTTCTTCTCTATTTTCTACTACTACTACTACTACTACTACTACTACTACTACTACTACTACTACTACTACTACTACTACTACTACTACTACTTTCCTACTCACTTCATCTCTTGTTGTTAGGAAGTATTGAACTATGATGTTGATTCAAACTCGGAGGGCTGAAACTGCCTGCTAAATGAAAATTCAAATACTTCCTATACTTCAAATAAGAGAGAAAAAGCAAATCGTAATAAAATGGAAGTTATTCTTCAATAAATGATCAAAGCAATGAAAGGGAATTGCGATAAATGTAATCAATTTAATTGAAAAATGGCAGGGGCAAATTTGTCGAGCGATATGATAGTGTACGGTTTCAACAACGCTTTGATGAACAATGTGGCAACGTTTACAAACACTTGCAAAATTGAAGGAGGATTTGAACCTGAAACCCTCTTTGTTTGTTATTTGAGTTTGATGGGTTCTCGGCTTTTTAAATTTTTTCTCTTAAAAGTAGTTAGAGCATGAAGGATTTTCCGAAGACATTGGAATTTAAAATGTTTGTTTTATTGGCTTATCCAAACCAGCGACCTCCTGAGCTCTAGCCCTTCGGTCTTGTGCCATGACGTAGAAGTTAGACGTCTTTTGTAGTTGTTCCAGGTGACTATAAAATGTGTTACTGATGCTTGGATTTGGTTAGATTATTAATAAGAATATAGTTTTCAAACCTCAAGAAAACACACAACGTTTTCGGGGTGAATGTCTTTTAAAAACCACACAGGATATCAATGTCATTATCAATGCCTTCATTGTCATCATCATCATCATCATCATCATCATCATCACAGTCATTTTCTTCATCATCATCATCATCATCATTATAATAATCCTCTTCATCTTCGTCATCATTGACATGGTCATTGCCGTCCTGACCAGAATCAGAATCTATGGGCACGGTAAGGTTATTCATACTTTGAACATTTGATGGTCAGGAAAATTCAATCTGTAGACTTGAAGGCGTGACTCACCGCCTCATTCTGGCATAATGTCTGGATAAAGGCTGAATATTGAACGTATAAATAAGCCAATACGTAAAATGAAATTCAGAATCAATCTAAATGCTTTTTGATGAGACTCAGGCGTGAATGAGTACCTGAATAAAAGCAGTGATGGATTTTGTAAGAGCGTTATTTCAAAAAAGGACTCCTAACAGGTGACTAGCACTGTATGAAATGGAAATATGGTTCCGTATAGCCTGCTTGGGGAAGAAATATAACATTGTGATGTGCATTGAGCATGGAAGTCTGGAGAAATGTGCTAGATGAATGTTCTTATATATTTTTTTTTAATTTAATACGTAGGTTTATTTTTACATTGCAAAAAATGTATACTTAATTTTGGGAGATGATATTTTTTCCTTCTAAATCATCTCATGTTATTTACTGTTATTTTTTTAATTTTCAACATATGATTTATTAACATTTGATTGTGTTCCTCCTAGTGGGATCTTGTGCTTGTGTCTGGTTGAGACTTTTAGGTGATCTCAAACTAAGTACACTGATAGTGAGCTCTTGGAATCTACATCTGTTTCCTATTTGAACCAATTCCCCTTTGTCTTACCTTTTCTTCAAGTTCTTTTAATTGTACATCACGAATGTCTTTACTATCCAATTTTCTTCCTTGTTACTGGCGCTGATATGACCTAAATGTGTTGCAAGCGCCGTAAAACCCTTAAAAACAAAACAAAAACAAAACAACCATCATATTGAGTGGATTGATCACACAGAAAGTAGTGCTTCAAAGCCATTAGTGTGATGGACAAAAGAAATTGTTTACTATCCTTTTGATAGGAAGTAAGCTGGTCGCAAAGTACTTTCTACCTGATCTAACAGACCCAGCTACTCAATCGTTGCTGGGTGGACTGGAGGGTCCAGAAAAAAATGTCTCTCCTTCACCCGGGATCGACCTTGGTCCCTTTGTGTGTGAAGCGAGTGCTCTACCAACTGAGCTATTGGAACCCTCGTCTTAAACATAACTCAAACATAATTTCTATACTTTATTTTAAAAAAGCCAACTGGTAAAACGTGAACATCAATCGAGGAACACGAACATTTTATAGCGTATTTCCATGGATTCACCGGCCATATTCAATGGGCTTCAAGTTTAATTTATTTCCCTGGTAGGCTACACGGAGCCCGAAAGCATAATATGTGATAGATCATAAGCATTAAACGAATACTTTTTTGTTATATGTGACCAATCGTCTCTAAACGGTTTTATGTTGGGATGAGCCTTGTGTTTAGAATTCACTTTTAATTCACTCAATCCTAGAGATTTTTGCTACTTTTCAAAATTGGAAGAAATGTATTAAAAATGAGCAGGTACATAGATAGTTTGATTCAACTACCATTAACATGTAAAAACTAAAAACATTAGCTTTGATACTACGCCTATAATTAATTGTCTCATAAAAATGTAATAAATAGGCATGGGGTGAAAGTAACCTGGGTAAACTATGGATATAGTCGGTGTTAGGGTTGGGTGAGCTAAGCTCAACTCATAAAACTTAAAGTTAAAGTAAAATAAATGCCTTCATTGTGGAGAATGAAATCTCTTCCTTAACCTTGAAAAAATACATTTTAAAATGGATATTAAAGATAATAATAATAATAATGATAATACTTTGGACAACATGGGTGATTCCTGTTGACATCAGACATCTTGTTTGATGAATTATCTATATTCCTTCATGGAATGATAGGCGACGGTGTCTCACTGTGACAACATGGGTGATTCCTGTTGACATCAGACATCTTGTTTGATGGATTATCTATATTCCTTCATGGAATGCCTAGGCGACGATACCTCACTGTGTCAACATGGGTGATTCCTGTTGACATCAGACATCTTGTTTGATGAATTATCTATATTCCTTCATGGAATGATAGGCGACGGTGTCTCACTGTGACAACATGGGTGATTCCTGTTGACATCAGACATCTTGTTTGATGGATTATCTATATTCCTTCATGGAATGCCCAGGCGACGATATCTCACTGTGTCAAATCAGACATCTTGTTTGTGAATTATCTATATACCTTCATGGAATGCCTGGGTGACGGTGCCTTGGTGGAGGGCGTGATTTTTTAAACTTTCCAAAAAAATTGTTATATTATTATTAATATTAGTAATAATAATAATTATTATTATAATGAAGAAGAATAAGAAAAATAATAATGATGAGAATAATAATAAGAATAATAAGAATAATAACGATGAAAATAATAATAATAATAATAATAATAATAGCAATAATAATAATGAAAATAATAATAATAATGATAATAATAAAATAATAATAATAATAATAATAATAATAATAATAATAATAATAATAATAATAATAATAGCAATAATAATAATAACGATAATAATAATAATAATAATAATAATAATAATAATAATAATAATAATAATAATAATAATAATAAAATAATAATAATAATACTAATAATAATAATAATAATAATAATAACAGTAACAATAATAATAATAAACATTGAAATCCCTCGTATCTACTCATTCATTTTGACTCCAATTTCTTCAACTCAAGTAGTTCATTCCAACACAATACCACATTGACACGATGGGTGACATATTATTATTATTATTTCTTCTCACGGGGTGTTCATCTATTGTCATATCACGTGGTGCTCTCTAGATTTCATCATAAACTATTTTGTAAATAAATTATTATTGTTGTCAACCAAGAATAAATAATGTTTTGGTGAAAAACTTGCTACGTTGACAGCATTATGATAAATTTTGACTGTGCACACACACACACACACACACACACACACACACACACACACACACACATATATATATATATATATATATATATATATATATATATATATATATATATATATATATATATATATATATATATATACAGGTCTGACATTCGAACCCACTTATTTGGGTTATCAGACCTGCAAATAAGTGCACGTTGATTTTGACCTATATGATGAAGGTCTGACAGTGATTGCCGAGTGCAATCGTGGGCTTGTTTTAACTCACTCGACTCAATCCGAGAGATTTTGGTTACTTTTCAAAATTGGAATATAATAAATGTATTAAAAATGAGCATGTACATAGATAGTTTTATTCAACTATCATTAACATGTAAAAACTAAAAAACACTATCTTTGATGCTACGCCTATAGTTTGTCTCAGAAAAATGTCATAAATTATAGGCATGGGGTAAAAGTAACCTGGGTAAACTACGGATATAGTCGGTGTTAGGGTTGAGTGAGTTAACTTCAACATTGTTGTAATGGACAATATTTTGTGTTGGGTTTGAGAGTATTTCCATCAGCATTGAGGCCATAACGATTTCAGTTGTCAGACCTGTCAACAAGTACACGTCGACTTTGACCGATTTTGTTTCATCGTAATTTATGATTTATGATTTATATGTAACTCAAATTATTGATGAATAAAGAGGGGAAAAATTATAATACGTGTACTTGTGTTTATTATTTAATTGTGCATATATATATATATATATATATATATATATATATATATATATATATATATATATATATATATATGTGTGTGTGTGTGTGTGTGTGTGTGTGTGTGTAAAACTTGGAAATTTATACAGAGTAATATTCACCAAACGTTCTCAAAGTGCTTTGCAAGGGGTCCTTAGCCAACAGCAACACTTTACATGTAGGACGAGTCATGACGTCTGTTAGGCGATATTACAATTTGTGTCGGACAGAAACAACGCTGTAAACGGCGGGTAATCATTTTACACACGAGTACGGTGAAAGAATGTGAGTAAAGAGCCTTTTCTAAGGACTCGTGTGAGCCGCTCAGAACGGGATTCGAACCCAGGACCTTCCGACCCAAAGGTGAGGGGAGGGGGGGGGGTGTGCCGCATAATGCCAAGATGGACGTCTAAAGAAAGAAAATTATTGAATTTTGAGACAACGGCCATTATTATTATTATTATTATTATAATTTTATTATTATTATTATTATTATTATATTATTATTATTATATTATTATTATTATTATTATTATTATTATATTATTATTATTATTATTATTATTATTATTATTATTATTATTATATAATTATTATTTATTATTATTATATATTATTATTATTATTATTATTATTATTATTATTAATTATTATTATTATTATTATTATTATTATTATTATTATTATTATTATTATTATTATTAATTTTTATTTATTATTATTATTATTATTATTATTATTATTATTATTATTATTTTATTATTATTATCATTATCATCTTTAAAGAATATTCGTCGTGCTTTATCTCCAGTAAATATCGAAGGTTTCCACTTCATTGACTCCTAACAAGGCGGCTTCAACTCGAATAACAAATAAACATCTCTCGAATTGCTCGCTTGCTGACCACAGAAATTTAGATTACGTTTTGTGATTTTCGTACAAAATCAATCATCACACATTCAATCATCCTTCCGTTATTTCACGATAAGAATTCACTCAAAGTTTTTTGTATTAAAAACAAAATGAAATAATAGTAATTCGAAAAAACTGATCAAGTACAGGCTTTTGTTTTCCTTTATTTCCTAAACTCGATTAGTGAGTGGAAAATTGGGGTAGACACACAAAGGGAAATAACCGAAACAATGTAGCCGAAAGAATTATAATCATTATTTCTCATTACTTGGCGCGAAAAGATTTTGTGATCTGTGGAGCAAGTTGATCAAAAGAAGTGTTTACTTTACGAAAGCAAAAATGATGACTCTGCTCATGCGCACGAGGAGGATTAAACAGAGTCAATCATCCATATCGAGGTGATGTGAATAAACACACTTGAGGCGGTGAGTACGAATTCAATCAAGCGTGTCGTGCTAAATAGGCTGTCGAGTCCTTTTCAAGTCGTTAATTATTATTACTGATGAGAACGGATGATAAAAGATATTTCCTTTCGGCTATTATCGGAATCACAATTTTTAATATCCGCCATTGAATGGCGCAAACCCATGGGAACCAGCAGAGACTTTTGGGGAGAAAGAGAAACCGACCATGAAATACGACTTAAGATTACAGAATTGCGGATTTTATGGGAATTCGTATTGTCTGCGTCCTTGAAGCAATAACTAGACGATGTATTTTTAACAATGATATTGTTGCGGGATTGTTCCTAATAAACCAATTGTCTCTGAAGATCTTGTTTGAGTTCGGGGTTCATAGGATGGTCACAGGACCAAAGACCACCCGGATGGTACGCACGCTTAACACATCACGGAAGTCAGCCTATTACAATAATAATAATAATAATAATAATAATAATAATAATAATAATAATAATAATAATAATAATAATAATAATAATAATAATAATAATAATAATAATAATCCTACTCCTATTACTATTACCACTACGTACTACTACGACTATTACTACATTACTGGGTGGGGTTCCCTACCTCCACAGTGGGCAGGGAGGTACTTACCGTGTCTTCTATCCCCGTATATCTGTTTTCCAACATGCTTTCTGTCTTTGTCTTGGTGTGAGATTGCTCGGTTTTGTCCCGACCCTGGCCGGAGTCCTTGACTGGGAGGGAAACAGTCAAATGCATAGTTATTGTTTTGGGAGATGATATTTTTTTCCTTGTAAATCATCTCTCTGTTATGTATTATTTTATTTGTTATTTTTAATGTATAATGTAAGCATTTGAGTGTATTCCTCTTTGTTGGATTTTGTGCTTGTGTCTGGATGAGACTCATAGGTGATCTCAAACTAAGTGCATTGGTGGTATGCTCTTGGAATCTACATCTGATCCCTATTTGTTCCCAGTTCCCCTATGTCTTACTTTTTCTTGGATGCTTTAATTGTAATTCTAGAACTTTTTACTATCCCATTTTTTTCCTTTTTACTGGCGGTGATATGACCTTAATGTGTTGCAAGCGCCGTAAAACCCTTAAAAACAAAAACAAACAAACTACTACATTAACTACTACTATCACGACTGCAACTACTACCACTGCTACCCGTATTATTACTACTTCGACAACAACAACAACAACTACTACTACTACTACTACTACTACTACTACTACTACTACTACTACTACTACTACTACTACTACTACTACTTCTACAACAACAACAACTACTACTACTACTACTACTACTACTACTACTACTACTACTACTACTACTACTACTACTTCTACTACTACTACTACTACTACTACTACTACTACTACTACTACTACTACTACTACTACTACTACTACTACTATTACTACTACTACTACAACAACCACCACTACCGTTGACTGGGGTAACACTGCCTTAAGTTGTAAATTTGCCTCTTGAATATTGGACTATTTACAGTAAATTTAATTGTGTGTCAATTATTTCCTCTGATAAAAAGTCAAGTCGTCAAACAACGAAAATAAATTCTACAAAGCTGAGAATATTCAAAATGTTGAAAATTTACAGAAGTTGAGATTCCTATTAACTCACTCAACCCTAACACCGACTATACCCGTAGTATACCCGGGTTACTTTTACCCCATGCCTATTTATTACATTTTTCTGAGACAAATTATAGGCGTAGTATCAAAGTTAATGTTTTTAGTTTTTGTATGTTAATGGTAGTTGAATAAAACTATCTATGCACATGCTCATTTTTAATAGATTTTTTTTCTCCAATTTTCCAAAGTAGCAAAAATCTCTAGCATTGAGTGAGTTAGAGCAAAGTTTAGTTCAAACGACTTTTTTTTTCTCGCTCTTTTCTTGTGGTTGGTTGTTTGTTTTTGGTTTGTTTTGTTTTCTTTTATTTTTCTTTTCTTTCCTTTTTTTTTCATAATTGGCCGTTCTGAAACCTGCTGTCAATGGACGATTTTATCGAAATTTCTTCCCAGCGTGTAAATATTTTTGCCTTCATTATTTTTTTATTTATTTATGTCTGTATTTATTTATTATTTGATTCTTTTTCAATTTCTTATATTCATTTTTTTTTCTCTCTCAAAGCGTAGGGCAGCAAAATGTTTTCTTTTAACTCACTCAACCCTAACACCGACTATATCCGTAGTTTACCTAGGGTTACTTTTACCCCATGCCTATTTATTACATTTTTATGAGACAAATTATAGGCGTAGTATCCAAGCTAATGTTTTTAGTTTTTACATAGAAATGGTAGTTGAAGAAAACCATCTATGTACATGCTCATTTTTAATACATTTTTTTCTAATTTTGTAAAGTAGCAAAAATCTCTTAGATTTAGTGAGTTAAACTTTCCTTTGACTCACCAGACTTTACTGCCGTGATATTGAAGAACTTCTTCTTCTCCTTCAAGTACCAAGTCTGTGCCAGACATCGGTGATTATGGTACGCCTTTCATCTCTCTGATCAGATAACCTCAAAAAAACTAATATTACTCTTCTCTTTCTTTGTCACCCAGTTGTTCAAACTATTCACATACATATTTCTTGGTCTGCCTTTACTCTTTTTACCTTCTATCTTTCCTGTGAGAGCAAGGTTTTCAATACATAATTTATGTCGATTTAGGTGCCCTAAAAATTGCATTTATCTTTTTCTTATTGTACGAATTATTGTCTTATTGAAGAACACAATAATAATAATAATAATAATAATAATAATAATAATAATAATAATAATAATAATAATAATAATAATAATAATAATAATAATAATAATAAATATGTGCAATTTGGTTAACATTTCACATATACTGTGTTTCCAAAAAACAACAACGGCAGACTAGATACGGGATGAAAACATGTTTACCACTGACTAGATACGGGATGAAAACATGTTTACCATTGACTAGATACGGGATGAAAACATGTTTACCACTGACTAGATACGGGATGAAAACATGTTTACCACTGACTAGATACGGGATGAGAACATGTTTACCATTGACTAGATACGGGATGAAAACATGTTTACCATTGACTAGATACGGGATGAAAACATGTTTACCACTGACTATATACGGGATGAAAACATGTTTACCACTGACTAGATACGGGATGAGAACATGTTTACCACTGACACGTCCTTAAAGATACCACGTGATAGATTTACTTTCATTCTCCTATTGTTCTCATGTTTTGTCATCAATTTCGCGATTCAGCTCCTCAATCAGGTTTTGTTTTGGTTTTGTTTTTGTTTTTTTTTTTTTTTTGTTTTTTGTTTTTTTTTGGTTCTTTCATCGTCGATCAATCAAATTATACCTCATGTTTTCTATCGTTCTTTTTAAATGGCCGTGGCATTTAATCTATTGACCAATCAAACGAGAGATTCTTTTATTCCGAGTAACAAAGATTTTTACCTAAAAACTTCAAGACACTCAGTTCAAATCTATCGAACGTCGCCAAGACAAACAAACAAAAGAAATCTTTAGTCCAAATCTATCGAACTTCGCCTATAAAAATATAAAATCTTGAACGATCTGTATGTCATGTTTTATGAACTGAACAGACCACTCCAAAACAAACCAAACTTTATTATTTTTTTTGTTAAATAAATTTTGGTTGAAAATATATAAAAAAATAACATCAACATTTTCACTTCAGAAAATTACAAAAAAATAGGACTACAATAGCACCGTTGTTGGCAGCAATTTCCTCGCATTGTTTTGTATCCACTTTATTGATATGAATAATTATTTAGAAATCCTTTGACAACTTAGAATTGTATAGAAATCCATTCAATCCTTTCCATAATGTTGCTGATTGCCGTTGAATGAGGTGAAAACAGCGAATGCACAAACAGACCACAGCAACAGAAGAAAAAAAAGAGAGAATGAGAAAAACAAAAAGAGATATATCGGGTGTTTTTTCTCTCACTTGCTTCTTTCGTTTTCCCATAAGTTTTGTTTTCACTTTTTTTTTTTTTTTTTTCTATCAGTGGGGGGGGGGCTATTTTCAATTTTATGTTATTATCAGATGAGAAATTGTGTTTATTTTTGTTTAGTTTTTTAAAATGTATTTATTCATTTATTTATTTATTTATTTATTTATTTAAATGTTTATTTATTTATTATCTATTTTTTGTTCATTTTTGTTTTGATTTGCTGTTATTTTACTCACGTCTTGTCTGCATTTTAAAACGAATGGAAGAAATATTGGAGGAGTCTGACGTAGTGTTTGATTGTTTTCTTGAATGGGGAAAAACAAAAATCAAATCAAAACAAAAAACCAAAAAAAAAAAAAAAAAACCAAAAAAAAAAAAAAAAAACATACAAAAAGAAGAGATAAAAAAAACAAAAACAACAACAACAACAAAAAACCTCGCTGCATGCAGCCAACATTAGTCTTTGATGTTGTTACTAACATGTTATTATTATTGTTATTTGTTTGAGGTGTTTTTTTCGACATTCTTTTGTTTAATCAATGTTTCAATTTGAACAGATATAATAATGTCATGCTTTAAAAGAAGGTTAAAGAGTTCGCAAATTAATTTGTTTTTTAATTTTCAGACATAATAAAATAACAGAAAACAAAAGAAATAATGATGATAATAACAATTATTTGCATATTGTTATCATTATTATTATCATTATCATAACCATCATCATCATCATCATCATCATCATCATCATCATCATCATCATCATCATCATCATCATCATCATCATCATTATCATCATGATGCGGCTATGTGGTATGACACTCGCTTCCGGATCAGAAGGTCCTGGGTTTGAGCCTCGCTCGGCTCATAGTTGAGTCCTTGGAAAAGGCTCTTTACTCACATTCTCTCACCGTACTCAGGTATAAAATGAGTACCTGGCAGTTAACAGCGTTGTCTCTTGTCAGAAAAAAATGTTAATATCGCCTATCAGGCGTTATGTTTCGTTCTACATGTTACGTGTTGCTGTTGGTCAGGGACCCTTGTAAAGCGCTTTGAGCACATTTGTGGATATTGCGCTATATAAAAGCTCATTAAAAGCTCAAAATCATCATCATCGTTATTATTATTATTATTATTATTATTATTATTATTATTATTTATTATTATTATTATTATTATTATTATTATTATTATATTATCATTATCATATATTATTATTATATATTATTATTATTATTATTATTATTATTATTATTATTATTATTATTATTAGTATGATTATGATTACTATTACCATCATTATTATTTTTGTTGTCATTATTATCATCATCATCATCATCATCATCATCATCATCATCATCATCATCATCATTCATCATCATCATAGTTATTATTATTATTATTATTATTATTATTATTATTATTATTATTATTATTATTATTATTTATTATTATTATTATTATTATTATTATTATTATTTTCATCATCATCATCATCATCATCATCATCATCATCATCATCATCATCATCATTATAGTTATTGTGAAAATCATTGCCATTATCATTGAAGAAGGATACAACAGCAACAACTTACACAACAACAGTAACAACAACAACAACGACATCAACAACAACAAAAACAACGACGACGACATCAACAACAACAACAACAACAACGACGACGACATCAACAACAACAACAACAACGACATCAACAACAACAGCAACGACATCAACAACAACAACAACAACACCAACAACAACAACGACATCAACAACAACAACAACAACAACGACGACATCAACAACAACAACAACGACATCAAACAACAACAACAACAAACAACAACAACGACATCAACAACAACAACGACGACATCAACAACAACAACAACGACATCAACAACAACAACAACAACAACAACAACAACAACATCAACAACAACAACAACAACGACGACATCAACAACAACAACAACAACGACGACATCAACAACAACAACAACAACGACGACGACATCAACAACAACAACAACAACAACAACAACAACAACAACGACGACGACGACGACATCAACAACAACAACGACGACATCAACAACAACAACATCTACATTCAAAGGAAAGAGGAGAGAGGACATAATAAGGTAGTCAGAGGCAGTGTGTGTGGGGGCGGGTAAGAGAGAGAGAGAGAGAGAGAGAGAGAGAGAGAGAGAGAGAGAGAGAGAGAGAGAGAGAGAGAGAGAGAGAGATAAAATGCACAATGGATATCACAAAACTTTTCGATCAGGCAGAGTAGAGAGTGAATCATTTCAAATCCCAAAAATCTTATCTATAAAAGAGCGCACTTAACAATGAAATGGTTTTGATTTACGAACCAAAATCAACGACAATGCAACGTGTTCTATGAAAACTTTTTCTTTTTAAATAGAAATTTTCCCACACGCAAAGTCTTGGGGGACTTTTTTACTAATATTTAATTAGTGGGCGGTACCGGTTTTTTGTAATGATAGCAGTAGCATTCGATTGATATTATTGTATGGCTAGCACTATTCAGTATCTGATACTGAATAGTGGTTTTGCACTATTCAGTATCAGATACTGAATAGCGGTTTTGCACTATTCAGTATCTGATACTGAATAGTGGTTTTGTACTATTCAGTATCTGACACTGAATAGTGGTTTTGCACTATAATACGGTGTTTTTTTTTACGAAACCTGACAAAGTTATGGGAAGAGGGCAGCTGTGGGAGTGAATATGGGACTCAGAGAAGTGTACACCAGTGGGGAGTGAACCTGGGACTGGGTTTCGGCGAGTTTCCAAATAAAAAGCAATTACTTTTTTTACGAAACACGATGACACCTGGCAATATCCGACAAAGTTATGAGAGATAGGCAGCAGCGTGTGTGTGTGTGTGTGTGTGTGTGTGTGTGTGGTGGGGGGGGGGGAGGAAAGGATGAACCTGAGATTCAGGGAATAATAATAATAATAATAATAATAATAATAATAATAATAATAATAATAATAATAATAATAATAATAATAATAATAATAATAATAGATCTTTATTGTCCATAAATATGGCAATTTGTCATTTAGTTACACTTGTAACCCATAGATACTCTCACCGTACTTATGTGTAAAATAATTACATGGCCGTTAACAGCATTGTCTCTATCGGGAAAGTGTAATATATGAGTCCCATATTCATTCCCACAGCTGCCCTCTTCCCATAACTTTGTCAGGTTTCGGAAAAAAAAACACCGTATTATAGTGCAAAACCACTATTCAGTGTCAGATACTGAATAGTGCTAGCCTATGGGAAGTGTACACCAGTGGGGAGTGAACCTGGGACTCTGGGTTTTGTAAAAAAGCAATAACAATATGGGGGGGGGGGGGATTACATTTTTACGAAACCCGACAATATGCGGCAAAGTTGTGGAAAGTAGGCAAAGCGTGGGGAGTGAACCTGGGACTCAATGAAGTGTACACCAGTGGGGAGTGTACCTGAGACTATGGTTTTCGGCGGGCTTCAGCTAGTTTCATGTAAAAGCAATTAATTTTTTACGAAACACGACGAAACCTGGCAATATCCGAGAAAGTTATGGGTAGTAGGCAACAGTGCTGGGGAGTGAACCTGAGATTCGGGGAAGTGTATTACTAGTGGGGAGTGAACCTGGGACTGGGTTTCGGCGGGTTTTGAAAAAAAAAGCAATTACTTTTTGTTTACAAAATGCACCAAATCCCAACAAAATGGGGCAAAGTTATGGAAAGTAGGCAAATAATGGGGAGTGAACCTGAGACTAAGGGAAGTGTACACCAGTAGGGAGTGAACCTGAGACTATGGTTTTCGGCGAGTTTCAGCGAGTTTCACATAAAAGCATTTACTTTTTTACGAAACCCGGCAATATCCGACAAAGTTATGGGAAGTAGGCAACAGTGGGGAGTGAACCTGAGACTCAGGGAAGTGTACACCAGTGGGGAGTAAACCTGAGACTTTGATTTTCGGCGGGTTTCAGGGAGTTTCACATAAAAGCAATTACTTTTTTACGAAACCAGGCAATATCCGACAAAGTTATGGGAAGCAGGCAACAGTGGGGAGTGAACCTGATATTCATGGAAGTGTACACCAGTGGGGAGTGAACCTGAGACTCTGGTTTTCGACGGGTTTCAGGTAGTTTCATATAAAAGCAATTACTTTTTTACGAAACCCGGCAATATCAGACAAAGTTGTGGGAAGTAGGCAACAGTGGGGAGTGAACCTGAGACTCAGGGAAGTGTACACCAGTGGGGAGTGAACCTGAGACTATGGTTTTTGGTGGTTTTCAGCGAGTTTCATATAAAAGCAATTACTTTTTTACGAAATCCAACGAAACCTGGCAATATCCGACAAAGTTATTGAAGTAGGCAACAGTGGGGGGTGATCTTGAGATTCAGGGAAGTACACTTGTGGGGAGTGAACCTGGGACTCTGGATTTTGTAAAAAAGCAATACCAAGGGGGAGGGGGAATTACTTTTTACGAAACCCGCCACAACCAGACAAGGTTATGGGAAGTAGGCAGCAGTGGGGATTGAATCTGGGATTTGGACACCGATGAGGATTGAACCTGGGACTGCGAGAGGCTGATACCAGTGGACAGTGAGCTCAGAATGTACTTTTATTTCGAAACCTACTGAAATTATCAAAAGTTATGAGAAGGGGGCACCATTGGGCAATGAACCGGGATTCAGGGAAGTGCACACAGGTTGGGAGTGAACCTGGGACTGTGAGAAGAGGATATCAGTGGAAATGAACCTGGGATGGAAGATAGATACTAGTGGGAAATGAAGCCGGACTATGGGAGTTGGGTACCAGACGAGAATGAAGCATTTACTTTTTTACAAAACCCACCGAAAAACCATAGACTTAGGTTTACTCCCCAATAGTCTACACTTCCCTGAGTCTCGGGTTCACTCCCCCACTGTTGCCTACTTTCTTTCCATAACTTTGTGGGATATTGTTGGGTTTCATAAAAAAGTAATTGCTTTTTTTTTTACGAAACCCAGTCCCAGGTTCACTCCCCAATGGTGTACACTTCCCTGAGTCCCAGGTTCACTCCCCACTACTACCTACTTCCCATAACTTTGTCGGGGTTCGGCGTGTTTTGGCAGGTTTCGTAAAAAAAGAAACCTAAAAATACCACCTGTATTCAGAAAATAGATGTTAATTGTAGTCTAATATTCAGTATATCTATTTAAATTATTATTATTATTATTATTATTATTATTATTATTATTATTATTATTATTATTATTATTATTATTATTATTATTATTATTATTATTATTATTATTATTATATTATTATTATTATTATTATTATTATTATTATTATTATAGTAATTTTATTAATACGATTATTACATACATGCTCATTAATATATAATTCATTATTTATAAATATTTTTTAATGACCAAACACATACTATACTACTAACATTAAACATAATTATATTTAAATAACAGTATATTATTAAAAATTTAAAAATAGTAGCATTAATGAAAAACAACGGATTATAAAAAAGATATTCTAATAAATCGATATGATTAAATTATGACACTTATTAGAAAATATTATATAATAATTATTTATGAGATTACATAGATTATTATTATTATTATTATTATTATTATTATTATTATTTATTATTATTATTATTATTATTATTATTATTATTAATTATATTATATTATTATGTATTTATTATCACGTAAATTTTAATATACTCGTAATACGGCAATTAATTCACGGAAGTACATCGCTCAATTAATAATGCAGAAAGTCTGGCCACATATTTATAAAGAATCGGTTTTCTTAGATGACCAAACAAACAAACAAACAAACAAACAAACAAACAACAACAACAACAACAACAACAAATAAGACAAACAAAAAAAAGCAAGATTTAAAAAAATAATAAACAATAGAAGAGCACATCAATGAAAAACAACAACGAGATTATAACACACAAAAGATATTCGTAATAAATCGATAACTGATTAAATTACTCGAACCACTTGATTAGAAAAAATAATAATCATAATAATGATGATGATGACGATTACAACAGCAACAATAATAATAATAATAATAGTAAGTAAGTAGAAATAATAATAATAATAATAATAATAATAATAATAATAATAATAATAATAATAATAATAATAATAATAATAATAATAATAATAATAACAATAATAATAATAATAATAATAATAATAATAATAATAATAATAATAATAATAATAATAATAATAATAATAATAATAATAATAATCAAAATAATAATAATAATAATAATAATAATAATAATAATAATAATAATAATAATAATAATAATAATAATAATAATAAAAGAACAATAGTATAATATCAACATTAAAGCATATTACAAGCAAATAAAATTATTAAAACAAAAGTTTAAAAAATATCAATAGACAGAAGGAATTTTTAAAATATTGGGGGGAAAAAAAAAGTTATCCCTGCCGGGATTTGAACTCTCGAACCTTAAGCTCAGAGTCAAACAGCTTATATCCACCAAGCCATGGTGTCACTGAACATTTAGTGACATTTAATCATGTCTATTTAGATATTTAAAAATGTATTTGAATGCCACTCTTACTTTGATATTTTGAACTATGTTAATTGCACCATAGCAGAAATTAAAAAATTACGATCAAAATATTTTTACAACTTTGAATCGGGCTGTCAGTTACTGCACGTGTGTAATCTAGAAGTAGGTCAGCAGTTCAACCGAGATTGTCGCACTTTTTTCTCTCTCTATAAAAAAGAGTTCCTTGTGGATACTGAATAGTGGCAAAGCACTATTCAGTATCAGATACTGAATAACCACTTCCTTATTGTATTTATATAAGGCTAGCACTATTCAGTATCTGATACTGAATAGTGGTTTTGCACTATTCAGTATCTGATACTGAATAGTGGTTTTGCACTATTCAGTATCTGATACTGAATAGTGGTTTTGCACTATTCAGTATCAGATACTGAATAGCGGTTTTGCACTATTCAGTATCTGACCTGAATAGTGGTTTTGCACTATAATACGGTGTTTTTTTTTTCCGAAACCTGACAAAGTTATGGGAAGAGTGAAGCTGTGGGAGTGAATATGGGACTCAGAGAAGTGTACACCAGTGGGGTGTGAACCTGGGACTGGGTTTCGGCGGGTTTCGTAATAAAAAGCAATTACTTTTTTACGAAACCCGACGACACCTGGCAATATCCGACAAAGTTATGGGAGGTAGGCAGCAGCGTGTGTGTGTGTGTGCGTGTGTGTGTAGGGGGGGGGGGGGGGGAGGAGGGGATGAACCTGAGATTCAGGGAAGTGTACACCAGTGGGGAGTGAACCTGGGACTCTGGGTTTTGTAAAAAAGCAATAACAAAATAGGGGGGGGGGGGAGATTTACTTTTTTTACGAAACCCGACAATATGCGGCAAAATTGTGGAAAGTAGGCAAAGCGTGGGGAGTGAACCTGAGACTCAGTGAAGTGTACACCAGTGGGGAGTGAACCTGAGACTATGGTTTTCGGCGGGATTCAGCGAGTTTCATATAAAAGCAATTGCTTTTTTACGAAACCCGGCAATATCCGACAAAGTTGTTGGAAGTAGACAACAGTGGGGAGTGAACCTGAGATTCATGGAAGTGTACACCAGTGGGGAGTGAACCTGAGACTCTGGTTTTCGGTGGATTTCAGCGAGTTTCACATAAAAGCAATTACTTTTTTACGAAACCCGACAAAAACCTGACAATATCCGAGAAAGTTATGGGAAGTAGGCAACATGGGAGTGAACCTGAGACTCAGGGAAGTGTACACCAGTGGGGACTGAACCTGAGACTCTGGTTTTCGGCGGGTTTCAGCGTGTTTCATATAAAAGCAATTGCTTTTTTACGAAAACCGACGAAAACCTGGCAATATCCGACAAAGTTATGGGAAGTAGGCAACAGTGGGGAGTGAACCTGAGACTCAGTGAAGTGTACACAAGTGGGGAGTGAACCTGAGACTATGGTTTTCGGCGGGATTCAGCTAGTTTCATAAAGAAGCAATTACTTTTTTACGAAACCCGACAAAACCTGGCAATATCCGAGAAAGTTATGGGTAGTAGGCAACAGTGGGGAGTGAACCTGAGATTCGGGGAAGTGTACACCAGTGGGGAGTGAACCTGTGACTGGGTGTCGGCGGGTTTTGAAAAAAAAAAAGCAATTACTTTTTGTTTACGAAATGCGCCATCTCCCAACAAAATCGGGCAAAGTTATGGAAAGTAGGCAAATAATGGGGAGTGAACCTGAGACTAAGGGAAGTGTACACCAGTCGGGAGTGAACCTGAGACTATGGTTTTCGACGGATTTCAGCGAGTTTCACATAAAAGCAATTATTTTTTTACGAAACCCGGCAATATCCGACAGATTTTGAAAGTAGGCAACAATAGGGAGTGAACCTGAGATTCATGGAAATGTACACCACTGGGCAGTGAACCTGAGACTCTTGTTTTCTGCGGATTTCAGCGAGTTTCACATAAAAGCAATTACTTTTTTACGAAACCCGACGAAACCTGGCAATATCTGACAAAGTTATTGAAGTAGGCAACAGTGGGGGGTGAACCTGAGATTCATGGAAATATACACCAGTGCGGAGTGAACCTGAGACTCTGGTTTTCGTCGGGATTCAGCGAGTTTCATATAAAAGCAATTGCTTTTTTACGAAACCCGGCAATATCCGACAAAGTTGTTGGAAGTAGACAACAGTGGGGAGTGAACCTGAGATTCA
>NC_088369.1:45066450-45071450 GCF_034508935.2 Berghia stephanieae
AAGTATAACGAACCAACACTCAAAACTATATGTAACCTTGAACGTTTATAGTCTGGTTAATACAGTATAGTGAGAATTACTACTCATAAGCGTGGATGGCAAAAAAAACAATAACAAAGACCCGAGTGACGTCAACATCATTCTATCTATTGATAGTAAGCGCTTGACTAAGAAGCTCACAACATTGCCAGCCGGAAGTATAACGGAACAACACACAAAACTATGTGTAATCTTAAAAGTTAATAATCTGGTTAATACAGTTTAGTGAGAATTACTCATAAACATGGATGGTAAGATAAAAAAACAATAACAAAGACCTGAGTGACGTTAACTTCATTCTATCTAAAGATTAATTGTATTATTTTTATTTTAATGTTTGCGCAAAAGATTTAAAGAGTCTTGTAAATAGTATGTGACATATAACAATGCGGATGTGTTTTTGTTTTTTAAAATTTAACTAGAGCTTTTATATAGCGCAATATCCACTAAATGTGCTCACAGCGCTTTACAAAGGGCCCCGGACTAACAGCAACACGTAACATGTAGAACGAGACATGACGCTTGTTAGGCGATATTACAATTTTTCCGACAGACAACGCTGTTGACGGCTATATACTCATTTTACACATGAGTACGGTGAGAGAATCTGAGGAAAGAGTCTTTTCCAAGGACTCAACTATGCGCCGAGCGATGCTCGAACCCAGGACCTTCGGACCCGAAAGCGAGTGTCATACCACTAGACCACATAGCCGTTTTGATGTCTATTTTAAATGGAATCAGAGACAATCAACAGATATGACATTATGATTTATCTCGTAAGAGCTTCATGGCGGTAGAAAGCATTAACCCTGACCATACAGCTGTATACAGACTTTCCACATGAAGGGAGTGGGACGAACAATCATGCAAATGAAGCCGTTGAAGATCCTAGAGAAGAACTGCCCTACGGAACTGAGCTCCCCAGGAATGAATAGGTAACACTGAACAGAGCACGGGCAAAAATTGGGAGAACAGCTGGAAGAATGAAAAAGTGGGGGCTGGCTGAGACTAGTTTGTGTACATGTGGATGTCCAGAGCAGACGATGGAGCACATCCTTAGAGAATACCAGGAGGATGGGCCCAGCTGCACTGGACATGACCTAAGAGTCTGCTCCACAGATGCTGTGGAGTGAGTTCGGTGTTGGAGCGACTAGCTATGACGATGATTTTTCTCGTATTTTTCATTTATTTATCTCTCTATTGATAGCATGCACTTGGCTAAGAAGCTCATAACCGTGCCATCCGGAAGTATAATATAACGGACCAACACACAAAGCTGTGTGTATCCATGAACGTTTATAGTCGGGTTAATACAGTTCAGTGAGCATTACTCATAATCGCGGATGGCAAAAAACAATAACAAAGACCTGAGTGACGTCATCTTCGAACTGTCTATAAATGTACCGCTAATTATTCGTTGTCTTTTACACGAACCATATCACTCACACATCTCAAGGTTTGTCCCATGAGAAAAGCAGTAACCACATCAATGTTAGACATTTAGAAAACGGTAAGGGCTGCCTGAAGCCTGTGATCGTGAAAATCACGAAAGAGTGAAAATGGAGTGGCTTCGTATGGGAACAAAATGTTGAATCAGTTTTATTTTTTTGAATACGATTTTATTTTTCAGTTTTTCAATTTAGTTTTATTTGTTTTCCACGTTAATTTGTGTATTGTTGTGCTGACGAAGGGTTTGTACCCGAAATGTTCATTGTCTGTATTGTTCCCATACGAAATCTCTCCATTTTCACTCTTTCGTTGATGATAGAAATTGAGTTGTAATGCCTGCGGCAGCAACATCACAATTAATTATGACTAGAAAGTAGTCAGCAGTTCAGACTACAGACACAGCTGTTGCATCAACTACAACTACATCAACAAAACAGCCGTAAAAACAACATCGTTCACCACTGCAGGGACAAACGGCAAAGATTTTGCAATTAATGTTAATCTGATTCGATGAATATTTATCGAGTATTTTCCCCGAGCCGTAGGGACAGGTCAAATAAAGCAATGCCCAAATCAAAGGAACCGCCAATTTCGCCGACAGCAGCACAGGTAACGGTAAGACCCACAGACTAGGGAGTCCTGTATTCTCTGTGGTGAGACCTCCGTAATATGTAAAGAGACGATGACGGAAGTGAATGGTGTGAGGTTGGCTGGAGCAATTTGACTGTGTAAATAACCCTATCATAATAAATCGGCGACTCACACTTGCCTTGGGGGATGACAATAAATGCGTAGGGAACTCACGCACACACACACACACACACACACACACACACACACACACACACATAATATAATGTATAATTTGATTTGTGTTGATTCTGTTCAATAGAAAGAAGTTTATTGTGTGTGTGCGCGACGGTGATACAAGTCAAATGCTTGAAGGGGTGTGTGTGTGTGTGTGTGTGTGTGTGTGTGTGTGTGTGTGTGTGTGTGAGTGTGTGTGTGTGTTTGTGTGTGAGTGTGTGTATTTACAAGAATGTGTGTACCTGTGAGAGCATGGACGGAAAACTCAGCTGGTGCTAATAATATAGTATTACCTAACGAATGTATTAATAACTGGCCGACCCCCCGACCCCCGACTCCCCTCCCCCTCCCCTCCCCCTCCCCCCCCCCCAAACAACTAATGAAATAATTGTGACCCTTCGCCTGAAAACGGTATTAGCGTACGATAGATGCTTAAGATTGAATGTATACTAAATGTGTCAATGCATGACATCATCAGTAAGAAGGTGGACATTTTGGATTTGCAATTTTTCCCCATTTTCTGAAAGAATATTATTCTCCCCAGAGCATTTTAATCTTTATTCGAAGTAAATCGGGTGATTTTTCATGAAGTTATAGTCAGATGTGTGGGAAAGGTATCCAGCAACTTTTCTCAAATTTAATACTTTTTCAACTTGACTTGCTGTAAAAAAATATATTTAGAAGTGAAATTAAGGTTTGATATTTCCCGAATATGTACCAAAAAAAGGGTTGATTTAATAATTTATGACAAGAATTCATTTTGGATCAAAATTGACCTTCTAACTAAACTTGGCAATATCTCAGTTCAAACCTTTTCACCATCCGACTGATTACGTCATTCACTGTAACAAATTATTATATGAGATTTCAGTTAAGTTTTTAAACAAAATATATTGAGGAAAATGAATCAACTTTTTTGAACTGATATTAAATTTCACATTATTTGACACTTATTTAACTTCAAAAAAAAAAAAAAAAAAAAAAAGGGGGGGGGGGGGGGGGGTCCGGATAGCTCAGTTGGTAGAGTGCTGGCTTCACACCCAAAGGAATTGGGATTGATCAAGGTGCAGTCTTCATTCACTCTGTCCTCCACCCAGAAGTTAAATGGTGGTTTGGAAAGTACTTTGTGGACGACGAGCGTCCTTTCGAAAGGGTAGCAAGCAATTACTATTGTCCTTTTCACGCTATATTATATATATATATATATATATATATATATATATATATATATATATATATATATATATAATTTTTTTAAATATTTACCACAATGTTTGAGGCAGTCTACATTAATGTTTCAGGCTTAATTTGCCATCGTCAGGACTGAGTTGTTTTGTTGACTGTTGTTGTTTCTTGAAGTGGTTCCGGTTTAAAGTTAATTAACAAGAATTTCCGCCGATGTGGACACGTTCCGTACATCTCACTTTTCGTGTTGAGTGTGGCTTCATGAGGGTGTTTGATTATAGTATATTTCTCTTCCAGGCATAAGCTACATTGTTTTGATGTTGGTATGTATCCTGTGGCTTTAGATAAAATTTTCCATGAAATGTTGTGGTCTAGTTTGTTGTCTTTTAATTTCCAAATATGTTCGCTGAGTTTTGTGGATGTTTTTTTGTTAGTGTTTCTAAATGTTGAGGTGTGGAGGTTGTATCTTGTTTTGAAATTATTTTCTGTTAGTCCTACATTGTGGTAAATATTTTTAAAAAATAATAATTCGCTCCATTACTACATGTCGATCACTTTTCGTACCATATTTGTATCAAACACGATTATATATATATATATATATATATATATATATATATATATATATATATATATATATATATATATATATATATATATATGACTCTGTAGGAATACTTAACCTTTAAACTCTCTTTTCGGCATCCGCTTTCCCCTGATGCAATGCCCCTTGAATCAACGAGCCAGTTATGGATGCTATGCGCTTAGGTAAAATACTCACAACATCCGTCAGCCGGATATAACGTACCAACACACAAAACTAATGTGTATCATTTTAACGTTTATTATAGTCTGATTGATATGATTTAGTGAGAACTAATCACACACAAAAATGGCTGCCAAATTACAATTATAAAGAGCTGGGTGAGTGAAATGAATGTTGTTTCTGCTATTGGCTACATGTAGATAGTAATGGCTTAGCTAAGAAGCTTATAACATTGCCATCCGGAAGTATAACGGACCAACACACAAAACTGTGTGTATCCATGAACGTTTATAGTCAGGTTAATACAGTTCAGTGAGCATTACTCATAAACGCGGATGGCAAAAAACAATAACAAAGACCTGAGTGACGTCATCTTTGAACTATCTATATCCGGTCTTCTCAAAAAGTCATAGACATGAGAGCTACTTTGAAGTATTGGAATTAAGAGTTTTTGATGAGTTGGAGGTCATTTTGATCTACTGGAAAATGAAGTAGGCCTACTTTCGATAGACAGTTCGAAGATGACGTCACACAGGTCTTTGTTATTGTTTTTTGCCATCCGCGTTTATGAGTAATGCTCACTGAACTGTATTAACGTTCATGGATACACACAGTTTTGTGTGTTGGTCCGTTATACTTCCGGATGGCAATGTTATGAGCTTCTTAGCCAAGCGCATACTATCTATAGGGAATGAGATTAGCGGAAGAGTAGCGTCCCTTGATTGGACGTCACCCATAGTCTGTGACGTCACCG
>NC_088369.1:45073950-45086450 GCF_034508935.2 Berghia stephanieae
AGACAAAGGGTCACATATGTGCGATCGGTTTCAGTTACTTACTGTGAGAAAGTTTCAGTGCAACTTGCGGCGATGTAGTCTTGTGGTATGACACTCGCTTTTGGATCGGAAGGTCCTGGGTTCGAGCCTCGCTCGGCGCATAGTTGACTCCTTGGAAAAGACTCTTTACTCACATTCTTTCACCGTACTCAGGTGTAAAATAAGTACCTGGCCGTTAACAGCGTTGTCTCTGTCCGGAAAATTTTATTGTAGTATCGCCTGACAGGCGTAATGTCTCGTTCTACATGTTACGTGTTGCTATTGGTCAGGGACCCTTTGTAAAGCGCTTTGAGCACATGTAGTGGATATTGCGCTATACAAAAGCTCTAATTATAAAGAAGATAGAATTAAACTAGCGATGCGACTCTGATTTCAAAGGAGCCTAAGACGCATTGCTGTTGTTGTTGCTGTCTTTGAAAAAAAAAAACCGAAGAAAAAACCAGACTAGGACAGCCTTTCTTAACAGATAAATTATGGCTTGAAAGCCATTGAGCTGGCTTGAAAGCCATTGAGTCTGGCGGTTGAAGAGTGAATGTTTTATTTGATAATATTATGGTCACAGTCCGTCTCCGATATTCATGTTTTTATTGTCCGAGTTTAAGAGCGGATGAATTCTTTGACCGTTTTACCCCATGCACCAAAACATTCTCAAGTGCCACTTGTGAAATAAAAAAGTTGTATATTTCAATTGTATCAATGAAGGTCTTGATTTCTATGATTTCCAGACCTTTACTTTCACTTCATTTTCTCTTAAAAGAAGTAATATCTAGGACTGAAAAGTAAAAAAAAAAAAAAAGGTAAAATTCTCGGGGGTTTGAACAGGTGCAAGGAAAGGTATTGGGATGTACTGAAATGTGTAATGACAGTAGGTCAATGAAATAGAAATATGTTTCGAAAATTGCACGGATGTCAATTGTGTGGTGCAGAACTGTTTGAATACCATCGTGGGGAGGGGGGGGGGGGGGGGTACGTTGGGGGGGGGGGGGGGGATAGTGATAATGTGTGTACAACCAGGCGGCCGGAAGCTGTGGACTGTAAAAAAAAGTAATAAACAAAAATTAATTAAACAGATTCAAAAAAAAAAATACCGAACACGGGAACACGGAACGTTTCGGGCTCAAAACCCTTCTTCAGCCAACAACCACATCAACAACAACAACAACAACAAAAACCAAAAACAATAAAGACATAAAGACATGACTAAATTCTAGATAGACGACAGGCATGGTCTATAGATAGAATGCGCTTGGCCAAGGAGTTCACAACATTGCCATCCGGAAGTATTACGGACCAACACACAAACTCTGTGTAACCATGAACTTTATATCTGGTTAATACAGTTTAGTGAGAACAACTCACAAACGCGGATGGCAAAAACAATAACAAAGGCCTGAGTGACGTCATCTGCATACTATCTATATTACATTTCCATGTGCTCGAGGTCATTGGTCTCACATTGCCAAATGTGCTCAAAGTGACCTACATAGTGAAAAGTGTTCACAGCTTTTTAAATCTCTAACATCACGATTGGTCATTTGATTCAGCTTGACACATGGGTATGTTTACAACATTTGTAAACAAAGCAGCGTGTATGGATAGAATGCGCTTGGCCAAGGAGTTCACAACATTGCCATCCGGAAGTATAACGGACCAACACACAAAACTGTGTGTATCCATGAACGTTTATAATCGGGTTAATACAGTTCAGTGAGCATTACTCATAAACGCAGATGGCAAAAAACAATAACAAAGGCCTGGGTGACGTCATCTTCGAACTATCTATAGCCTGACACTGAAATCCAAAAAGACTGGCAGTTTGACGTCATTATTTGGTTTTTGCACCGCCTAGTAAGTTGTCGTTAGTAGAGCTCATGGTAACAAGTTATTTCATTGGTTGAACTATTGAATACAACTCACGATTTGTTTTCGTTTGTGGCAAAAGACTGGCATTTTGACGTCATTTTTTGGTCAGTGTCAGCGTGCCATTCGTAAAGTTATAGCCTGACACTGACCAAAAAATGACGTCAAACTGCCAGTCTTTTGCCACAAATGAAAACAAATCGTGAGTTGTATTCAATAGTTCAACCAATAAAATAACTTGTTTCCATGAGCTCTACTAACAACAACTTACTAGACGGTGCGAAAACCAAATAATGACGTCAAACTGCCAGTCCTTTTGGATTTAAGTGTCAGGCTATAGATAGTTCAAAGATGACGTCACTCAGGCCTTTGTTATTGTTTTTGCCATCCGCGTTTGTGAGTTGTTCTCACTAAACTGTATTAACCAGACTATAAAAGTTCATGGTTACACACAGTTTGTGTGTTGGTCCGTTATACTTCCGGATGGCAATGTTGTGAACTCCTTGGCCAAGCGCATTCTATCTATAACATAACGATGGCTACGGTGTCAGGTCATAACTTTACGAAGGCCACGCTCGAACCCAAGACCTTCCGATCCGAAAGCGAGTGTCATACCACAAGACCACATAGCCGCTTTCTCCTCGTCGTTCTCGTCGGTGGCGGTGCGAAGACGTATTCACTGACACGTGCCCGTGCTGTGTTTTGATTGGAGCAGCGGGAAGTTGTGAGGCCCCGCCCATTCTTTCCTGCCTGCGACATAACTAGGAGTAGGCTGTTAATTCGGCACGCGACAAAAGGCTGAAAGAAAACCATAACAATACATAATATTGTTATAGATAATAGATAGTATGCGCTTGGCTAAGAAGCTCACAACATTGCCACCCGGAAGTGTAAAGGACCAACACACAAAACTCTGTGTAACCACGAACTTTTATAGTCTGGATAGTACAATTAAGTGAGATTTATTCGTAAACGTGGATGGTTATAATAAAGACCTTAGTGACGTTATCTTCATTCTATCTATACGCTTGGCTAAGATACCCACAACAAAGCCATCCGGAAGTAAAACGGACAATCACACAAAACTACGCGTAACCTTAAACGTTTATAGTTTGGTTGATAGTTTAACGACAATTACTCATAAACGCGGATGGCAAAAAAACAAACAAAAAACAATAAAACAATAACAAAAACCCGAGTGACGTCAACTTCATTCCATCTATAGATAGTATGCGCTTGGCTAAGAATCTGATAACATTGTCATCCGGAAGTATAACGGACCAACACACAAAACTATGTGTATCCATGAACGTTTATAGTGTGGTTAATACCGTTTGGTGAGAATCACTCACAAACGCGGATGGCAAAATACAATAACAAAGGCTTGAGTGACGTCATCTTCGTTCTATCTATAGATAGTTCGAAGTTGACGTCACTCAGGTCTTTGTTATTGTTTTTTTTTTTTTTTTTTTTTTTTTTGCCATCCGCGTTTATGAGTAATTCTCACTAAACTGTATTATCCAGATTATAAACGTTCATTGTTACACAGTTTTGTGTGTTGGTCCGTTATACATCCGGATGGCAATGTTGTGAGCTCCTTAGCCAAGCGCATACTATCTATAATGAACGCCTACCTTTCAAAAGAAAGGGACTGATTTTAGGCAGCTTTCGTCGCGATCAAAGGGCACACATTTACAGGTCTAATCGCCGAACGCAATAATGGGCCTGATTTCATGTTGCGTTGACTTGAGAGTATTTCCATTACAACAATGAGGCCCCATACCAGTTTGGGGAATCAGACCTGCATATATGTAGCTACACGTCGGTCGGGATCCGTATTGCTGGTCATCAGAAACAAGACAGGAAAAAAACAAAACAACAACAACAGAAAACCTTAAAAAACGAAACAAAACAAAACAAAGCAAAAAAAAAAAAAATTTTAAAATTAAAAAAGAACGAAAATCAAACAACAACAACAACAAAAAACAACAAACAAGTCTTCCCCCTCCCCCCCCCCCCCCCCCCCCCCTTCCCCACAGCCAATAAAACCAACCCCAACATGATTTATATATTTAATTAGAGGAAAAAGTTTGTAGGGTTTACCTCTAGTAAAGGTTGATATAACCCAGGCGTCAGCCGCAGTGCATCGCCCAAACATTTCTATCGTTAAAAAAATAAATATGGAAACACAAAGTTGCTAGAATCTGTGGGCTGTAAAACTATTGAACAAGAATTTATTATAGCTTTTTTTTAAAAAAGAAACAAAACGCTTAACTCGGACCTTTTGTTTTGTGTTGTTTATTGTTTTGGGAGATGATATTTTTTTTTCCTTGTAAATCATCTCTCTGTTATGTATTATTAATTATATTTGTTATTTTGAATGTATAATGAAATGTAAGCATTTGAGTGGATTCCTCTTTGTTGGATTTTGTACTTGTGTCCGGATGAGACTTGTAGGTGATCTCAAACTAAGTACTTTGATAGTGTGCTCTTGGAATCTACATCTGATCCCTATTTGTTCTCAGTTCCTATATGTCAATTATGTCTTACCTTTTCTTGGATGCTTTAATTGTAATTGTAGAACGTTTTACTATTCCATTTTCTTCCTTTTTACTGGCGCTGATATAACCTAAATGTGTTGCAAGTGTCGTAAAACCCTTAAAAACAAACAAAACAACAAAAAAAAACAACTTCTTTCTGGATTCTGTTTAAATTATTTCCCTTTATATTCATTTGTTGTTGGATGAAGATGCGATGTTATTTCATTGTAGCTTTCAAGACAGACAGATAGGGATAAGGGGGTTTAACTCACACAACCCTAACACCGACTTTATCCGTAGTTTATCCTTGTTATTTTACCCCGTGCCTATAATTTATTACATTTTTATGAGACAAATTATATACGTAGTATCAAAGTTAATGTTTTTAGTTTATACATGTTAATGGTTGTTGAATAAAACTATCTATGCTACATGCTCATTTTTAATACATTTTTTCCTATTTTGAACAGTAGTAAAAATCTCTAGGATTGAGTGAGTTAATAAAGAGACAGAAAACATCGGATTGCAGAGAGGGAGAGAGAGAGAGAGAGAGAGAGAGAGAGAGAGAGAGAAAAGAGAGAGATAGAGAGAGAAGAGAGAGAGAGAGAAAGAGAGAGAGAGACAAGAGAGAGAGAGAGAGAGAAAAGAGAGAGATAGAGAGAGAAGAGAGAGAGAGAGAAAGAGAGAGAGAGAGACAAGAGAGAGAGAGAGAGAAAAGAGAGAGATAGAGAGAGAAGAGAGAGAGAAAGAGAGAGAGAGAGAGAGAGAGATGAGAGAGAGATATATAACAGAGAGAGAGAGAGGGAGAGAGAGAGAGATAGAGAGAAGAGAGAGAGGGAGAGAGAGAAGAGAGAGAGAGCAAAGAGAGAGATAGAGAGAGAAGAGAGAGAGAGAGAGAAAGAGAGAGAGAGAGAAAAGAGAGAGATAGAGAGAGAAGAGAGAGAGAGAGAAAGAGAGAGAGAGAGATGAGAGAGAGAGAGAAAAGAGAGAGATAGAGAGGAAGAAGAGAGAGAGAGAGATGAGAGAGAGAGAAGAAGAGAGAGAAAAGAGAGAGAGAGAGAGAGAGAAGAGAGAGAGAGAGGGAGAGAGAGAGAGAGAGAAGAGAGAGAGAAAGAGAGAGAAGAGAGGAGAAGAGAGAGAGAAAAGAGAGAGATAGAGAGAGAATAGAGAGAGAGAAGAGAGAGAGAAAGGAGAGAGATAGAGAGAGAAGAGAGAGAGAGAGATGAGAGAGAGAGATAACAGAGAGAGAGAGAAAGAGAGAGAGATGAGAGAGAGAGATAACAGAGAGAGATAACAGAGAGAGAGAGGGAGAGAGAAACAGAGAGAGAGAGAGAGAGAGAGAGAGAGAGAG
This sequence comes from Berghia stephanieae, assembly GCF_034508935.2. Taxonomy (NCBI): domain Eukaryota; kingdom Metazoa; phylum Mollusca; class Gastropoda; order Nudibranchia; family Aeolidiidae; genus Berghia; species Berghia stephanieae. The sequence goes on from NC_088369.1 coordinate 45,079,741, forward strand.
TAACATTTGAAGGGGGAGGAGCTTGGTGACGTTTACTGTCCTCTGCACGTGCTACAGCCAGATGGATTGACTCCCGCCCGTACTCACATCACATCCCAGAGTCCATTCTCTCCCTGTTGGGAATCTTATGGCGGGAAGCAGGGTTGCCGGACTATGTTTGAGTAAAATGCCAAAAGTCGTGGAAAATATATGGCAAATGGTCAGAAAATTGCCAAATTATGTTTTTAAGACTTAACTTTTTTTCTGCTAAAATGGATGTAAGAGTATAAATAATTCGCTATTTCTTCATCACGTAGCCATACAAATTTGTGACCCATCGCCCCCAAACGGTATTATGTCGGAATGAACCAGATGCTTAACATCTGAATTAAATGTTAAACTGGGTCAAAAATATAAATTGTAGGCATTAGCACCCTAAAATATGGTGCCCATTCTCCTCAATAAAACATACAAACTCAACACAAGTCTGATCTTTCTGGCTATAAATTCTATTTTCAACATCTTAACCAACCCGACTTTATACCGTTTGAGGCGAAGGGTCACATTTGACATGAAAGACTTCTACCGTTCTTTTTGTCTATAAAATAGGTATATCCATGGTTTAATACGCTTCAACAGTCATGACGTCACTTCCCTTGTAATGAAGCATGGCAACTTAGTAACTGGCTCTAAACTATCGGAACAATGGCGGACGCCTTATGAAATATTTCTCCGACGAACATAAAAGCGTATTCAAGGGAAAAAAACACATTATAAATCTGATCATGTTTACACATTCTGATCACAAGACATATGAAAAGTTCTAGTCAGCATGAAAAAAAACAAACAAAGGACCGATTTTCTTTGTTTAGAACCACGATGGCCGCCGTTGCTGGGCGACATGACATCAGACGATTGAATCCAATTGCTAAATGCCAAACCCGATGTGAACTTATTTGCAGGTCTGATAACCCAATTCATTATGGGCTCATTGTTGCAATGGGAATCTCAAAAAAATGACGCAAAATATTGTCCATTACAACAATGTTAGATTAGGCCCATAATTACGTTCGGGTGTCAGACCTGCATATATATATACGCGTCGGGCAAATCCAATGTTTCCATGCAAAACGGTTTTGTATTTTAAAAAAACAACAAAAAAAAACAAAACAAAAAGACAACAATAACAGAAAACATACACAGATACAGCAACAACAAAACGGCCAAGTTTTTGGAGTTTGACATTTAAAACTGAAATCTGGCAACCCTGATGGGCAGGCGACTCGTGTAGAATATTCAATAGAAGGAAATGTGATATTTATTGTCAGTGGCTTTTAATTTGGTCAGATTTGACAATACAAATAAATGGACAGGTTCTTCCTTCTGCATCAGCAGCTAGGACCATGTAACCTCTCTCTCTCTCTCTCTTCCCCCCCCCCCCCTCTCTTCTTTTGTTTTTGACTTTTCATAGTGCACACGTTTTTTATATCCTTGGGTAAGATGAGGCTATGTGGTCTAGTGGTATGACACTCGCTTTCGGATCGGAAGGTCCTGGGTTCGAGCCTCGAGCCTCGCGCTCGACGCATAGTTGAGTCCTTGGAAAAGGCTCCTTACTCACATTCTCTCACCGCACTCAGGTGTAAAATGAGTACCTGGCCGTTAACAGCCTTGTCTTTGTCCGAAAAATTGTAATATTATCGCCTAACAGGCGTCATGTCCCCTCCTACATGTTTAATGTTGCTGTTGACCAGGGACCCCTTGTAAAGCGCCTTGAGCACATTTAGTGGATATTGCGCTGTATAAAGCTCAATTGTTTTAATTTTTTTTTTTTTAAGATCATTAATCCCCGAATTTGGTCACTTTGGATGCATGCATGATTCTTGGTGACATCAGACCATATGAAGAGAAATTCCATCCATATGAAAACGCCACTTCTCTCTCTCTCTCTCTCTCTCTCTCTCTCTCTCTCTCTCTCTCTCTCTCTCTCTCTCTCTCTCTCTCTTCCTTCAACCTCTTTTCTTCTACCGAATCTCCCTTACCACTCTTCTCTTCTCCCGCTTCTTAACTTCTCCCTCTCTTATCTTTTGCTTTGCCGGCCTTATCTTATCCTTTCTGTCCCCCCCCCCCCCCCCCCCCCCCCCGTCTACTTTCCTCTCCTTCATCTCTGTTGATGACTATGGCCTGATACTGACCAAAAAATGACGTCAAAATGCCAATCTTTGGCCACAAAAGAAAACAAATCGTGAGTTGTATTCAATAGTTCAACCAATGAAATAAGCGGTGCAAAAGCCAAATAATGACGTCAAACTGGATTTCAGTCTCAGGCTATAGATACACAGGTCTTTGTTATTGTTTTTTTTTTCGCCATCCGCGTTTATGAGTAATGCTCACTGAGCTGTATTAACCCGACTATAAATGTTCATGGATACACACAGTTTTGTGTGTTGGTCCGTTATACTTCCGGATGGCAATGTTATGAGCTTCTTAGCCAAGCGCATACTATCTATAGATAGTTTGCAGATGACGTCACTCAGGCCTTTGTTATTGTTTTTGCCATCCGCGTTTGTGAGTTGTTCTCACTAAACTGTATTAACAAGACTATAAAAGTTCATGGTTACACAGAGTTTGTGTGTTGGTCCGTTATACTTCCGGATGGCAATGTTGTGAACTCCTTGGCCAAGCGCATTCTATCTATAGGGAATGAGATTAGCGGAAGAGTAGCGTCCCTTGATTGACGTCACCTTACAGAGAGAACGTCAAAATGGTTTTGCGCATGCGTCTCTCTCGTCCTCGCTTTCGGTGAAGTGTCTCATGCCGCACAACCAACATGACGTCTCTCTCTAATAACTTTTCCGCTCGTGACTTCCAATCAAGGGACGCTAATCTTCCGCTAATCTCATCCCCTATAGATAGTTCGAAGATGACGTCACTCAAGCCTTTGTTGTTATATTTTGCCATCCGCGTTTGTGAGTTATTCTCACTGAACTGTATTAACCAGACTATAAAAGTTTATGGTTACACATGGTTTTGTGTGTTCGTCAGTTATACTTCCGGATGGCAATGTTATGAGCTTCTTAGCCAAGCGCATACTATCTATAGATAGTATGCACTTGTCTAAGAAGTTCACAACATTGCCATCCGGAAGTAAAACTGACGAACACACAAAACTGTGTGTAACCTTGAAGGTTTATAGTCTGGTTAATACAGTTTAGTGAGCATTACTCATAAACGCGGATGGCAAAAAACAATAACAAAGACCTGAGTAACGCCATCATCGAACTATCTTTAGCTTTTGTGTGTTGGTGCGTTTATAATCGGCTGGTGGCTGTTGTGACTATTTTACCCAAACGCATAGCATCGATAGATGTTTCAGTCCAGTACGAGCTTTAAAGTTATTAATGTGCGCACCTGTGACGTCGATGACAAAATGAAAGTTGGTGGCGTGAGAAAACCGCGGGCTGCTCAATAAGGTATAGCCAAGGCGAGTAACTCGCTCCAGTGAATAACGGACCATTAAATGGGTTATTCATTGTACTATAATATAGAGCTGACATTTTTTCAAATGTGACCCTTCGCCTCAAAACGGTATTAAGTCGGGTTGGTTAAGATATTGAAAATAGAATTTATAGCCAGAAATATCAGACTTGTGTTGAGTTTGTATGTTTTATTGAGGAGAATGGACACCATATTTTAGGGTGCTAATGCCAATAATTTAAATATTTGACCAGTTTAACATTTAATTCGGCTTTTAAGAATATGATTCGTTCCGACATAATACCGTTTTGAGACGATGGGTCACAAATGTTCTACTTTTCATCTTTCGCCGCGTAGTCTTTTTTTTTTTCTTTTCTATGTTGTTGTCTTCTGACGCTTTCCTACTCACTTCATTTGGTCGGCTATGTGGTCTAGTGGTATCACACTCGCTTTCGGATCGGATGGTCCTGAGTTCGAGTTCGAGTCTCGCTCGGCGCATAGTTGAGTCCTTGGAAAAGTCTCTTTACTCACATTCTAGCACCGTGCTCGGATGTAAAGTGAGTACCTGGCCGTTAACAGCGTTGTCTCTGTCGGAAAAAGAATTGTATTATCGCCTAACAGGCGTCATGTCTCGTTCTACGTGTTAAATGTTATTGTTGGTTTGAGGTCCCTTGTAAAGCGCTTTTGAGAACATTAAGTGGATATTGCGCTATATAAAATCTCCATTTTTGTTGTTGTTATTATCAAGAAAATAGCATTTCGTCTTCTTCAAGCAAATGGGACCTTCCGTCTCAAAACGGTATTATGTCAGAATGAACGAGACCTAGAAACGTGATTCTATAGATTGTATGCGCTTGGCCAAGAAACTCACAACATTGCCGTCCGGAAATATAACGGACAAAAACATAAAACTCTGTGTAACAATGAACTTTTATAGTCTGGTTAATACAGTTTAGTGAGAATCACTCATAAACACGGATGACAAAAAACAATAACAATGACCCGACAGACGTCGACTTCGATCTATAGATAGAACGGAGATGACGTCACTCTGGTCTTTGTTATTGCTTTTTGTCATCCGCGTTTATGAGCAATTCTCACTAAATTGTATTAACCAGACTATAAACGTTCATGGATACACACAGAGTTTGTGTGTTGGTCCGTTATACTTCCGGATGGCAATGTTGTGAGTTTCTTGGCCAAGCGCATACTATCTATATTATATAGATAGTATGCGTTTGGCTAAGACGCTCACAACATTGCCATCCGGAAGTATAACGGACCAACACACAAAACTATGTGTAACCGTGAACTTGTATAGTTTGGTTGAAACAGTCTAGTGAGAATCAATCACAAACGATGATGGCAAAATACAATAACAAAGGCTTGAGTGACGTCATCTTCGTTCTATCTATAGACGGCTATCTAAGTCCTACCAGTGTTTTTTCTTTCTTTGGATAAATAGTAGAACTTTAATTTCACTTCCGGTCAGCAACTCAGACCATTAACTAATAGGCATGATCAATATTATATTTCCATGTGCTCTAGGCCATTGGTCACATGGCAAAATGTGCTCAAAGTGACCTACATAGTGACAAGTGTTCACATATTTTGAAATATCTACATTACGATTGTCATTTGATTCAGCTTGACACATGGTATGTTTACAACTTTTGTAAACAAAGCAGCGTGTTTACATTTGTTCAGAATTGTCCAATCGTTGGACAGCAACAAATCACGTGATTGATGACTCGGTTGGACGAAAACATGAATATAGATAATATGCGCTTGGCTAAGAAGCTCATAACATTGCCATCCGGAAGTATAACGGACCAACACACAAAACTGTGTGTATCCATGAACGTTTATAGTCGGGTTAATACAGTTCAGTGAGCATTACTCATAAACGCGGATGGCAAAATACAATAACAAAGGCTTGAGTGACGTCATCTTCGAACTATCGATTGATCACTCCCATTAACTGTCATTGAAGTGGCGTTTTCATATGGATGGAATTTCTCTTCACATGGTCTGATGTCACCAAGAATCATGCATGCATCCAAATGACCTAATTCGGGGGTTAATGATCTTTAAAAAATAAAAAATTAAAACAATTGAGCTTTATATAGCGCAATATCCACTAAATGTGCTCAAAGCGCTTTACAAGGGGTCCCTGGTCAACAGCAACATTAACATGTAGGACGGGACATGACGCCTGTTAGGCGATATTAACAATTGTTCGGACAAAGAAAACGCTATTAACGGCCAGCTACTCATTTTACATCTGAGTGCGGTGAGGTATTGTGAGTAAGGAGCCTTTTCCAAGGACTCAACTATGCGTCGAGGCGAGGCTCGAGGCTCGAACCCAGGACCTTCCGATCCGAAAGCTATAGGGTCATGCCACTAGATAGACCACATAGCCTCATCTTACCCAAGGATATATAAAAACTCGTGCACTATGAAAAGTCAAAAACAAAAAAAAGAGAGAGAGAGAGAGAGAGAGAGAGAGAGAGAGAGAGAGAGAGAGAGAAGAGAGAGAGAGAGAGAGAGAGAGAGAGAGAGGAGAGAGAAGAGAGAAAAGAACGGATAGAAACGGACGGGAAACTGAACTCGGATCTCGAGTTAACCTTTCTAATTTATGACCACAGAACCGTGTTCATGACTGTGTAAAAAGCAAGAGTTATTTCCCCTCAGCCCATTGTGCCGGCACCGATGGAGCTAATTCAAAAGCATGTTTTACAACCGATAACAAGCGTAAACCACTCGAAAACCATTGGACCGTGTCCGAATTGTTATCATTCCTACTTTCTGCTACTAAATTCTTTGATTTGTCAAAAACGTGTAGGATACCACAGTCGAGTCTGTGTGTACGATACCGCCTTCATACAACTTTATCCCCTGTTACGCACGAGAGTTCCACGCGAGCACAGGAAAAGTGGGCGGGGCTTGGGTGAGTTTCGTTGATTCCGGAGCGTGCTGGAAATGATTGGAATTATTATTATATTATTATTATGATAATTATTGTATTAATATTTAATGAGCCTGCCAATCAGTTTTGCATGGTTTGTTGGAGGGAGGGGGCTGTCTCTTACTGACTGGTGCCGAGGATAAATAATATTAAATCGTTATGTTAAAGGACTCGCGTAAATCCTACGCGACGTTTGTTGTCATCGTTGAAATCAGTGAATTCAAACATCAATTCTCAACTTATAAACGTGTAGGACTGGATTATGGCTATTTATTACTTGTAAAGTGTT
>NC_088369.1:45093950-45101450 GCF_034508935.2 Berghia stephanieae
TGTTCTCACTAAACTGTATTAACCAGACTATAAAAGTTCATGGTTACACAGAGTTTGTGTGTTGGTCCGTTATACTTCCGGATGGCAATGTTGTGAACTCCTTGGCCAAGCGCATTCTATCTATAATAGAACACAAAATTATGTGTGAATATAAACGTTCATAATTTGATCGAAAAAATCGTGTGATAACTAGTCACCCATTTGGTGGTATAAAAACAAAAACAATGATCAGAGAGAGAGGTCAATTCCATTGACGTTACTGTTTATAAACAACCAACAATGTTTGCCCGAGCACGTGTGAGGATGTGTCACAAATTCCATGTTTTGATTGGTCAAAAATCTACTGATTAATTGTCTCTATGAGTTTTTTGGTTTACATTTATTTTTGTTTTTACTCGTGAACATCCTCGGGCCTTCAAAGTGTTTGTTTGTTTGTTTTTTGTTTTTTTTTCTATTTTTTTAAAACTTGTTTTCTTTTCTCTTCTTTCTCTTTTTCTTTTTTCTTTTAAAAAAAATTCTTTTGTGTGTGTGTGTGTGTGTATGTGTGTGAGTGTGTGTGTATGTGTGTGTGAGTGTGTGAGTGAGTTGGCTCCATTATTGCGTGCACGGCGTTGTACACACCTGATTAAAGACCCAATCGGTGACACACACGAAATCCTCTTGTGACACAACGGTCAATGAATTCATTGAAATCAATGGTGTGGTGAAGTTTTCAAGGAGGATGTTCTAAAATATTCTATCATGTTCTAGTGACCTTTGTGTGTGTATTATCTAATGGTAAAACCGCAAACCCGGGGACCCAAATAATTTTGGGGGTTTGGGAGGGGGGTAACTTTTTTTTTTTTAAAGTCTTTAGTAGGGGGTTTGGGAGGGGAGAGACTTAAAAAAAAAAAAGTTTCCCCCCTCCCAAAACCCCAAAATTATTTGGGTCCCCGAATTTGCGGTAGTACCTTATCTAATTCGGTCGATATTCTAATCGAGAGAAAACGGTATGTTAAAATTTGTTTACGAAATGAATTATTCCACAACTGTGTAAAAATCAATATCTTTGGTAGATACGATTGTTGTGCATTAGATTTCCTTATTAACCCTCTCCTTACCAACTATAGGGAAATCATCACATTCGTTACGATACACCCAACATTTAACCCTCTACTTACCAACTATAGGGAAATCGTCACATTCGTTACGATACAACCAACATTTAACCCTCTCTTTACCAACTATAGGAAAATCGTCACATTCGTTACGATACAACCAACATTTAACCCTCTACTTACCAACTATAGGAAAATCGTCACATTCGTTACGATACAACCAACATTTAACCCTCTACTTACCAACTATAGGGAAATCGTCACATTCGTTACGATATAACCAACATTTAACCCTCTACTTACCAACTATAGGAAAATCGTCACATTCGTTACGATACAACCAACATTTAACCCTCTACATACCAACTATAGGGAAATCGTTACATTCGTTACGATATAACCAACATTTAACCCTCTACTTACCAACTATAGGGAAATCGTCACATTCGTTACGATACAACCAACATTTAACCCTCTACTTACCAACTATAGAAAAATCGTTACATTCGTTACGATATAACCAACATTTAACCCTCTCCTTACCAACTATAGGAAAATCGTCACATTCGTTACGATACAACCAACATTTAACCCTCTACTTACCAACTATAGGGAAATCGTCACATTCGTTACGATACAACCAAGTTTTTTTCTTATTCAAATTTCTTTTGTACATCATAAAATTTAAAGAAAATGAAAAAATGGTCTTGTAGAGCATGTTTTGCTAAAGAAATTATGTATCGCAAGATTTACTGCTATTATTATGTCTGAGTGATATAAAATCTATTATTTGTTAGTTGGGTGTGAAGTTTTGGAGAAAATCCTGAAAATGGTTGGTAAGGAGACGATTAAGCCTTATGTTTTGGGTTCCATTTGTAAGTCAATTGACATTGAGGGAGAACTTCCGTAGTTTCACAGCGTTTGTATTATATTACTTAATCTTTTTGCCATTATGGACTTTCAATGGCAGCGATCTATATTCATGTCCTCGTCCAACCAAGTCATCAATCACGTGATTTGTTGCTGTCCAACGATTGGACATTTCTGAACAAATGTAAACACGCTGCTTTGTTTATGAATAATAATAATGATAATGATAATGATAATGATAATAATAATAATAATAATAATAATAATAATAATAATAATAATAATAATAATAATAATAATAATAATAATAATAATAATAATAATAATAATAATAATTAATAAATAAATAAATTTTAATAAATTAAATTGGATTCATCTTAAAGAAAGACCCAAACGTTATGAGAACATCAAGAAAATAACGCAAGTGATGACTTTGTTGGGGAAAAATGTCTTGAGAAGATCTAGACCCAATCACATTGAATTCGTCTTTAAGACAGACCCATGCGGCAATGACCACTGGCAACAAGTGAGTTCAAAATTGCCACAAAAGTGTTCGAATGCCAAAATGATTCAGCGCCATTCTATTTTCTTGAGTTCTCGACTTGTATACACATCTGCTAAACCACTCAGATCCCCCCCCCCCCCAAAAAAAAAAGAAGACAAATTACTATTCCCATACAGTTTGGAAAAAATATTGAGCCTTTATATAGCGCAATATCCACTAAACGTACTCAAAGCGCTTCACAAGGGCCAACAGCAACACTTAAAATTTAAGACGGGACATTACGCCTGTTTGGCGATATTACAATTATTTTTTTTCGAACAGAGACAACGCTGTTAACGGCCAGGTAATCATTTTACACCTGAGTACGGTGAGAGAATGTGAGTAAAGAGCCTTTTCCAAGGACTCAACTATGCGCCGAGTGCGAGGCTTGAACCCAGGACCTTCCGATCCGAAAGCGAGTGTCATACCACAAGACCACATAGCAGCATGGAAACTATCTGTAGCTGAAAATGCTTCCTCTGTCGGAACCCCAATATAATAGAAATATTAAAGATATCTCTAGCCTCTAGCTCAGATGTTTCAGGAAAATGTTAAATATATGTGACCCAGCGCCTCCAAACGGTATTATGTCGGAAGAGAACCAGATGCTTAAAAGCCGAATTAAATGTTAAACTGGTCAAAAATATTAATTGTTGGCATTAGCACCCTAAAATATGGTATCCATTCTCCTCAATAAAACATATAAACTCAACACAAGTCTGATATTTCTGGCTATAAATTCAATTTTGAACATATTAACCATCCCGACTTAATACCGTTTTGAGGCGAAGGGTCACATATTCCAGTTCCGGCAGGCTTTTGAGTAGTAATAGCATTTGTCTTACTTTATCTTTATATGTGTAGCGCCTACTTAGTCTTAGCGCAAGTTGGGGATTTCTACTTGATGTATAAATTATGACATAATTCATAATGAATTCTATTTTTCATATAATTTCATCCACAGAAATAAAGGAAAACAATATTAATGAAACGAAATGTTCTTCAACATTGTGGTGCTCAACAAGATCATTCAAAACACAGACATTATCACAGAACAATGAAAGTACCAGGAACAACTTCAATGGACATTCGTATAAATCGGATGTAGATTATAATGAATTGGAATTTATCGGTGACACAAAATCAAGACGAATGACAAAAGCTGAAGAATGCACAGCCCATAATTCACACTGTTATTACACAAAATGCACTGACATTGAAAACGGTACACTTTCTCTCAAAGAACGGAACCTTCAAACGCAATACGATGATCATATGAAAAACACTGAAATTGACATCATTGACCATCGTTCTACTAATGCAAGTAATTTGAGCGCCAACTGCACCTTTGAAAACGGAGCTATGAAAATCGAGAATGACGAAAATAATGACAAATTCATTACCAAAGACATACGCGTCAATGAAAATAGCATAGAAACATTGACTGTTTCTCATAACAATAATAATATTATATTAAGTCGTTTCCAGAATGTTAAAAATATCAGTATTGATTCTACAACGTCCAAAGTAAACACGGAGGAAGAAGCCATACCAAGCCCAAACTCACCCTCCAGTTTAAAGATTAAGCCGTGCGGCTCGTCTGATTTTCAAAACGATAATGGCGAAAGAATTCAACTCATGAATGATGATAACATGTCAAATGAAAAACATGCCGGTCTCGATGAGGAAAATAACAATGACAATACCATAGGTTATACCAACACTTGTTGTGTCAATAATAATAATAATAATAATAATAATAATAATAATAATAATAATAATAATAATAATAATAATAAGATCTGCTGCACCAAGACCGTCACAGACGACGACAAGGACACCAGTAAAAGTCACATGACCAATCGTTGTACCACGTCCTTATTCCGACCATGGGAATTGGAACAAGACGACGAGGACGAAGGCATGACGGGAAGTGACGAATATGAGAAAGACGATCTTCTAGTATTGATGACAGATTCACAAGATGAAGATGGTAAGCGAAATGTTATATTGTTTGTTTCTGGGTGGTTTTTATTTTGGAACTTCCATAGTAGGCAGAGCGGAGGTACTTACTGTGTCTTCTATCCATCTACATATGTTTTCCAATAATTACTTTCTGTCTTTGTCTTGGAATGAGATTACTTAGTTTATAATGGTTTGTTTTTTTTTTTTCGTTTGGATACGCTTTTATGCTAGTCGGAGAAATATTTCACAAGGGCGTCCGCCATTGTTCCGATAGTTTAGAGCCAGTTACTAAGTTACCAGGCGTCATTACGAGGGAAGTGACGTCACGGCTGTTGAAGCGTATTGGATTGCTTGCTCTTGAAGGACTTGTATAGACAAGGTAGTGAAATCGTGAGCTGCTGATTAGGATGAAGGATTTATGAGTTTTATTCTGAATCCCAGTATTTTGGACCAAAAAAAAAAAAAAAAAAAAAAAAGAAAGAAAGAAACGAAAGAAAGGAATCGTAAGTATTAAAAAAAAATTAATCAAAATTGAGCTTTATATAGCGCAATATCCACTAAATGTGCTTAAAGCGCTTTAATTCAGAAAAGTGAGTGGAGCAGGCACTTATGTTGGTAACAACAAGATATGAAGTGAATAGAAAAGTGCCAGAAGACAACAGAGAATAAAAAATTTTTCGCGGCGGTGGTGGGGTTTGAACCTGCGACCTTATTGGTACGACAACTCCGCCTGGCAGGTGAGAGCGTGGCTCTACCGTGTGAGCTATCCACGAACACAAAATATTCGTTTCAAACTCAAAGTCATTACTAGATCCCTCTCTCACCCACTTCTTGAGATCGCCGATTCGTTCGTACACCACCATCGCGAATAATTTTGACCAGCAGTTAAGCTTAATAGCCAATATTCTCAACACAAACATATAACATAGAAACGATTGAGACATTGAGTATGCTCCGGTGTATGGGGTGAATTTTAATTCAGAAAAGCGAGTGGAGCAGGCACTTATGTTGGTAACAACAAGATATGAAGTGAATAGAAAAGTGCCAGAAGACAACAGAGAATAAAAAATTTTTCGCGGCGGTGGTGGGGTTTGAACCTGCGACCTTATTGGTACGACAACTCCGCCTGGCAGGTGAGAGCGTGGCTCTACCGTGTGAGCTATCCACGAACACAAAATATTCGTTTCAAACTCAAAGTCATTACTAGATCCCTCTCTCACCCACTTCTTGAGATCGCCGATTCGTTCGTACACCACCATCGCGAATAATTTTGACCAGCAGTTAAGCTTAATAGCCAATATTCTCAACACAAACATATAACATAGAAACGATTGAGACATTGAGTATGCTCCGGTGTATGGGTGAATTTTAATTCAGAAAAGCGAGTGGAGCAGGCACTTATGTTGGTAACAACAAGATATGAAGTGAATAGAAAAGTGCCAGAAGACAACAGAGAATAAAAAATTTTTTGCGGCGGTGGTGGGGTTTGAACCTGCGACCTTATTGGTACGACAACTCCGCCTGGCAGGTGAGAGCGTGGCTCTACCGTGTGAGCTATCCACGAACACAAAATATTCGTTTCAAACTCAAAGTCATTACTAGATCCCTCTCTCACCCACTTCTTGAGATCGCCGATTCGTTCGTACACCACCATCGCGAATAATATTGACCAGCAGTTAAGCTTAATAGCCAATATTCTCAACACAAACATATAACATAGAAACGATTGAGACATTGAGTATGCTCCGGTGTATGGGGTGAATTTTAATTCAGAAAAGCGAGTGGAGCAGGCACTTATGTTGGTAACAACAAGATATGAAGTGAATAGAAAAGTGCCAGAAGACAACAGAGAATAAAAAATTTTTCGCGGCGGTGGTGGGGTTTGAACCTGCGACCTTATTGGTACGACAACTCCGCCTGGCAGGTGAGAGCGTGGCTCTACCGTGTGAGCTATCCACGAACACAAAATATTCGTTTCAAACTCAAAGTCATTACTAGATCCCTCTCTCACCCACTTCTTGAGATCGCCGATTCGTTCGTACACCACCATCGCGAATAATTTTGACCAGCAGTTAAGCTTAATAGCCAATATTCTCAACACAAACATATAACATAGAAACGATTGAGACATTGAGTATGCTCCGGTGTATGGGGTGAATTTTAATTCAGAAAAGCGAGTGGAGCAGGCACTTATGTTGGTAACAACAAGATATGAAGTGAATAGAAAAGTGCCAGAAGACAACAGAGAATAAAAAATTTTTTTCGCGGCGGTGGTGGGGTTTGAACCTGCGACCTTATTGGTACGACAACTCCGCCTGGCAGGTGAGAGCGTGGCTCTACCGTGTGAGCTATCCACGAACACAAAATATTCGTTTCAAACTCAAAGTCATTACTAGATCCCTCTCTCACCCACTTCTTGAGATCGCCGATTCGTTCGTACACCACCATCGCGAATAATTATTCGCGATGGTGATGTACGAACGAATCGGCGATCTCAAGAAGTGGGTGAGAGAGGGATCTAGTAATGACTTTGAGTTTGAAACGAATATTTTGTGTTCGTGGATAGCTCACACGGTAGAGCCACGCTCTCACCTGCCAGGCGGAGTTGTCGTACCAATAAGGTCGCAGGTTCAAACCCCACCACCGCCGCGAAAAATTTTTTATTCTCTGTTGTCTTCTGGCACTTTTCTATTCACTTCATATCTTGTTGTTACCAACATAAGTGCCTGCTCCACTCGCTTTTCTGAATTAAAATTCACCCCATACACCGGAGCATACTCAATGTCTCAATCGTTTCTATGTTATATGTTTGTGTTGAGAATATTGGCTATTAAGCTTAACTGCTGGTCAAAATTATTCGCGATGGTGGTGTACGAACGAATCGGCGATCTCAAGAAGTGGGTGAGAGAGGGATCTAGTAATGACTTTGAGTTTGAAACGAATATTTTGTGTTCGTGGATAGCTCACACGGTAGAGCCACGCTCTCACCTGCCAGGCGGAGTTGTCGTACCAATAAGGTCGCAG
>NC_088369.1:45106450-45158950 GCF_034508935.2 Berghia stephanieae
TTAATAACCCCCTTTTAAGATTCATTATTTTCTTTTTATCATAAAGACCTGTACGATGTTTTCACAGATCTGTCTGAAAACGTTTGGGCATTCGGTCAGTCTTGACCATCACCGAAGCATCCACAACCAAGAGAAGCAGTTTTCTTGTGGTCAGTGCGGCAAGGCGTTCAAACGATCATCCACTTTGTCCACCCATCTCCTCATTCACTCGGACACTAGGCCGTATCCTTGTCCTTACTGTGGGAAAAGGTTTCATCAGAAATCGGACATGAAGAAACACACGTACATCCATACAGGCAAGTCAACCCCCCCCCCCCCCCAAAAAAAAAAAAAAAACAAAAAAAAAAAACAAGACAAAACAAAACAAAAAAACAAAAAAAAAAAAAAAAAAAAAAAAAAAAAAAAACAAACAAAAAAAACCCCCCAAAAAAACAAACAAAGATAGTCTAGTCCATCAGAGACATAAGGCCATTGGAGTCATGGGATCTATTCCGGTTTCTTTAGCGTGAAACGGACAATAGCGATTGCTTGCTACCCTTTTTACCGAAAAACATTTTCCACCAGATCCAACAGACGTAGGTACGCATTCACTCCTGGGTGGACAGGGGGGTCGGAAAAATCTCACGACTTCACTCGTGTGTAGCGAGTGCTCTACCAACTGAGCTATCGAAACCCGAAACAGGTAGGCAGTCTTTTGATGATGATAATAATAATATAAGAACTCATTTTTGATAAAAAATGGCCTTCTAACTAAACTTGGCAAAAATCTCAGTTCAAACCTTTTCACCATCCGACTGATTACGTCATTCGCTGTAACAAATCTGCGTCAACGTAAGAGCACCCAATGTCATTGAAGGCTAAAATTGAAAACTGCGTTCATGATATTCGGCTGTGAATGGCTTTTAATAAGCTTAAAATAAACGATGATAAGACTGAACTAATTGTTATCCGTAAGAAAGCAAGCTGGAGTATTTGTCAATGAGACAAACATTGGATTAACTATTATTCACAATTCAAAAACGGTGAGAAATCTAGGATTCTTCATGGACGAAGCTACAACTTACGATAAACAGATCATGTTTCAAAATGATGCCAAGTCCTTAATTATAATATTATAAAATGTAATAGTAGAATTAGAAGCCTCATGGATGAAACATGTACGCGGTTGGTCGTGCACGTACTTGTAACTAGCAGAATCGATTACTGTAATTCATACTTTTTGGTTTCCCGATGCCAAATTTGACGAAAATTTTAAAATCTTCAAAACAAAGCTGCAAGAATCATTCATAACTGGAACAAATGTGACCCTTCGTCTCAAAACGGTATTAAGTCGGGTTGGTTAAGATGTTGAAAATTGAATTTATAGCCAAAATATCAGACTTGTGTTGAGTTTGTATGTTTTATTGAGGAGAATGGATTCCATATTTTAGGGTGCTAATGCCAACAATTTATATTTTTGACCAGTTTAACATTTAATTCGGCTTTTAAGCATCTGGTTCGTTCCGACATAATACCGTTTGGGGACGATGGTGGTGGTGGTGGTGGTGGTGGTGGTGGTGGTGGTGGTGGGGGTGGTGGTGGTGGTGGTGGTGGTGGTGGTGGTGGTTTTGGTGTTGTTGGTGTTGTTTTGGTGTTGTTGGTGTTGTTTTGGTGTTGTTTTGTTGGTGTTGTTTTGGTGTTGTTTTGGTGTTGTTTTGTTGTTGTTTTGTTGTTGTTTTGTTGTTGGTGTTGTTTTGTTGTTGTTTTGTTGTTGGTGTTGTTTTGTTGTTGTTTTGTTGTTGGTGTTGTTTTGTTGTTGTTTTGTTGTTGGTGTTGTTTTGTTGTTGTTTTGTTGGTGGTGTTGTTTTGTTGTTGTTTTGTTGGTGGTGTTGTTTTGTTGTTGTTTTGTTGGTGGTGTTGTTTTGTTGGTGGTGTTGTTTTGTTGGTGGTGTTGTTTTGTTGGTGGTGTTGTTTTGTTGGTGGTGTTGTTTTGTTGGTGGTGTTGTTTTGTTGGTGGTGTTGTTTTGTTGGTGGTGTTTTGTTGTTGGCGTTTTGTTGTTGGTGTTTTGTTGTTGGTGTTTTGTTGTTGGTGTTTTGTTGTTGGTGTTTTGTTGTTGGTGTTTTGTTGTTGGTGTTTTGTTGGTGTTTTGTTGTTGTCGTCGTCGTCGTCGTCGTCGTCGTCGTCGTCGTCGTCGTCGTTGTTGTTGTTATTATTATAAATAAGAGGCGGGATATACCATTTCTCAGTTTTTTATTTTTTTAAAATACTGTAATCCATTTTTAAAAGATGGATGGGATGCCAGGCACCAAATCAACCAATGCTATAGCCACGCCCCCTGTCCTCTGGGCTCTCCACTCCTCACAACACACCACACTACTAGAGCGAGAGAGAGAGCGAGAGAGAGAGAGAGAGAGAGAGAGAGAGAGAGAGAGAGAGAGATTGAAAAAAAAATCTAAAACAAAATTCTAGGAAAGTGAATGTTACATTGAGGCACCATCAATCTGGAACTCACGCTCACGTCTTTCCCAGAAGCGCTCATACTCTATCGAGTCTGAAGACAATATTGTATATTAACTTCCCCTTAATAATTCAAAATTTAACATTTTATTTTCTTTAAATTTTCATATTATCACCTACGATGTCTTGTAAGGCGCCATTGAACACATATCATCACCTACGGTGTCTTGCAAGGCGCCATTGAACACATATCATCACCTACGATGTCTTGTAAGGCGCCATTGAACACATATCATCACCTACGATGTCTTGTAAGGCGCCATTGAACACATATCATCACATACGATGTCTTGTAAGGCGCCATTGAACACATATCATCACCTACGATGTCTTGTAAGGCGCCATTGAACACGTAAGGTAGAGATTGGCGCTATATACATTTCTATTTATTCATTTATTTATTTACTACAAAATGGCGCTTAACAGGCCGCATGCACTGTATGAAACAGACATTTAGTTTCATATCACCTATTGAGGATTCAACTGATATTATAATAATTGTTAAACGTGTTGAGCATGGTTAAGCTGTGGTTGCTCTAACCGCGTATTTATTTATCTATTCTATTTTTGCCCTTTGTTCATATCAGGATATTTTCTAGATATTCGTCATTTCTGATATCAGTGCTGGCTTCGTCCTTATATCTATCTATCTATCATTATCAAAACACGTAGAGATTACGTTATAGTTATAACAGAATCACTCGTCATTATTTCCTGTGGAATCAGATATCGTCAAGCCAAACAGATTTATTTGTCCTGTCGACTCGCAGTCTCTAGAGAAAAGGGAGATCCACCACATCAAATATTCAAGATTTTACACCCTGGTTTACGCTGAAATATTCATAAAGTGCGCGATAGCGAGGTCGCATCTTAAATGTCGTTTCCATTTATTTGGGCATGGGAGAAATACCAAGTGAGGCCTGGATTCACAGCAGGGATGCATTGAATACCCAGGCTGCCCATTGACAAAATTGCCGCTATTTGATCATCCAATCAGATTTAATATCTCTGGGATGAAGTTGACCTTTGCGGAAATAACCTTAATGCACGATACACCGTGCGTGCTTGCTAAGACCCCACAGGCGTAGAAATTAGATAAAAGTGAAATGAACTTAGAAATGAAATAATGTTATGTAGTAATGTTGAGATGACTGGGAGTCAGCGATAGTTCAGTTGGTGGGGCACCCGCCTATCGAGCTAAGGAGCTGGTATCGGACCCAGGAACAGGCAAAGTTTTTTTTTTTTTTTTTTTTTTTTTTTTTCCCCTTCTTCTGACCCTTCTGTTCCTATGGCAGTAGTTGGGTAGCTGGTTTTTGTTAGATATGTCGGGAAGTCCTTTATGTTGTAGCAAGCTATTATTGCTGCCCCTTTTAAATTGTGACCATCGCCCCCAAACGGTATTATGTCGGGACGAACCAGGTGCTTGAAAGCCGGATTAAACGTTGAACTGGTCAAAAATATAAATTGTTGGCATTAGCACCCTAAAACATGGTATCCATTCTCCTCAATAAAACATACAAACTCAACACAAGTCTGATATTTCTGGCTATAAATTCAATTTACAACATCTTAACCATCCCGACTTAATACCGTTTTGAGGCGAAGGGTCACAATTGTCAAATACCAGAATAAACACAGGCCTCGTGTGAGACTGATTGGTTATTGGTTGACCTTTCATCAACAATCGTAATACACTACAGTTGTTGCAAAGACTCCACGGATGTAGGAATTTAATATAAAATTATTTTTTAAAATTAATTTTAAAATGAGCTTTTATATAGAACAATATCCACTAAACGTTCTCAAAGCGCTTTACAGAGGGTCCCTGACCAACAGCATAAAGAACGAGACATGACGCCTATTCGGTGATAATACATTTTTTTTCAGAGAGAGAGAGACAGCGTTGTTAACGGCCAGGTACTCATTTTACACCTGAGTACGATGAGAGAATGTGAGTAGAGAGTCTATTCCAAGGAATCAACTATCGAGGCTCGAACCCAGGATCGTCCGATCCGAAAGCGAGTGTCATACCACTAGACCACATAGCCGCAATTGTGGGATGTGACTTTCGAGACCCGTTTAGTTACGCTAAGATAGAACGTGAGTTAACTTGCATTGTATTTTAATATGTGACCCATCGTCTCAAAACGGTATTATGTCGGAACGAACCAGATGCTTAAAAGCTGAATTAAATGTCAAACTGGTCATAATAAATTCAAATATGGTCAAATATAAATTGTTGGCATTAGTACCCTAAAATATGGTATCCATTCTCCTCAATAAAACATACAAACTCAACACAAGTCTGATATTTCTGGCTATAAATTCTATTTTCAATATCTTAACCAACCCGACTTAATACCGTTTTGAGGCGAAGGGTCACGTATACTTGACACGATGGAATCGTCAGATTAAATTAGGTTGAATTTCAAAAACACGTAGGGTGTTAGTGGTCAACAAGGTCAAGAAGTCAAATATTTCGTAACTGGACTTACTAAATAAATAACAGCAGCTGCAACAACAACAACAACAACAATAACAACAACAATAACAACAGCAGCAACAGCAACAACAACAATAACAGCAACAACAACAACAACAACAACAGCAACAACAGCAACAACAACAGCATCAACAATAACAACAGCAACAACAACAATAACAGCAACAACAACAATAACAACAGCAACACAAAAATAACAGCAACTACAACAGCAACAACGACAACAACCATAAAAACGACAACAACAACAATAACAACAGCAACTACAACAGCAGCCAACAACAACAACAACAAAGGAATTTTCGCCGGATGATGACAGAGTGACTTGGCAGAATTTGAAAAGTCAGGGCCAACCAGAAATCCTAAAGCTCGATAGAAATGATCATATTATTATTATCATTGCTGCGTTGGTTACATTTTGTCAGAAAGCAGGTTTGTTCTGTCAAAAGGGTGACAAGAATCCATCGTTACCGTCCCGTTTGATGTCCGGATAAGCTCATGCCCCAATGCCCAAGAGACCGAATGATTACAGACCGACCTTTCCAATAACTATCGTAACGCAACGCCCTCCTCGGGGGGTTGCAGAGACCCCCCGCCCCCCACCCCACCCCCACTGGCTGAGGTATTAAAGATGAATTGAACGAATCCAGAAATGAAATAATAATAATTCTGATATGTGACCCTTCGCCTCAATACGGTATTAAGTCGGGATGGTCGAGATGTTCAAAATTGAATTTATAGATAGAATGCGCTTGGCTAAGAAACTCACAACATTGCCATCCGGAAGTATAACGGACCAACACACAAACTTATGTGTAACCTTGAACGTTTAAAGTGTGGTTCATACAGTTTAGTGAGAAGTACTCATAAACGTGGATGGCAAAAGACAATAACAAAGACATGAGTGACGTCATCTTCATTCTATCTATAGCCAGAAATATCAGACTTGTGTTGAGTTTGTATGTTTTATTGAGGAGAATGGACACCATATTTTTGGGTGGTTGGATGGGAGCATCACCCTTGAATCATATACCTATGATGTTCGCATGGGTGTACGATCCGATAGTGATGTCGTTTCTTCTTCTCTTTACTAGCCTATCCTGCTTCTTTGGTTTGTGATTGTATTTTTGACAGGGGATATTTTTTTTCCTGTAAATCCTCTGCCTGTTTGTTCTTGGTTATTTATAATTTAGCTTATGATATCTTTAGGTTATGCTTTTGATTGACATTTGTACTATTTTTATTAGATTGCTTGTTTTTTTGTTTCAGCGGTCTCTCATATAACCTCAATTGTGTTGGAAGAGACCTAAAGCAACAAACAAACAAAAAAAAGACACCATATTTTTGGGTGCTGATGCCAACAATTTATATTTTTGACCAGTTTAACATTTAATTCAGATTTTAAGCATCTGGTTCGTTGCGACATAATACCGTTTGGGGACGATGGGTCACATATAAGTCAGATTCTGGATAGCTCAGTTAGTATTATAGTACTCGCTCAGATACCCATTCACCGCTGGGTAGACAGGGGGTCAGAAAAAAAAAATCTCTCGACTTCATTTGGAATCAATCTTGGGTCCCTTTGATGAGTGTGAATGGAGTGCTCTACCAACTGAGCTATCGATCGGGACCCCCGGATTGGACTTTTAACTCACTCAACCCTAACACCGACCACATCCGTAGATTCACCCGGGGTTACTTTTACCCCATGCCTATTTATTACAATTTGTTGAGACAAATTATAGGCGTCGTATCAAAGTTAATGTTTCATAGTTTTTTTACATGTTAATGGTAGTTGAATAAAACTATGTACCTACATGCTCATTTTAAATACTTTTTTGAAAAGTAGCAAAAAATCTCTAGGATTGAGTGAGTTAAAGGTATTGTCAAAATAAGCGCATGGGTGGATTGTTTGTTGGAATCACCTGCTCCCTTTCTGAAACGGTCTCTTTGTTTGTTTTTTGTTTGTTTTTTTTTTGTTGTTTTTTTTTTGGGGGGGGGGGGGGGGGGGGGGGGTTGGGTGTGGGGGGGGGGGGGGGTTGGGTTTATTTGTTTGTTTGCTTTTTTTTGGGGGGGGGGAAGTGTTGGGTTTGTTGTTTTTTTTTTGTTTTTTTTTGTTTTGTTTTTGTTTTGTTTTTGTTTTGTTTTTGTTTTTTTTGTTTGTTGTTGTTTTTTTTTTTGTTGTTGTTTTAGGGGGGGGGGGGGGTGGTGCTTTTATTGTCAAGACTTTCAACTTTTCCTCTATATCTTCCTTTTAACTGTCGGTGAAATGACCTAATGCGCCGTAAACCGTAGCCATTGTTAACTTCTCGCCTGACACTAGAACCCTCTAAGACTTATAGCTTGACGTCATTTTTTTTAGGTTTTCAGTAGCGTCTGGTGAGTTGTCGTTAGTAGATCTCAAGGAAACGAGTTATTTCATTGGTTGAACTATTGAATACACCTCACGATTTGTTTTCTTTTGTGGCCAACGACTTGTCTTATGATGTAATTTTTGGTCAGTGTCAGGTTACGCGCAAACCTCCTAAAACAAACAAACAAACAAAACATAAAGATACAATAAAATAAATAAATAAAATTCCCTTTATTCATCCCATTGGGGAAATTTGACTCTAGGGTCTATTCCAGGGGAAGACTGGAATAACCCAGGCGTCAGCCGCAGCGCAGCGCCGCAAATGATACCAGTTTGATGAGACGGCACGAATCCTATTTAGTGACCCATTGTCCCCAAACGGTATTATGTCGGAACGAACCAGATGGTTAAAAGCCGAATTAAATGTTAAACTGGTCAAAAATATAAATTGTTGGCATTAGCACCCTAAAATATGGTATCCATTCTCCTCAATAAAACATACAAACTATACACAAGTCTGATATTTCTGGCTATAAATTCAATTTTGAACATCTTAACCATCCCGACTTAATACCGTTTTGAGGCGAAGGGTCACATTTCATCTTAATTATTGTTATTTTCCCTACATTTTATCCACAGGTGAAAAACCTCACAAGTGCCAGCAATGTGGAAAAGCCTTCAGTCAGTCTTCAAACCTTATCACACACAGCCGCAAGCACACGGGATTCAAACCCTTTGCCTGCGCGCAGTGTGGACGGGCCTTCCAAAGGAAAGTAGATCTCCGGAGACACTACGAGACGCAACATTCCGTGGGAGGTGGTGTTATGATGACAGAATTTTAGAATTATTTGTTTGTGTGTGTGTGTGTGTGAGGGAGTGTGTGTGTGAGGGAGTGTGTGTGTGAGGGAGTGTGTGTGTGTGAGAGAGAGAGGGAGAGGGAGTGTGTGTGTGTGTGTGAGAGAGAGAGAGAGGGGGGGAGAGAGAGAGATAGCGTGTGTGTGTGTGTGTGTGTGTGTGTGTAGTGAAAGATGGATGTGTGAAATGAGTTACTGTAAGTTTAGTTGGGCGAATGGAGAGAGAAAGAGAGAGAAAGAGAGAGAGAGAGAGAGAGAGAGAGAGAGAGAGAAGGGGAGGGGGAGGATAAAGAAAAAGAGGAAGAAAGAGAAGGATAACGAAAAAGATAGAGAAAGAGAGTGATAAAGGAAAAGAGTGAGAAAGAGGGGGAGGAATAGAGAAAAAGAGGGGCACACAAACACACACATACACATACACAAACACACACACACACACACAGAGAGAGAGAGAGAGAGAGAGAGAGAGAGAGAGAGAGAGAGGAGACAGACAGACAGACAGAGAGGGAGAGAACGACAGACAGAGAAAGGGAAATCGAGAGGGAAGTTGTTTGTTGCTGTTTTTTCGTTTGTTTGTTTATTTATTTGTTTTTGTTTTTTGTTTTTTTTTTGTCTTGTTTTTTGTTTTGTTTTTATTTTTGTTTTGTTTTGTTTATTGCTCGAACCTATTTCAACATTTGAAAAACAAATTATATATAGATATAATGACAAGATCCACGCTCAGTTTTGTACATAAAAATTAGGTCTATATGACCTACAATTTATTAAATAAACGAAACATCTCAGGTCGACGATCATCAATCTCCAAGTGGCTGGGTGGGGTTCCTGACCTCCCATGGTGGGCAGGGAGGTACATACTGTGTCTTCTATCCCCCGTTCTCTGTTTTCCAACATGCTTTCTGTCTTTGTCTTGGAATGAGATTACTTGGTTTTGTCCTGGTCCTGGCCGGATGCCCTTGCTGAGAGGGGAAACAGTCAAATGTATAGTTAGTTTTGGGAGATGATATTATTTTCCTTGTTAATCATCTCTCTGGTATGCACTGTATTATGGTTTCTTTATTTTATATATGATTTGTAAAACATTTGAGTGTATTCCTCGTAGTGGGGACCTGTGCTGGTGTCTGGATGAGACTTTTAATTTTAGTGATCTCAAACTAAGTACTTTGATAGTGTGCTCTTGGAATATACACCGGTTTCTTATTTGAACCAATTCCCCTTTGTCTTCCCTTTTCTTGGGTGCTTTAATTGTAATTCTAGAACTTTTTACTATCCCATTTTCTTCCTTTTTACTGGCGCTGATATGACCTTAATCTGTTGTAAAACCCTTTAAAAAAAACCCCCAAAAAACCCAACAAATTCTTGGATGCTTTAATTGTAATTCTAGAACTTTTTACTATCCCATTTTATTCCTTTTTACTGGCGCTGATATGAGCCCAAATGTACAGTTAGTTTTGGGAGATGATCATTTTTTCCTTGTAAATCATCTCTCTGTTATGCACTATATTATGTTTATTTATGTATTATATATAATTTGTAACCATTTAAGTGTATTCCTCTTAGAGGGACTTGTGCTTGTGTCTGGATGAGACTTTTAGGTGATCTCAAACTAAGTACACTGATAGTGTGCTCTTGGAATCTACATCTATTCCCTATTTGAACAAATTCCCCTTTGTCTTACTTTCTCGTGGGTGCTTTAATTGTAATTCTAGAACTTTTTATTTTCCCATTTTTTTCTTTTTTTTTTTTACTGGCGCTGATATGACCTTAATGTGTTTCAAGCGCCGTAAAACTCTTAAAAACAAAAACAAACAAACTTCAGATCTACAACTTTTTGCTCTATCACCTGCTTCGTTGTTTTTTTTTAAATACTGATGCTGAAATGAAAGTGCTTCAAGCGCCAACAACTCTCAGAAAAACCAAGAAAGTCATGACACGGCTACCAATGGTAAAATACAAATAATATAATGTGCTTTTTTTCTATTCCAATGAATAATGAATAATAAGAACATATTAAAGATGATTTCCATTGAACTGAGTAGTCATGTAAATGTCGCTGCTCGAAGCTGGAAGAAATAAATAACCATGTGAAATTGAATGTAAGCTTTAATTTAATATACGAAAACAGATAAAATGGACGTTTTGGGTTTCCACTTTATCAACAGAACAGGATGACTGTAGTATTTCATTCATCCTGCTTTGTTGATAAAGGGGAAACCCGAAACGTCCATTTTATGTTTTCATATATTAAATTGAAGCTTACATTCAATTTCACATTGGTATTAATTGAACAAATTGGGGAGCAGTAACTATTCAGACAGATCTTAAAGTTAAAGATGAGTTTGAGATAGTGCCAAACATTGTGGCTATGTGGTCTAGTGGTATGACACTCGCTTTCGGATCGGAAGGTCCTGGGCTCGAGCCTCGCTCTCGGCGCATAGTTGAGTCCTTGGAAAATGCCTTTTACTTACATTCTCTCACCGTACTCATGTGTAAAATGAGTACCTGGCCGTTAACAGCGTTGTCTTTGTCCGAAAAATTGTAGTATCGCCTAATAGTCGTCATGTCCCGTCCTGCATTTTAAATGTTGCTGTTGACCAGGGACCCCTTGTAAAGCGCTTTGAGCACATTTGGATATTGCGCTATATAAAAAAAAAGTTTAATTTAACTTAATTTAACGAAATAGTATCCACCCAAAAAATCAGCATTCCTCGACCTGGAATTGAACCTCAAACCTCTTGCACACTCTTTCTCAGATTCCATTTTAACTACTGCGGCCCAGGGTGGGGTTCCTGGCCTCCAAGAGTGGGCAGGGAGGTACTTACTGTGTCTTCTATCCCCCCCTATATCTGTTTTCCAACTTGCTTTCTGTCTTTATCTTGGAATGAAATTACTTGGTTTTGTCATGGCCCTGGCCGGTGTCCTGACTGGGAGGGAAACGGTCAAATGCATAGTTATTGTTTTTGTGAGATTATATTTTTTTCCTTGTAAATCATCTCTCTGTTATGCATTATTATATTTAAATTTATTATTTTGAATGTATAATGTAAGCATTTTAGTGTATTCCTCTTTGTTGGATTTTGTGCTTGTGTCCGGATGAGACTTGTAGGTGATCTCACACTAAGTACATTGGTGGTATGCTCTTGGAATCTACATCTAATCCTTATTTATACATAGTTCCCCTATGTCTTACTTTCTCTTGGGTGCTTTAATTGTATATCTAGAATGTTTTTACTGTCCCATATTCTTCCTTTTTACTGGCGCTTATATGACCTTAATGTGTTGCACTGGGTGGGGATCCTGACCTCCCATAGCGGGCAGGGAGGTAAATACTGTGTCTTCTATCCCCTTATATCTGTTTTCCAACATGCTTTCTGTCTTTGTCTTGGAATGAGATTACTTGGTTTTGTCCTAGCTCTGGCCGGAGTCCTAGCTGGGGGGGGGGGGGGGGGGGGGGAACAGTCAAATGCATAGTTATTGTTTTGGGAGATGATATTTTTTTCCTTGTAAATCATTTCTCTGTTATGTATTATTATTTTTATTTTGAATGTATAATGTATTTGAGTGTGTTCCTCTATGTTGGATTTTGTGCTTGTGTCCGGATAAGACTTAAAGGTGATCTCAAACTAAGTACATTGGTGGTATGTTCTTGGAATTTACATCTGATCCCTATTTGTTCCCAGTTCCCCTTTGTCTTACTTTCTCTTGAGTGCTTTAATTGTAATTCTAGAACTTTTTACTATCCCATTTTCTTCCTTTTTTCTGGCGCTGATATGACCTAAATGTGTTGCAAGGGCCGTAAAACCCTTAATCGTCTCCTTACCACCCATAGAAAAATTGCCACATTCGTTACGATACAGCCAACATTTTTGTCATTCTGATATCTTTTGTACATCATAATATTTGAAACAAAAATCTGGGTGGGGATCCTGACCTCCCATAGTGGGCAGGGGGGTACATACTGTGTCTTCTATCCCTTATCTGTTTTCCAATGCTTCTGTCTTGTCTTGGCATGAGATTACTGTTTTGTCTGGGCTGGCCGGAGTCCTAGATGGAGGAAACAGTCAATGCATGTTATTGTTTTGGGAGATGATATTTTTTCCTGTAAATCTCTCTATGTAATGTATTATGTTATTCTATGTATATGGGGCTTTGAGTGTATTCCTCTTGTTGGATTTTGTGCTTGTGTCTGGATGATACTTATAGGTGATCTCAACTAGTGCATTGTGGTATGCTGTTGGAATCTACATCTGATCCTATTTGTTCCAGTTCCCTATGTCTTATTTTCTTGGGTGCTTTAATTGTAATTCTAGAACTTTTTACTATCCCATTTTCTTCCTTTTTACTGGCGCTGATATAACCTAAATGTGTTGCAAGCGCCGTAAAACCCTTTAAAACAAAACAAAACGAAACAAAAATGTTTGCTATCGTTAAAGTATATTAACACTGTGTTGGAGAACTCGTTTAGTATAAATAGAATATGTATAGCAGGAACTAACAGGTTTTGTGTCTGAGTGAAATAAATTTAATTTTGTATAAGTTGGACTTGATGTTTTGAGGAAAATCCGGAAAATGGCCGGTAAGGAGAGAGTTAAAACCAAAACCAAACAACTTCTGCCGCCATAATTTCTGACATCTCAGCCACCGCATCAGACGCCATGCTACATCTCAATGTATTTAACTCCATGTCGTACTTAAAACTCTAAAGACTTAAGTATCTGCCATTTTGTACAGATCGCTGATTCCCCGACCACACCGGAAACACTTAAATCTTTAAATAGTCACTTCCTGCTTTCAATTCTTTTGTCCCTATCTTGTTTTTCCTTTCTACGAAGTATGTTTATCGCCATCCCAACGACCCAACTATATTCTTAGTACAAGTACCTCGGGATATTTAATTCCTTCTTATATAGCGGCAATAGGAAAATTAATATAATACCAACGCGCGCGCGCGCTACTGTATCAAAATCGTTCTTCTCTTTCATATTTCTATGCCTATTATTCTATCAGCCACTAACGTCCAACGCCTCGCTCCCGCGATGCTCGTTTTATGAATATTAAAAAAGAACATGGAAATCTTTGCATGGTTTCTTGTCAGATGAAAATGGACCTTTTGTCGGGGTTGTAAATTTTATTGCTGTGGACCTGTTATCTTTAATGATTTCAAACTGGGCGTTTCCTCAACGCATTTTTAGTTTTCAATGGACTTGCAATGTTTGGGGCGTGTGGAAGTGGGCGTGTCCAGTGGGTAGTTTTAAAGCAAAAAAGATGAAATAAAATAAAAACGAAACGAAGCAACATTATAATAATAATAATAAGAATAATAATATAGGCCCGCTCGCACGCGTTTCTCTTCTTTTAAATATGTAATACAGTGTTAGTTATTTATTGGCCGCCTTTCTCCACTTAGTAGTTTCATCTTTTTTAGTTTGACAGAGTCGTCGGGATCGGAGAGTTTTTAATGGATTTTGAAAGACTTGCCGTTGAGAGTGAAAACGAATTGCCTTTAGAAGTGATAAAAAAAAAAGTTGAGCTTTTATATAGCGGATTATCCACTAAGCGTGCTCAAAGCGCTTTACAAAGGGGTCCCTGACCAACAGCAGCCGCTTAATATGTAGGACGATATATGACGCCTGTTAGGTGAGAATTCTTTTTTTTTTTTCAACCAAGACAACGCTATTAACGGCCAGGTACTCAATTTACACATGAGTATATTGAGAGAATGTGAGTAAAGAGCGTTTTCCAAAGACGCCGAACAAGGCTCGAACCCAGTACTTTATGATCCCAAAGTGATTCTCATACCACAAGACCACATACCGCAAGATTTGGAGGAATAAAAATAATTAAAAAAAAACAAAAACAAAAAAAAAAACATTTATAACAAAAGTATCGGCTTCATCAGGGGAACGAAAAAGCGTGTCACGTGATTTCAAATATTTTCTGAGTGTTTTTTTTCTTGGTGCTTTTCCTGAAAGGAAATTTACCCTCATTAGGGTTCAATAGTCTGATGTCACGTCCGCCCAGCAACGAGCAGCTTGGTTCTAAACAAAGGAAATCGGTTCTTTTTATTCTTCATGCTGGCTAGAACATTTTCACTTGTCATGTGATCGGAATGTATAAAAAGTCAAATCATGATCAGATTTATAATGCTTTCCTCCTCTGGATACACTTTTATGCTCGTCGACTGGGTGGGGATCCTGACCTCCCATAGCGGGCAGGGGGGTTCATACTGTGTCTTCTATCCCCTTATATCTGTTTTCCAACATGCTTTCTGTCTTTGTCTTGGAATGAGATTACTTAGTTTTTTTTTCCTGGCCCTGGTCGGAGTCCTGGCTGGGAGGGAAACAGTCAAATGCATAGTTTTTGTTTTGGGAGATGATATGTTTTTCCTTGTAAATCATCTCTCTGTTATGTATTAATATATTTGTTATTTTTGAATGTATAATGTAAGCATTTGAGTGTGTTTCTCTTTGTTGGATTTTGTGCTTGTGTCCGGATGAGACTTATGGGTGATCTCAAACTAAGTAAATTGATGGTATGCTCTTGGAATCTACATCTGATCCCTATTTGTTCTCAGTTCCCCCATGTCTTACTTTTTCTTGGGTGCTTTAATTGTAGTTCTAGAACTTTTTACTATCCCATTTTATTCCTTTTTACTGGCGCTGATATAACCTTAATGTGTTGCCAGCGCCGTAAAACCCTTAAAAACAAAAACAAAACAAGTATTTCATGAGGGCGTCCGCCAATTGTTCCGATAGTTTAGAACCAGTTACTAAGTTACCATGCGTCATTACGAGGGAAGTGACGTCACGACTGTTGAACCCTAATAACATACGAAGACATGTTTGAAATATATAAAAACTGTATGTATTCTCATTTTTTAAAAAGTAAATACAAATATCCATGATAATGAATGATAAATGTGACCTCGACAAGCTCGGATATGATTTCAATGTATTAAATATGTACGCGCCGATACCAGTCTTTCCTAATAGATGGTATGCGCTTGGCTAAGAAGCTCACAACATTGCCATCCGGAAGTATAACGGGCCAACACACAACTCTGTGAAACTATGAACTTTTATAGCCTGGTTAATACAGTTAAGTGAGAATTATTCATATACGTGGATGGCAAAAAACAATAACAAAAGCCCGAGTGACGTCAACTTCATTCAATCTATAGATAGAGATGTGCGGCTATGTGGTCTTGTGGTATGGCACTCGATTTCGCATCGAAAGGTCCTGGGTTCGAGCCTGACTCGGGGGCATAGTTGAGTCCTCGCACGAGAGACGCATGCGCACAACCAACATGACGTTCTCTCTAATAACTTTTTCCGCCGGTGACGTCACAGACCATGGGTGACGTCCAATCAAGGGACGCTACTCTTCCGCTAATCTCATTCCCTATACTATTTTGGAGACTCGGGTTAAAGGAGATATAATTTGACATGTGGTGTTTTGTTGTCCGAAATTTAAGGGCTGGGATAAGGAGGGCTCATAAATTGAAATTAATATCAAATCAAGTGGATTGAAAATCTCAATGGGGTGGGACCACAATAGCGAGATAGCTGCTGTACGATCGTGGTACGCTTTTAATTAAAATCTGAAAAGAGCGAAATAAATATTTTCTCACTTTCACTTTCATATTCTCATGACATGCATTCTAAAAAGAAACCCTGGTCATAAAGTATCTGTCTGGTAAAAACGTTATTAAAAGGGGGAGGCGAGGGGAGGGGGGGGGGGGGTAGCATTAAGTTTTTGTGAATATAACGATGCTTTTTCTTCGGATATTTTGATTAATAAGATGAATCTGATAAAGAAAATGTTATTTGTATTGTAAAAATGTGACAATTTCCCTACAGTTGGTAAAGATAGGGATAAAGAGATCGGACGCATTTTGAGTTTATTTGATTTACTGTCTGAAATGATCTACATTCTAACATACACTTAACCGGATGAAAAAATATGTTAATAGAGAATTTGAATTTTAAAAAGATCAGAAATATGATACTTTGTGTTAATTCACTTTATGAAATGATGTTAATTCTACATAACACCACGAATAAACTTCTGGGTGAGGTTCCTGGTCTCTCGCAATGGGCAGGGTGGCAATTACTGTGTCTTCTATCCCCTTATTTAATATGTCTTTCAATTTGCTTTCTGGCTTTGTCTTGGAATGGGATTACCTGATTTTCCCCTGGCCCTGGTCGTAGTACTTAGCTGGGAAGAAAACAGTCAAATGCATAATTAATGTTAGTTATTGTTTTGGGAGATGATATTCTTTTCCTTGTAAATCATCTCTCTGTTATGTATTATTATATTTGTTACTTTGAATGTTTAATGAAAGCATTTGAGTGGATTCCTCTAAGTAGGATTTTGTGCTGGTGCCTGGGTGAGACATTCAGGTGGTCTCAAACTAAGCACACTGATAATGTGCTCTTGGAATCTACATCTGCTCCCTATTTGAACCAATTCCCATTTGTCTTACTTTCTCCTCAAGTCCTTCTAATCGTACATCTTCCTTTTTTTTTACTGGCGCTGATATGACCGAAATGTGTTGTCTGGGTGGGGATCCTGACCTCCTATAGCGGGCAGGGAGGTACATACTATGTCTTCTATCCCCTTATATCTGTTTTCCAACATGCTTTCTGTCTTTGTCTTGGAATGAGATTACTTTTTTTTTTTTCCTGGCCTGGTCGGGTCGTGGATGGGAGCGACACTCGAACCCAGGACCTTACTATCCGAAGGCGAGTAGCGTACCACTCGACCACAAAGCCACACATGGCATGCAAAAAATTTTCAGATTTTTATCTTCTCTAACTCGGTGGATACCCTAGCTGAGAGGGAAACAGTCGAATGTATAGTTAGAGGTTTGGGAGATGATATTTGTTCATTGTAAATCATCTCTTTGTTATGCACTTCATTATGTTTTGTTTACATAATATTATACATGATTTGTAAATATTCGAGTGTATTCCTCTTTGTGGTGACCTGTGCTGTTGTCTGGATGAGATTTTAAAGTGATCTCAAATCTTAAGTACTTTGATGATGTGCTCTTGGAATCTACATATGTTCCCTATTGAACCGATTCCCATTGGTCTTACCATTTCTTGGATGCTTTGGTTGTAATTATTCCTAACTTTCTACTATCTTAACCCCCCCCCCCTTTTTTTTTTTTTTAATACTGGCGCTGATATGATTTTAATGTGTTGCAAGCGCCGTGAAACCATTAAAAACAAAAACAAACAAAAACAATTATCTTCTATAAGTGCTGATCCCTAATTTTCACTTTCCCTTGTTTTTGTTTTTTTTTTTGTTTTTGTTTTTTTTTTTTTTTTTTTTTTTTTTTTTTGTTTTTTTGTTTTTTTTTGTTTTTTTGTTTTGTTTTGTTTTTATTTTTTTGGGGGGGGGGGGGGGGTTGTTGCTGTTGTTTTACCCGATGAACACAAGATTTTAAGTCTCAGTGAGGACAAAGTGGTGCTATAGGGAATGAGATTAGCGGAAGAGTAGCGTCCCTTGATTGGAAGTCCCGAGCGGAAAAGTTATTAGAGAGAGAACGTCATGTTGGTTGTGCGGCATGAGACACTTCACCGAAAGAGAGGACGAGAGAGACGCATGCGCAAAACCATTTTGACGTTCTCTCTGTAAGGTGACGTCCAATCAAGGGACGCTACTCTTCCGCTAATCTCATTCCCTATAGTGCTACAGTAGCGCCAACGTCTCCGAGAATCAGAAAGCGAGGAGCTCTACACTCTGTTAGAATTGGTCGATTTTCAATTGGTGGTGGGAAGGGAATGAATAAGAGACCAAAAAAACAAACAAACAAAAAACAATTACAAAAAAAAAATATATAAAAAATAAAAATAGGCCAAAAAAATTTTTTTAAAAAAAACAACAACCAAAACAAAACTAAAAAATTTAATAGAAAATATATCCCTGAAATTTCATGTTAAGCTTAGAATTAAATATGAACGTTTGGATTCATTCCGACATACACAATGCTATCTGGAGACGCTTCGTCACATAAATATTGCAGTTGCAGGTCGGTGATATGAGAACGAGCAAAGTTGGAACACGACAAAAAGAAACCCCAAGAGATGAAGTGAGTAGAAAAGTGCCAGAAGACAATGGAGAATAAAAAATTTTCGCGGCGGTGATGGGGGTTTGAACCCGCGACCTTACTGGTACAACTCCGCCAGGCCGGTGAGAGCGTGACTCTACCGTATGAGCTATCCACGATCCCGGTACGACGGTAGAGTCACGCTCTCACCGGCCAGGCGGAGTTGTCGTACCAGTAAGGTCGCGGGTTCAAACCCCCATCACCGCCACAAAAAAATGTATTCTCCATTGTCTTCTGGCACTTTTCTACTCACTTCATCTCTTGTTGTCACCAACATAAGTGCCTGCTCCACTCACTTTTCTGAATCAAAAATAAACCTCCAGTCGGAGGCCAGACAGTACAGGGGTCCAACATCCGTTCATGATAGCTATTATTATTATTATTATTATTATTATTATTATTATTATTATTATTATTATTATTATTATTATTATTATTATTATGTCCGTTAGATTGATCATTATGGTTATGGTTATCATTACCACGTATTGAATTGTAACCGTATCTTGGACAAATTTGCAGTCATTCATAATTTATTGCACATTTATATTATATCAGTGTTCCTGTCATATAAATATAACCAGACCTGCCAAGTTTAACGAAATATTCGTAGAATTACGACATTTTGGCTCCAATTTCCGAACGTCGAGACCATAAATTTCTAAGCCATAATACTCACTGAAAATAACATTTGATTTCAGATTAGTCTACAAACTTTTGAGGATTTTGAAGTGTTATCTTAACATTGTGAGGGTAAAATAATTATTAATCTGTAAAGTCAACTACAGCGAATTGGAGGGGGCACGTGGCTCAGTGGTACGGTCTTTGCTTCGTACCCAAAAGGCACCGAGTTCGGCGCTGCACTGCGGCTGACGCCTGGGTTATTCCTATCTTCCCTTGGGATAGACTCTAAAGGCAAATTTCCCCTTGGGGATGAATAAAGGGAATTTTTTAAAAGTTTTTAAAATTTTTTTACTACAATTTCTATCTCCTAAAAACTACGATTTTTCACATTTTCACGTTGGCAGGTAATTATAACATCTAGCCTATAACTAAACTGCCAGGTTGGACATAAGTGGCGAAAACTTCGCTCCGCCCACAGGTGAAATAGGGAATGAGAT
The DNA here is from genome assembly GCF_034508935.2 of Berghia stephanieae. Classification (NCBI taxonomy): domain Eukaryota; kingdom Metazoa; phylum Mollusca; class Gastropoda; order Nudibranchia; family Aeolidiidae; genus Berghia; species Berghia stephanieae. The sequence continues at coordinate 45,125,893 of NC_088369.1, forward strand.
TCTGGGTGGGGATCCTGACCTCCCATAGCGGGCAGGGAGGTACATACTGTGTCTTCTATCCCCTTATATCTGTTTTCCAACATGCTTTCTGTCTTTGTCTCGGAATGGGATTACTTGGTTTTGTCCTGGCACTGGCCGGAATCCTAGCTGGGAGGGAAACAGTCAAATGCATAGTTATTGTTTTGGGAGATGATATTTTTTTCCTTGTAAATCATCTCTCTGTTATGTATTATTATTTTTATTTTGAATGTATAATGTAAGCATTTGAGTGTGTTCCTCTTTGTTGGATTTTGTTCTTGTGTCTGGATGAGACTTGTAGGTGATCTCAAACTAAGTACAATGGTGGTGTGCTCTTGGAATCTACATCTGTTTCCTATTTCTTCTCAGTTCCCCTTTGTCTTACTTTTTCTTGGGTGCTTTAATTGTAATACTAGAACTTTTTACTATCCCATTTTCTTCATTTTTACTGGCGCTGATATAACCTAAATGTGTTACAAGCGCCGTAAAACCCTTAAAAACAAAAACAAACAAGGGAATGAGATTAGCGGAAGAGTAGCGTCCCTTGATTGGACGTCACCCATAGTCTGTGACGTCACCGGCGGAAAAGTTATTAGAGAGAGAACGTCATGTTGGTTGTGCGCATGCGTCTCTCGTCCTCGCGGAACATGACGTTCTCTCTCTAATAACTTTTCCGCCGGTGACGTCACAGACTATGGGTGACGTCCAATCAAGGGACGCTACTCTTCCGCTAATCTCATTCCCTATAAAAGCAACGACAGAATCCATGAATGTGTTTCTCATCATGTTTTATTGACCAGTCTAACTCCTCGTCCCCGACGTTATTCTATTGTAACAATTAGCTACTATAATTATTACCATCATTCTGACGCCTCAAAGCAAATTTCGGGCTTGGACTTTTATCCGTCTCTGTATTTTATAAAGCAGCGACGACAGGATATAATAATAATAATATAGGTAGTGAAAGAAGTGCTCCGCCCAGAATGGAATGTTTTATGGCCAAACCTCGACTGTTTCGTTTTCTTTTTTTTTTTTGGCCATCATCGTGTTATATTGACCATTCCTGATGTTATTCTATTGTAATAATTACTATAATTATCATCATAATTCTCGTGCCCAAAAGCAACTTCCAGTTTAACGCTTAACGACGACAAATAAAACGAGCAGAGAGAAGAATGCGACGAGTCTACGACTAAGACCACGATCATAATAAATATTATAAATGGACTCCGACAGCTCTTATTAATGCATCACTGCGCACACCGGAAATAAATCGTTTTGTCCAATTAAATTGGTGCACTGATGGTCAAGGGGCGGGTATAATTGCAAGGGTCGAAACAGAATTCATTTAGTAGGAATTACAAAAGAATTGTGCGAAATCTCAATGAAGTGTACATTATGATTGTGAAAGTGGTCCGTCATAGAAATTGTGTCGGAAATGGCTTAAATAAAGTCTGTTCCCGATAGCTCAGCTGGTAGAGCACTTAACTCGCAAACAAAGGTCAAGGACTGATCCCGGGTGCAGTCAATATTTTTTTCCGACAGCCTTATATAAGGGTCAGCGTGGCTCAGCGCTACCGTCTTTGCTTCATACACGAAAGGTACAGAGTTCGATCACCCGATGCTGCGCTGTGTGGCCTTGAACAAGTCGCCTTGCGCTAACTCAATTTGCGGCGCTGCACTGCGGCTAACGCCTGGGTTGTTCCAGTCTGTTCTTGGAAAAAAAACCCAAAGACAATTTTCCCCTATGGGATGAATAAAAGAAATTATTGGTCCAAGTGGGCGTGGATTAGTCTAGGACTTGCTTGGTAATTTAAATATAAGAACATAATTTTTGAAGTCTTTGACGAAAAGGAGGGACAAAGTTCTTTGTCCTGTTCTATACGAATGGGCCCGTGTTTATATCGCAGCAAAATCCTTGGGGGTCTGTTTTTTTTTGTTTTTAAGGGTTTTACGGCGCTTACAACACATAAAGGTTATATCAGCGCCAGTAAAAAGGAAGAAAATGGGATAGTAAAAAGTTCTAGAATTACAATTAAAGCACCCAAGAAAAAGTAAGACAAAAAGGGAATTGGGAACAAAAAGGGATCAGATGTAGATTCCAAGAGCACACCACCATTGTACTTAGTTTGAGATCACCTACAAGTCTCATCCGGACACAAGCACAAAATCCAACAAAGTGGAATACACTCATATGCTTACATTATAAATTCAAAATACGAGTAACAAATATAATAATACATAACAGAGAGATGATTTACAAGGAAAAAAAATATCATCTCCCAAAACAATAACTATGCATTTGACTGTTTCCCTCCCAGCCAGGACCAGGACAAAACCAAGTAATCTCATTCCAAGACAAAGACAGAAAGCTCGTTGGAAAACAGATATAAGGGGATAGAAGACACGGTATGTACCTCCCTGCCCACAATGGGAGGTCAGGAACCCCACCAAGCCTTGGGGGTCTAAGACATCCCACCGGAATAGACAAAAGAGAGGCAGACATTTGAGCACCTGGAGGAGGGCAGTCGAAGAGGAGATGAAAGAAGCTGGAGAGACATGGAATGAGCTGAGATGGCTGGCCCAGGACAGGGATGCCTGGAACTTTATTGGCGCCTCGTGCTCCACCGATGAACCAAGCGGATCACCTAAGCTACGGTTGGGGTGGGGGGGGGGGGGGGGAATAAAAAACAAACCGCTATGATGTTCAGAAAATGTATAGGTACTATTTTATTAGTACTCCATTCTCCAATAACATTCAAACCCATCATGATCTTACACCGCATTTAGAGAAGATGATAATAATAAATATGATAATAATAATAATAATAATAATAATAATAATAATAATAATAATAATAATAATAATAATAATAATAATAATAATCACATAACAATAATAATCATAACAATAATAATCATAACAATAACAATAATAATAATAATAATAATAATAATAATAATAATAATAATAATAATAATAATAATAATAATTTTGAAACCCATGTGAGAATTGCTAAGAACCAACCCAGACAGTACAGCGTTCGTGGCTCCCCTGATGTCATTTCAATACACACGAAAAGGATAAAAATAGGCCAGTCGAATCTTGATAAACTACGACTTCGACCTTGAGCTAACTGAAACATTTCTTTTTTCTTCTTCTTCTTCTTGGGTTGTTTTTAAGGGTTTTACGGCGCTTGCAACACATTAAGGTCATATCAGCGCCAGTAAAAAGGAAGAAAATGGGATAATAAAAAGTGTAAGACAAAGAGGAACTGGGAACAAATAGGAATCAGATGTAGATTCCAAGACTGGGAAATTAACTAGCTCTAGAATTGGATTCAGTAGTCTGATGTCACGCCGCCCGGCAACGGTGGCCATCTTGGTTCTAAACAAAGAAAATCATTACTTTTTATTCTCATGCTGGCTAGAACTTTTCATATGCCTTGTGATCAGAATGTGTAAAAGTCAAAACATGATCAAATTTATGGGGTTTTTTTTCCTCTGGATACACTTTTATGCTCGCCGGGGAAATCTTTCATACGGGCGTCCGCCATTGTTCCGATAGTTTAGAGCCAGTGTTACTAAGTTACCATGTGTCATAAGGAAGGAAGTGACGTTACGATTGTTGAAGAGTATTACAATTAAAGTATCAAAGAAAAGGTAATACAAAGGGGAATTGGTTCAAATAGGAAACAGATGTAGATTCCAAGAGCACTCTATCAAAGTACTAAGTTTGAGATCACCTATAAGTCTCATCCAGACACCTGGTCCCCACTAAGAGGAATACACTCAAATGTTTACAAATTATATATATAATATGTATACAAAACATAATAAGGTGCATAACAGAGAGATGATGTACAAGGAAAAAAATATAATCTCCCAAAACTAACTATACATTTGACTGTTTCCCTCTCAGCATAGGGCCAGGACAAAACCAAGCCATCTCATTCCAAGACTAAGTCATTGCAATTGGAAAACAAACGCAGAGGGATAGAAATAGAAGACACAACAATTACCTCCCTGCCCACTATGGGAGGTAGGGAACCCCACCCAGAGACACAGAATGTTATAAAATATAGACAGTGACAAGGACAAGAGAGCTAACCCATGCCCACACTATAAAAATCTCATGTGTGCATGTACTCTCCCTTTTTCTTTTTTACATGACCAATCCGTGTATCGTTATGCACAGAATGTCAGTGTTACAAGGGATTTTTTTTTAATCTTTGAAAAAAAAAAAAAAAAAGACTAAATTTTGAATAAAACAGGTCTCATCAGGTAAAAAACATAACGTAACATGTAATGCAAAAAGGGCTGAGTATTAACAATTTTATTGACGACAATGTAATCGAGGTTACTTCGATTGTCAGGGTTTAAATACAAACTGAAAGCGAGAAAAGAAAATAATATAAGACAAGAAAAAAAAAAATCAAAAAGAAAAACCAAAATCCCAAAAATACCCCCGCCCCCTTTTTTCTTCCCCCAAAAAAAAGAAAAGAGAGAAAAGGAAAAAAAAAAAGAAAAAAAGAAGAAAACCCAAACAAAAACCCACAAAATTTCATCACTTTTAAAAATAAAATGAATCCAGATTAAACCAAAGAATAAATAATAATTATATTACATACTTGAAATCAAAGTTGACTTTAAAAATTACCCGCAATTGTTATTTATTTATATTTTTTTTCCTTCGCAGTATGTGTTAATATCTTTTTTGTTTGTTTGTTGCTTTAGGTCTCTTCCAACACAATTGAGGTTATATGAGAGACCGCTGAAACAAAAAAACAAGCAATCTAACAAAAATAGTACAAATGTAAATCAAAATCATAACCTAAAGATATCATAAGCTAAATTATAAATAACCAAGAACAAACAGGCAGAAGATTTACAGGAAAAAAATATCCCCTGTCAAAAATACAATCACAAACCAAAGAAGCAGGATAGGCTAGTAAAGAGAAGAAGAAACGGCATCACTATCGGATCGTACACCCATGCGAACATCATAGGTATATGATTCAAGGGTGATGCTCCCATCCAACCACCCGTTAATATCAATTCAATGTGTAATTTTCAAAACGTCCAGAAAACGGCATCATACCATCGTCTTTGCAGACCCCCAAAAAATGTTCAGTCAGTCATAAATATCAACGAGGCCATTTGGTTTAGTATTTATTTACATTTCAAAATAACAATTGATTTACACAAAAATAAAATTGAGTGACCTTTTGTAGTTTCACAAAACAAAGATGGATATAAAAGGGTGTTAAATTTTACTATCATCTAGCAAATGCTATCAACAAGAAGGCGACACCAAGAATACAACTTAAAGGTTTTAAAATTTAAAGAAATTAAGGAACAGACACCAGTATAAGACAAGATAAAGATCTGGACAAGTGTGTATAAATGGGATGGGGTTCTTCTTTCTTGATTTGTCTGGCACCTTTCAGACTTTCATACACAATTGTTTAGATGTTTACCAAGAATACAACTTCGAGGCTTCAAATACAAATGCCCGAGTCGCATTGTCGCATGATCGTACTGCTGCTGTGTAAATGTTTGATCTTTGGTTGGGATTATCATAGGAGAAAAGGGTTTAATAAATAATATAAATAAAGTCTTTCTATGAAATGTTTAAACGAACGCATGTGTTTGTGGTGATCTGACGAGAAACGTGTCACAGATTGAAAAAGGATTGAATCCCTGGAGAGAGATCGTTCTGGAGTCGATACAAATGAAAAGATTCAAAATATCTTAATCCCCGTCGCACATCTATTGTTTTTACTTGAGTTTAACTGTTTCCTGACACCCGCACGTCTTATATTGTCAGTGCATGACATAATCCCCTTATATTGTCAGTGCATGACATAATCCCCTTATATTGTCAGTGCATGACATAATCCCCTTATATTGTCAGTGCATGACATAATCCCCTTATATTGTCAGTGCATGACATAATCCCCTTATATTGTCAGTGCATGACATAATCCCCTTATATTGTCAGTGCATGACATAATCCCCTTATATTGTCAGTGCATGACATAATCCCCTTATATTGTCAGTGCGTGACATCGGAAGGTGAACATTTTGGATTGCACTTTTTTTTTTCTGGAATTTTCTGAAAGAATAGGCTCCCAGAGCATTTTAATCTTTATTTGAAGTAAATCGGGCGATTTGTTTGTTTGTTTTTAGGTGTCTAACGGCGCTTCCAACACTATCTAGGCCATTTAAGCGCCCTAAATCGGGTGATTTTTCATGAAGTTATAGTCAGATGTATGGGAAAGGTATCCAGCAACTTTTCTCAAATTTCATACTTTTTCAACTTGACTAGCTGTAAAAAATATTTAGAAGTGAAATTAAGCTTTCATATTTCTCGGAGATTTACAACAAAGATTGATTTAATCATTTATGACAAGAACTCACTTTTGATAAAAATTGAACTTGGCAATATCTCAGTTCAGACCTTTTCACCATCCGACTGATTCTCACATGTCATTCACTGTAACGTATTTGGAAACGTATTTGGAACCAACCAAATAGAATCCCAAGTCACAAAGCAACCTTTACAATAAGATAAATCGAAACACAAATCATAATGTTCATTGCAAGAGTGCAGGAATTTCTATATTTTACCTCTGAATCAATTTTAACATTATTTAGATCTGAAACTGGATGACATATAATATTCCTTTCACATAATAGCTGAATTATATATCACTACCACCTCATGTCATGTTTATCAACACTAATGATCACAAATTTTCTTTCAAGGATAACTGACTTGAAATAAACTACAAGCGTCATATAAACATTTCAAGTATAATTATGATTATTAACTTCTACGACATTGTATCGAGCGTCAGCTCTCACCAGGAAGTGGAAGTGGAAATGGAAGGAGATTGTTGTGTTTTTCGTATTTTTCTAGATTCGTGTTTATGGAGGTTAGTCATTACATAAAAGGTGTACACTTTATATATTTATAAATACATAAATATGTTGTTGTTTTTTCACTCTACAACTGGTTTTTTTAATATTTTGAAAACTTAAAAGGCTTCCCTCGAAGAAGAAATATAGGATCTTATCTTTAGAAAGAAAAACAAAAATTCACTAGGGACTTTAATCTTTTGTTTGAGAAATTCAAATTTGACCAACAAAGTCAAAGGGTCACACAAGAGTGGCCTATCTTGATCCAAGTATAGATTTGTCAGAAAACGAAAAATAAAAATGAAAATATAAAATTTAAAACAAAACAAAAGAAGATGTTTAATACAAATATTTAAAAATTCCCATCCTCTGTATTTCACGAATTGGCAATGTTGGAAGATGATACCAAAAAAAAACTTTCACCCAGAAAACAAAACGAACATAAAATACCCATCAATTGATTTTAATGCCTGAAATTGAACACAGTGAAATATTAACAACAAACTAATTTGTGACGATACAGTCTATACATCCCTGTGGGGAGATTACTTCATTTTTGTATCATTGCAATTTTACCCAAGATATGCTATCCAATTATTTATTTTTAATATTACTAATTTTTTTTAATGACAATGACAACTAATTCTAGACACAATATACATCAGCATCCTATAAAAAGAAGAAGGATTTCCACACAAAAGTAAAGGCAGTTTTGATGTGTAAGTCTATCCTTGTCTGAACACTCTTGGGTACAAGGTGCTTAACTTAAGAACTATTACACGTTTGGAAGTGAATGGGTGGCTATCATAGTCACCAAGTGATTGGTAGGGATTAATGGGAAGGCATAGGGGCATCGAATCGTAAAGATATCGGTTGGCTACGATTATGCATTCTACTCTAATATTCACATTTCTCATTATCTCCTCTCACTTGGTTTTCACCTGCCTGGCCATTTAAGTCTTGTTGCCCTGTTTTTTGTTTTTAAGGGTTTTACGGCGCTTGCAACACATTAAGGTCATATCAGCGCCAGTAAAAAGGAAGAAAATGGGATAGTAAAAAGTTATAGAATTACAATTAAAGCACCCAAGAAAGGGTAAGACCAGGGGGAATTGGTGTAGATTCCAAGAGCATACCATCAAAGTACTTAATTTGAGATCACCTAAAAGTCTCATCCAGAGACGAACACAGGCCCCCACTAAGAGGAATACACTCAAATGCTTACATTATAAATTCAAAATAACAAATATACTAATACATAATAGAGAGATGATTTACAAGGGGAAAAATATCATCTCCCAAAACAATAACTATGCATTTGACTGTTTCCCTCCCAGCCAAGGAACTCCAGCACCGGCCAGGACAAAACCAAGTAATCTCGTTCCAAGACAAAGACAGAAATCAAATTGGAAAACAGATATACAGGGATAGAAGACACAGTAAGTGCCACCCTGCCCACTATGGGAGGCCAGGAACCCCACCCAGATTTTCCAATTTTGAAAAGTAGCAGAAATCTCTAGGATTGAGTGATTTATGATCTAAATAACGAACCTAACCATTATCCTTTTTTAAAATGTCTATAAGTGGTGAAGATACTTGGTAAGGTGAAGTAACAAAAGTAAATATGAATAATAGTAAATAAAACCAAAATCAACCACCAAATTGTGGGTGCCTCATCATACAAACAAACATTCTTACATATACACAAATGCAACATAACAATATGTCTAAAAGCAACATTTGGTCAGAAGGTATATCGGCAAACATACAAGTTTTGTTACAGTTTGAACCGGGTAATGAAATATCATACAGAGGAGGCAAGATGTGGTGTAACCAAAGCCTCTGAGTCAGGAGATACGTTTTTGTTTTGTTGTTTTTAAGGGTTTTACGGCGCTTGCAACACATCAAGGTCATATCAGCGCCAGTAAAAAGGAAGAAAATGGGATAGTAAAAAGTTCTATAATTACAATTAAAGCACAAAAGAAAAGATAAGACAAAGGGGAATTGGTTCAAATAGGAAACAGATGTCCATTCCAAGAGCACACTGTCAAAGTACTTAGTTTGAGATTACCTAAAAGTCTCATCCAGACAAAAGCACAGGTCCCAACTAAGAGGAATACACTCAAATGTTTGCCAATCCTATAATATAATATGTAAACTGAACATAATACAATGCATAACAGAGAGATGATTTACAAGGAAAAAAATATCATCCCCCAAAACTATAACTATACATTCGACTATATCCCTCCCAGCTATGGAACTCCGGCAAGGATCAGGACAAAACCAAGTAATCTCATTCCAAGACAATGACAGGAAACAATTGAAAAGCAGGTACAGGGGGATAGAAGACACAGTAAGTACCTCCCTGCCCACTTTGGGAGGTCGGAACCCCACCCAGCAGGAGATACATCATAAAGCACATTGAATGTTAAATGTCATAGTCATAGGTATCACTATTATTATCATATTACTGTTGAAAAATATCATCATCAAAAATAGCATAAGATATCCAATTTATAATCACTCTCCATCACCAAATAATATCAAAAGGTTTTGTAAACGCCAAGCCTTCCATTGAATTAAAATATACAATAAAAAATGCTTGCTTCTATCATTTCACCAAACTAAGAAAATCTCAAAGAAAATTTCACTTAAAATAATGAAAAGAGGGAGAAAAAAGGAATAAAAATAATTTTTAAAAAGGGCATGCATACCCTTTAACAACAAACATTAATGAAAAGACAAATTAATAATAACAAAAATGTTTTAAAGTAATAAACAAAAATCAATATAACAGCTTAAAAAAAATAACATAAAAACAAAAATACATTCCTTTAAAACCAGAAGACCATCTGTTTATTAAAGTAACGTAATTCTGTTTTTATTGTTGGTTGATGAAGGGTTTGTTTTATTTAATACTTGCTTCTGGCAACTTGTTATCACTTTTAATAAAACTTTTGCGCTTCTGATATTACTAATGATAGCATTTGATCAAACTGTGAGATTAAAAAAAACAAAAAAAACAAATCTGGAATTACTTTTTCATTGAAAAAAAAAAAAAATAGTTATTGCATAAACTATCACCATTGACAACTTGCAATTCATTCTTCATCCAACCCCGTTGATCTTCATAGTTCTAAAACTAGAACATAAACAATCCTACATGTTGACTCTCATTTGAGATGAGATGAAAAAAAAAAAAAAAGAGTCAGAGAGTAAGATAGTGAAAATCAAACGACAACTACGAAACTACGATGCAATCACACCTTTACACACTGCTGTATTCTGAAAAACAAAAAAAAAACAAAAAAAAACATGCCCAAGACATATCGATTGATTAAAAACGGACATTCCTCACATCAAAAACACCCTCAAACCTGAGACTTCCTGTCTAGAAGTCTAATGTTTTAAGAGTTTTTGCCAAGAAAAGAGACAATTTAAATAAATGATCCATATTTGAAAGACGAGATTTTAGACCCAAATATTTTAAAATGTTTTCTAAGTGCAGCAGCAAATGAATGAATTGGGTCTATACACATGCGGACACTTTTGATAAAATTGAGCATTTCTAGCATATAAGATCTATTTTTGTGTTAGTTGGGTGTGAAGTTTTGGGTTTAAAAAATCCTGAAAATGGCTGGTAAGGAGAGAGTTAAAACCAAACCAAAAAAAAAAAAAAAACCCAAACAAAACAAAACACTGATGTGATGATTTTCCTAAAGTTGGTAAGGAGAGGGTTAAGAGTTTTACGATGCTTGCAACACTTTTAGGTCATATCCGCACCAGTACAAAGGAAGCTAAAGTGGGAAAGTAAAAAAACAAACTAGAATTACAATTAAAGCAAAAGTGACCTCCTGCCAACCATGTGAGGTCAAAAGACCCCACCCATTTAGGTCAATGTCAACAAACAGGACGTTGAAAGGTTAATTAAAATTTTAAGTAACATCGGAAATGCCACAATTTTTTCTTCCTCTTTCCATTCTTTTTTTTTTTTTTTTTAAATTTAAAAAAAAGACACTATTTCTCCTCAATAAAAGTCTCAAGTCTCATATTTTGGCATAAATTCAATTTTCAGCTCCTAGTTCAAAACCTGTATAACACCACTTTGAGGCAATGGGTAGCATTTGTGACCATTGTACGTTTTTAACTCTTGAAATTTTTCAGTAAAAAAGAAGTGCATTTATCATCCTCAGTCAACACAAGTCTAGATACAGATAAATAATAACGTGAAGTTGAATGTAAGCTTCAATTTTAATTACAATAACTGATCAAATGAACGTTTCGGGTTTCCCCTTTATCAACAAAACAGGATGAATGAAACACCACAGATGAATGAGATGATTTGGTAGTGGCGTAGTTAAGATGAATAAACATTCATCTTAACTACGCCACTACCACATCATCTCATTCATCCTGTTTTGTTGATAAAGGGGAAACCCGAAACGTTCATTTGATCTGTTTTTGTAATAAAATTGAAGCTTACATTCAACTTCACATTATTATTTATTTCTTCAAGCTTCGAGCAGCAACATTTACAAGTCTACATACAGGGTTACCGATCCAGGAGGCAAAAATACAGAAAATCGACAACCCTGTAGGTATAGATACAAAGTCTTTAAAAAGAGTCAAAAACAATATATTTATCATTATATGGCATCTTATTTCCTGTGCATTGTGAGAAGCCCTTGTCAAAAGTTTTATCCGTTAATCATACAAAGGCAATGGAATATATAACATATGATGACATAAAGTATTACATTAATCGTACTTTATATTTAATTGTACAGTAAAACCTCACTATATCCCGTATAACACGCCCATACAGCACATGTTTGTCCCGCTTTTCTGTAGCGTTTGAGTGGACAATAGAAATTGCTTGGTACCCTCTGGACAGAACATCAGCCTTATCGCAAAGTGCTTGCTGCCAGATTTAATTAAACCCAGTTACCCAATCACTGTTGGGTGGACAGGATGGGGGGGGGGGGGAGGGGTCAGTTGAGGTCAGATACAATCTCAACTACACCTGGGATCAACACCAGGCCCTTTTGTGTTATAAATAACGATGTGAAATACAATGTAAGCTTCAATTCAATTACAAAAACAGATCACATGAACGTTTCAGTTTTCCTGTTATCACAACATGAAATGCAACACCACAGATGAATGAATGATGTGTAGTGGTTGTCAATTGATAACAACATGATATTCATCTGCTTTGTTGATAACGGGGAAACCCGAAACTTTCATTTGATCTGTTTTTGTAATTAAATTGAAGCTTACATTCAATTTCACATTTTTATTTATTTCTTCGAGCTTCGAGCAGCACCATTTACAGTCCCTTTTGTGTGAAAGCATGTTCTCTACAACTCCAAGCTACGCTATTATTAGAACCCCAAATGCCTCCCTCCTGCTTATTACTAATTTCAATTGTAACTTGTGGGAAGCATGAACAACATAATAAAAAAGGGTACGACTACTTGTCATACAAATATGTCCCGATTCCAGACATAACGAGGTTCCACTGTACAATTTCATTACAACAAGAATGTGAATGACATAAAGTTGAGCTTTGTTCCATCCCCACCATACAGTCTACCCTTCACACATGTCAAACTAAAAAAATAATAATTTTGATAGTACATGAAATCTTCAGCATTGTTATTGTTCATAATAATATTTCTACACAAAATAGACGAGCAGAATCAATTCGGAATAGAAAGTTTTGTTTTGTATCGAAAGTGAAATTTGACCATAAAATTGGTCGTCTCATTCCCTGTGATGTACAAGAATTCTTTTTTATTGAAGTCATTGAGCTGTGAGATCCATTTTGGGGGGTCAGAACTGGAACACCTCACCCCACCTTATCTGGAATTTTTTTGTTTTTTTTTTATTCTTTAAATTTTAAATATTTATATTTTTTTAAAAGGAAATATTTATTAATCCTTGTAAAAATCTGAATTAAAAAAAAAAAAAGAAAAAAAGAAGCAAACATGTTGCAACCTTGTACAAATCAATTCATGATTACAAAGATTGTCACCGACAAGATCAATTTGATCATTTAGTCATTTCTGATTGAAATGAACATCAGTTCCTCATTTTGATCCAAAATTTTGTTAAAAACTCTGAATATCACGGGAAATTTTTTCTAATAAAACAACTGAATTCCACAAAATGTGATTTGGTCGCAACCAAAAGATATCCGTATGAAGTAAATAAACCAGAGGCGTGTTCTGTAGTTGTAGGTCAGCAAAGCGTGTTCTGTAGTTGTAGGTCAGCAAAGCAAGACAAAAACAAAAAAGCTAGTTTAGCTGGCACTCAGGTCAACCTGTTGGTGAACTCTTGTGGAATGCGCTGGCTTTTTGCCTTGCTTTGTCTCATCTACAGAACACGCCTCACTCAGTGTAACTAATTTGACAACTGGAATTTCTCACTCAAGTTTACCCATCGTTAAATCAAAAGAAGGGAATAAAGGGCTTGTCAATCACTGGCTAATTCGTACAGACCTGCCTAATTGAAAACTGAAAAATTCATTTTTTTTTAAGGAGATAAAAAAACAAAATGGTAGTAGCCATAGTAAACTTCATAGATCAAGAATTTACTTTCACAACGATTGAATTACAGTTCAAAAACCATTACAATTGTGCAGTCCGACACCTACTTTCGTTTTCAATAAATTTCAATGACTTTGAGATGCTCATGAAGATGTGAAAATTGGAGCAGAAAGTTCGTCCTTCTACGAATCTATCAAAGCAGTCGGCAGGTCTGTGCTTAGACCAACATGACAATAATGCAAATAAATGTCAATAATTAAAACAATAATAATAATAATAATAATAATAATAATAATAATAATAATAATAATAATAATAATAATAATAATAATAATAATAACAATAATAATAATACAAAGTTTACACTTCAATGCCACCTAAATATGTGAGAAAATCAAAAACATAGCAAGAAAAAAAAAATTAGAAAAGTCTGCCATCTGTTTCGATGCTTAACACACACTACACACACACACACACACATACACACACACACACTAATTAAAGATATTAACAATTTCTGTTCATTGAAGTATTAAACGTCGAGTAAAGTGACAAGGATAAGTCAAGGTAAACTAGATCAGTTCAGAAACCGATTTAGGCAGTATGCGCCTTGAGAATCACAAAGTTTCTAAATTTATACATTAGCCGTTAATCATCATTCATTCTTCGCATAACTCATCACTAAATTCTTGACATTGATGGTCCACTGCATCAATCCATCTTGTACAACGATGGGGTTATTTACCAGGTGACAAAAACTGAATTCACTGCGGGAGGGTGATAATTATAAAATTTGATATAAAATACATTCAACTGTGTGTAGTCAAACAAAGCCGGAGTTTATCCTGATGTCTAATCTATAGTTTGAAATGGAGAACAGCAATGCTTGCTACCCTTTGGATAGGATGATAGTCTATATAGCAAAGTACTGTCAACCAGATCTAACAGACCCAGCTATCCTATGACTGTTTGGTGGACAAGACGAGTCCCAAAAAATATCATGGCTTCACACAGGATCAAACTCGATTCCTTTGTATGCGAAGCGGGTGCTCTACCGACTGGACTGGTTGGGACCCCCCAATCTTCTCAATGACAGACTAAAAATTGTCAAATCAAATTTTACGATAAGGAAATTAGATTTTGATTCAGTATTTTAGTTTGGTTCATACCATACCTGCCACAATACAAAGTAAAGAGAGTAGGTGAAATTCTGAAAACAATTGGAATTTTTACAAATGACAAGACAACTGTGCATCAGAAATTAAAACCAAATTCAAAACAATGTGAAAAATTAATTTATCCTTTGTTACAAAAACAATGTATAATCACGTAGATGGAAGAAAATGATATTCAGAAAAATGTTGATGGCGTGTATAATGATGGCGATGACGACGACGACGATGACGATCATTGAATTCACTCCCCTGCTGCCAATTATTGGACCAAAAGTCTCACTTGGGATGACAGCCATGGTCCACAACACACACACACACACACACACACACACACACACACAAGTGAACAAACAAATGGTGATAATGCTGATGGCAACATCATGATTATGCACAGAATGGATGCTTAGGAATAGCACAGTTAAAAGAATGTCATGAAAGGCAATGCGAGCCAAATAATTTTTTTTTATCTGTACAAATTATCCCTTTATAATTATTTTTTTACATAATCAGTCTTTACACACAAGATATCCTTGTATCTCTGAAAAAGAAGAAAAGAAAAAGACAAAGAGTCAAATTTGTTTCATAACATTAGAAAAATCATATTGAATAAAATTTGACAGACTTACATAAACCCAAAAAAAAAAAAAAATCCCTCAACCCCCTTTCCTAAAAACAAACAAGAATACAACAAAAAATCTGTAAATTCTTGTTCTTAAATTTGACTTTGCGGGAAAAAAAAAAACATCATATACCCACAATGCTCTTGCTTACATGAATTATCATTTTAAAAATCTTAAGAATTAAATGTGCTCTTCTTCAGATTTGTCGTACATACGTGTCTGAGCAAGAATACAATAATTGTTAATCACCTTTTCTCCCACGTTCTGGTTTTAAAATTCGGGGGGAAGGAGGGAGGGGGGGGGGGGGGGGGGGGGGGAGTTATCAATTCAATAAAAAATTTTAGTTAGTCCGTAGGACAGAATCAGAAACAGATAAACAGGAGTGGATGATAAAAGAAAGGAAATTAACTACCTCTGATATTTAGTATAAAACAAAATTTCACTTCTCCAAATCTTCATTGAAATCAAAATACAAATTACTATCGGTTTATAAACGAAGGGCACAAAAATGGATGATTTAAAAAAAAAAAAAACAGCTAAAAGAACAAAGAAAAAATAAACAAAATATAACCAAACCAAACAATCTCTAAAAGAAAACAAAGGTGCAAGGCAAAGGGGACTTGTGTTGATGGCATGCATAGGACCACTACCCAGGAATTTCTTACCATTTATTAAGGGAGCAGTGAAGGTTGTATTGAATAATAATAATTAATTATAATAATAATATAATAATAATAATAATAATAATAATAATAATAATAATAATAATAATAATAATAAAATATAATAAATAATAATATAAATAATATAATAACAATAATAATAAAAGAAATATATATAGCGGCTCTACCCCATTGCCACAGGCTCTAAGCGCTTTACAGTGATATAAAAAAACAAAACAGATTCCGCAAGACAAGTGTTTATGGAAAAGTGATGCAAAATTCTATTTAAAAACAACAAAATATGATAATAATAGTATTACAACTTATGACGTAAAAAGATAAAACTTTAAGCGAGATTTGAAAGATGTCAACGAATTTTTATATAAATAGTATGATTCAATTTAATCCTACTGGTGACTAATTTAAAAAATTCTGTTGTTTTTTATAAAAGTTTTTTTGGGATGGTCTACAACTGTCTCTTGCATACAAATGAAAATGAATCTTAAGCACTTCACCGAGTTTTTTTGTTTTTGTTTTTTTTTTTTGGGGGGGGGGGGGGGGGGGGTGCGGGGTTTGTTTAATGAAAAGATAAAACGAAAGATTTTTTTTTTAAACAAGGAAACCAAAAAACAAAGAAAAAAATATAATTAGAAAAAAATGAATAGAAAGAAAACAGAAAAGGTTTTACTGGATCCAGTACATCAGATTAAACATCCTTTTTTTTTTTTCACAAAACATGCAAAAGTATAATAAATAAATCACTAACTCAAAAAAATATTTTAAAAAACAAAAACATGCAAAAACTAATGTTTATGGTATATATATACACACTATAAACATCATAAATTAGTATGTTATTAAGAGTAAGAGCCAGAAGGAGAAAGAAAAACTCATGATACCAATAAGGCTGTTTGTTTGTTGCCACCTAAGACCTGCCTACTTGGAACATTTTAATTTTTAAATTCGCAGTTTTTCAGGAAATAAAAATCACACATTCCCTGTAGTTAACTTTATAGATCAACAATTTACCCTTGCAATGATTTAATAAGACATCGAAAATCCGTCCCTTAAATTATTGTAGTCTGGAATCAACGTTCAATTTCAAAATGTTTTATAAATTAATGACTTAGAGAAACGCTCGTGAAGTTCCGAACTCGAAGCCAAAATTTTGTAATTCTTTTAGTTTTTCGTAGTTGTAGTAGGCAGGTAGGGGAAAAAATGAAACCGATAAAACTAAACGTGACAAATAAGCTGGGGTTCTAGAGAGGCAGAAATTTATAAAAGAAATCCTATGAAAAATCAAAGAAAAATAAATGGCAAGGACAAGCAAAATCTCACTGACATATCATTTTTTTTAAATAAAAAAAATAATTCAAATCAGGTTTTGGACATAAAAATAATTCAATTATGGCGTTAAAACAGGTTTTGATACTAAAAATTAACAGCAAAAAAATACACTCATCATAAAACACGATTCAATTTCAATTCAGATTTAGCAGGAAATTATTTTTAAAATTATGTTAGTCCATAGAGGATAGAATCAGACAACAGATAAACAGGAGTGGATAATATAGAAAGGAAATTAACTACCTCTGATATTTAGTACGAAACAAAATTTCACTTCTCCAAATCTTCATTGAAATTAAAATACAAATTACTATCGGTTTAATTTATAAACGAAGAGCACAAAAATAGATGATTTTTTTAAAAACCCAAAGAACAAAGAAAAAAATACTGTCATTGTAAAACATCAAGTAATTTGTATCTATATTTTTCCTATCAAGCTTTACCAATGACTCACATAAACACACACACACACACAAAGTTTTCATTCCAAGTAACCCAAAAATGTTAGTAGTAGTAATAAACCAAAAATAAAATGTTTCTACAATTAGGCAGGATCTAAACCCTTTTTTTTTTAAATCAAGAACAAAACTAAGAAATACTTCACGAAAGATTCTGTATAAATTGTAAAACTAGACCACCAATGAGTAAACAAATAGGTTTTCACCAACTTCCCTGTGCTACACGTATATTAAAAATCCAAATTTGAGACTCTCAAAACATCTGAGACATAGATTAAGATTTGACATTTGCAAATTGCAGGTCTGTCATATGTTGTCCAATGTGAGTTAAAACCAAAACTTTACCAAAATCCTTGTTGCCTAATGCTTTTCTATAAAAAGAGGGCAAATATTGAACCCCGATCTGTCAGATCAAGATAAGAATGTTTCTTCCAGAAAATTTGCACATCAATTAAATAAGCATTTTCATTTTTGGGCCAACCTGAGAACAAGTCAATGAGCTCCCATTTTAAAAAAAAACAAAACAAAAAAAAACAAAAATAAATAATCCGTCGTAAAATATCTTTTTTTTTTGTAAATCCAAATTTGAAAAAAAAAAATCGATATCAAGCTCAAATGCAAAATTTCCACCGTTATTATTTATATGATGTGTCACATTAGTTCCAAATGCCTCAGAATAGATGTGTTGTGATGGAGTTCAGTTTCGTAACACACATCGATTTCACAGGAAAACATCAGCTTAGCCAATTCAGGAGGCAAAAATTCACGGAACTTTTAAGCAAACGCATTGACGGACAGACGGACGGACGGACGGACCCGTTTCTGAGTGCTGAACTCCAATAGAAAGGCATTATGTAGTTACTTTTTTTTGTTGAAAAAATACTAAGGGTTTAAAACAAACAGAATTCCGTAAATATACGGAGCATTGGCAACATTGCCAGCTTTTTAAACTGTTTCACTGAGTTTCACGGGGTAAAATATTTATTGAATTTTTACTCAAAACACATCGACAACCCCTGTCTGAACTTTCAATACATGACATGACATTCTAGTTGAGGACTTCAATAGATCCAGAGTGACTATACTTTAATAATACACGTATCCTGGTTCTTACTGCAGGGAGATTCCAAATATAAATCTGATCGGCTCACTTTGTAAGGTTGAGATTTTGGCTTTCACTTACTTGCCCATTGATTGCAATATGGAGGATTTTAAACTAACCGAATTCCATAGATAAACAGAACATCAGCAAACATTTTACTAGAAAATTTGGCTAAAAAATCCAGATCTGAAGAAAAAAAATATCTAAATTTGGCCACCAAAAATGCTATATACTGATTAAATCTATAAATGTGGCAGCCCTTGTGCTATGCCTCACATTTGAACATAAAGCTGCTTCATCAAAGAAAAGAAGACCCTTTTACCAGGTAGCTTGAATTGTTCATCTATCTACTGCTATGTTCCAAATAGAAGTGTCACGTCTAAATTAGGGGAATTTTGGAAGCCTCAACGTTGGCATTTTATACATAAATAATTTTTTTAATGTTCCCCTTTTCTGCAAATGTTAATGTTACAAACAACATAACAAATCAAACAATAAATATTTAAATAAATATATAAATCCAGACTGAAAGGGTATGGAAGATTGTCAAGTTCTATGAAAAATAAAATGTTAACAAATATTTCTCAGTCGAGACAACCATGACACTTCTGTTTGTCACAAAATACAAAAAATTATGATAATCAACGACACTTGGAACTATCCCTAGCTTCTAAATCTCTATCTTTTATATATTGAAGTAAATTAATCTCATATTTACAAAAAACTTACCCTATATCATTCAGAACTAACTAAAATAACACATGAGAGAAACAGTCATAATAACAAAAATAGCAAATTTACTGTTCAATTCAAGTCCAGAGTAAAACATGAAAATATCGTCATCAAACTGTCTATCACAGTAAACATCTCAACCAAAGAATTAAAGATGACGACTAAATTTTCAAAAGTGGCGTTGATTCAAATAGTTAAAAATGGAGTTAAAGTTAACATTAAAATAAATTTTTCCATCATTTGGAGTAATAAGATTAGAACACTGACTGCCATCAAGAATAATTTAGTACATAAGGCTTTATAAACACGTCACAGGTGGGAATTTTTTGTTTTTGTTTTTGTTTTTAAGGGTTTTACAGCGCTCGCAACACATTTAGGTCATATCAGCGCCAGTAAAAAGGAAGAAAACGTGATAGTAATAAGTTCTAGAATTACAATTAAAGCACATACGGAAAGGTAAGACAAAGGGGAATTGGTTCAAATAGGAAACAGATGTCCATTCCAAGAGCACACTATCAAAGTACTTAGTTTGAGATCACCTAAAAGTCTCATCCAGACACAAGCACAGATCCCACTAAGAGGAACACGCTCAAATGTTTACAAATCATATGTAAAAATGAAAAGAGTAACAGTACATAACAGAGAGATGATTTACAAGGAAAAAAATATCATCTCCCAAAACTATAACTATACATTCGACTGTTTCCCTCCCAGCCAAGGACAGGACAAAACCATGCAATCTCATTCGAAGACAAAGACAGAAAGCAATTGGAAAACAGATAAGAGGGGATAGAAGACACAGAAAGTACCTCCCTACCCACTATGGGAGGTACAGGTGGGAATTGAAGATCTCGATTTCAGACAGTGCATGGAGAGAAAGGAGCAGGATATTTATAATATCAAAGAATCTTGAATCCTACCACTCTTGAAAAAAAAAAAATGTACTCTGCAGTAACTTTGAATTTTCAAAAAAGTACATTTATATTTATACAAAAAAAAACATTTCTTAACATTCCACCATTAGTTCAGAATAAAATATGAATTTGAGTTTGAGCTTCATTTTGCTGGTAAATTCTCACCAATGCAGACCTGCCAACCCTTCACATTCCAAAAGTGGAATCAGAACGCCTGAAAATAGGAATTTGAGACAAAAAATAGGAATTTCACCTTTTTAACACCCTCTCTTCGCTCTTTGTTATTATTCTTATCATTATCATCATTGTTTTGAAAATTTGAATTTTGGCGGAATAGTACAAAAATGAAGAGTGAAAATAGGAATGATTCCGCCAAAAGTGGAAGGGTTGGCAGTATTGCAATGTAGGTTACAGGTGTCGTTGATCTTATGTTAATTATAGAAAAATAAATAGAATAGTAAAAAGCATGCAAAATAGATAAATACCACAAGAGGTGCACAAGCACGACAGCCAGCAGACAACACATTCAAGAAGAATAAAGAAGACCCGCTGTGGTAAATGAGGTAGTACTAGCGGTAGTCCTTGGGTACCCACACGACAACGTCCGCCCCGCTTCCAACAACCGCCGTCTTCGTATTGGTCAACTCGGTCACCATGGATGCCTCTCTGTCCTTGACCTTGGACGGAGGGAACTCCTCCATGATAAGCGGCATATGCTGTTCCTTGCCGCCCCCTCCCATGCATTCTTTGGTGATCGAGTCCGTCTCGCCGTTTGTGATCAGGACCTGGTCCAGTCGTGATGTGCAGCGTTTTAGTTTGAACAAAACCATCACGATGGAACTCCATAACAAACAGGCACCTGAAAAAAAATGTGTAAATTTTATTACAGTGGAATATGCTTAAAATCAACACCTTGTAGGGATCTCTAGCCGTAAACAAATCGTACGGCTAGTGACCTTGGCAATGGTCATTCCTACTTCCGCTCTGCCTCGTCCCGAGCTGACCCGGCTCATATAAAAGCCGAGTGGACCTCTCGACCCTCTCTCTTATCCTACAGACACCAAACTCTCATTTTACAGACACTTGACAGACATTCATTTTACTCACTCATTTACTTCTTCTATCAACTACTACTACCGCCTCAGGGTAAGCTATATTTTTATACTTTAACTTTATCTATTTAATATCTAGTTTTAACTTAGTAATTCCGTAATTCACCATTAGCCATGGAGTCCTACAGCCAGAATACCGAGTTCTGGCAATCACGGTAGTTACTACAATCTCTTGTGGTCCCAAATTTTCTATTCTTCGTTGAAGTCAAACTCAAGGCCAGATAGATACAAATTAAATGCGATAATGGGAGACAACAATTTCATCTAAACCTTTAGATTAACGGTGTTTGCAACACATTCAAGAGTTACTTTGACAATTACTATCAGCTGTGAGCAGTCATAGAAAACATTGAGTTGTGAGATCCATTTTGGGGGGTCAGATTTGGAACACCCCACCCCACCTTATATCTGGAGTTGATTTTTAAAAAATATACTTTAAATTTGAAATATTTATATTTTTTAAAAAGGAAATGTTTTTGAAAATTGACGATAAAGTCAGCCTTGCTTAAAATCAACATCTCTTGTGGTCCCAAATTTTCTGTTCTTCATTTAAAGTCAACCAATCGTTCTGGTCTGATAACACTGGCTTTACCCGGATTCCACTGCATTTACAAAGCAAACATTACTTTTATTAACTCTGCCCCCCTCCCCCTTCCAATTTTTTTTTAAATTAAAAAAAAATGTTTAAAAAGTAATTTGCTGCATTTGATAAGGGAATTAAAGTACTGAACATACAATATAATTAATGTCATGAAAAGCAGTTCCATGTATTCAAATACAGAATGTCTGGGAAAAAAATTATTTTTAAATCTTCTAATAATGTTAAGCACAAGAACAAATAAAAAATGTTTTATTCGTTTATTCCATTTATCAAAAAAACTTCAGATGGATGAATTTTTACAGAATCTTAACTGACAATGGGATAAACCATTAAAAGTTCTTTAATCCATTATAGCACCCACAACAGTCAACAGTGCAAATTGACCTTCACTCAAAAGGATTAAGTCGGTGTTAAGCTTTGAAATTTATTATAGCCAGAATCGATTGTTGAGTTTGTATGTTTTATTGAGGAGAATGGATATCATATTTAGGGTGTATGCCACAATTAATTTGACAGTTTACATTATTCATTTAAACATCTGTTCGTTCCGACATAATCATTTTAGACGATGGACACAAATATGCTTTTTCTTGAGGAAATCTGGACCATAAAAGGCTCAAACCAAGAGAACTTGGGCCATTGGTATTGCATCTTTCTTATAAAAGTTTAAGAAAAATCTTTCTTCAAAATTTCAAGCATTTTTCGTACAACAGACTACCACTTGCCTTGCCTAAAAATCCTTATAATATTCTTCTTAATTAAAAACTGAATAAAACTTACCAGCCAAATAAAAGGCGTACTTGAAATCATTTTCTTTCTGGAGCAAAATACCTGAATGGGTGGAGAAGGAGAGTTTTTATTTATTTTTAAAAGTCTATATTACAATGCGGCAGAAGGTTTGTGTGTAACAGGAACAGTGCCAGACAAAGCAGAAACACAAAAAACATAAGGGAAACAAAAACATCATCCTGTCAGACTTGCCAAATTGAAAACTTCAAATTTAGTAATTTTTATGTCGATTTTTAGTAATTTGACACGGAAATTCGTAATTTCTGAAATTGTGTATGAACAACCACAATATTATTATTATTATTATATTATATTATTATTATTATTATTATTATTATTATTATTATTATTACCATTATCATTATTATTATTACCACCATTACTATAGTAGTAGTAATAGTAGCAGAAGTAGTAGTAGTAGTAGTAGTAGTAGTTGTACTTGTTGTTGTTGTTGTTCTTCTTCTTCTTATCATCATCATTATTATTATTATTATTTTTATTATCATTTATGTATTACTAAGAATTAAAAATTCGTAATTTTCCATACAATTTCATATTTGCCATGAAATTTGTCTAAAATTCGTAAAATTACGACAAATTTGTACGATTCGGCATGTATGTCCTGTGTTGACTAGTAATTGAATCGAATGCCCCCCGACACACGTAACGTTCTACTGGCCGGTAAACTGTTTAGCCTATCTATCAATATCAAAATTATCACTCCGATCTTAAAACTAAATAAAAAGTAATTTTGTTAATGAGCATTAAATCGAGGCGTGTACGCGTGGACATTGTTAATTTGGACCTGCTGAGTTCAAATGCGTATTTAGTTTTAAGGTTGGAGTGATATTTCTTTATATCGGTGGGCTAAATGGTTTACCGTTACCGGTATACCGGCTGGTAGAATGTTTGATGTGTAGGGGGGTATTAGACCCTCTGTTGTACTAATCATGTGTGCTACAGGAAACAGAAGATCCTAGCACCACAGGCCTGGAAACAGTCCCAAACTTGCCTATCTACTTGAACATTTAAAAATTCGAAGTTTTAGTTAGGAGATAAAAACTAGCAGTTGCTATAATTAACTTTATTGATCAACAATTTTTACCCTCAAACTGATGATTTAACAAACTTCAAAAGCCTTTTAAAATGGCTTTAAAAATAAAATATCATATACGCACTTCTCTTTTGATTCGATTTTATTTACTACTCTTTTACAAAATTAAGTAAATATACTTTATAATGCTTATTCATTCATTCTTTTATATAATGAATATTCATAACTGGCTTTAAAAATAAAATATCAAATACGCACTTCTCTTATGATTCAATTTTATTTACTACTCTTTTATAAAATTAAGTAAATATACTTTATAATGCTTATTCATTCATTCTTTTATATAATGAATATTCATTCATTCTTATAATTCACATTTGTAAACCCAATATCCTTTAAGAATGAATAAAAACTATTTATTTATTGAAAAGAGTGAAAAGTAAAATTAAAAGCTCACCAGTTAATGGACCACCACAGATGGCACCGAGTGCTATCATGAAGGACAAGTAACCGTTGCCCATTGCAATGTACTCTGGGCCCAGGAGCTCTCTTGAAGCCTGAGACAGAAAAGTGGTCCAGAAGCCACTGTAGAACCCAAACAGGATGGAGTAGCCCACTTGTCCGGTATAATCCTCAAACAACATGTGCGATATTCCAGTCAAAATCACCCCGAGGCCAATAGGGCAAAGGGCAGAGGTTACATCATCCAGGGTGCTGTTGGGACCCATAAATGCAAATATCATACGGCTTACAAAGCTGGATATCCCGACGCATGAGACGAGAAAGACGGACATCTCAAAAGACGTGCCTCTTGCCATGGCATACGACGGGAGGTATATATAGATAACAGTGGATCCAAAGCTCCAGAACAGGTTGGCGAAGCACATCCCGTGAAATAGGGGGTGTCTGAGCGGGAAACAGGAGAGCATTGGCAGGAGTCTGATCTCCTTCTCATGCCGCAGCGGCTTCATCACCATGCCGCAGACGCACAGGTTTAAGGACACTCCGGCCAGAATGAGCATGGTGCCTCTCCAAGCGAAATGGACGAGCAATTCGCGGATGAGTACAGGGAATGTGATTATACCGGCACCGATTCCAGCCACCATGATACTCAAGGCCTGGAATCTGCCATGAATGAAGTAGCGCTCAACGGCGACGACTGAAGGGGAGCAGGCTAGACCAAATCCCAGTCCTGTGAAAATATAGGTACAGATTTATTTTAATATTACATTTATAATAAATTTTTTAAAAAAAAGAGAGAGAGAGAGAGAGAGAGAGAGAGAGAGAGAGAGAGAGAGAGAGAGAGAGAGAGAGAGAGAGTGAGAAAGAGAGAGAGAAAGAGAAAGAGAGAGAGAGAGAGAGAGAGAGAGAGAGAGAGAGAGAGAGAGAGAGAGAGTATGAATCACAGTGAGCAGTACTCATGTGGAAAAGAAAATTTCACATTCAAAATATTTGAAATTCAAGAGAAATAAGAGAATAAACTAAACCCTATGATTATTTTTAAAATTTTAAGCTTACACATGTGGATAGTTTTATTCAACTACCAACATCATGTCAATTTTTATTTTAAAAAACGTACATATAATTCTTCAAAAAATGTTTTTTTAAAAAGTGTTATTGATCTGGAACCCCATGAAAAACACTTTGAGTACATTTAGTAAATATTGTCCCATACAGTGGAGCTAAGTTATAATGACAACTGCCGTTTCAAGCGGAATTTCTTGATTTTAAAAGGCAAGACAAACAATCAAATTAACATATTATTTGGACTTAGATTGAATTTTCCCCCGAAGGTTGGAACAATGAGGTATCTCGTTTCTATAAAATCTTATTTGTCAATCCTTTGTATTAAGTAAAATTATGCCAATTTACTTTTTATTTATCTATTATCTTTTATTTTGGTAATTGTAATTCATGATCAGAGAATTGTGCGTGCTTATAAGCGGAGTCCTTTTCAGTGCACATGCTTATAAAGGAGTAAATTGATATAGTAAAAATTTTGTCACGCCCCAAGCGTGCTTATAGCCAGATCGCACTTGTAGCTGGATTGGAGTGCTTATAAACGTAGACCACCGTATTTGGTGATGAACAAGTGTGCATTTTTTCCTCCAAATTAGAAATTCCTACTTCAGATCAAGTATTTGATATCTCAAGTTTCTGGATCACTCATTAACTTTATATTTTAAAAGTTTTAAAAAAATAATTGAGCTTTATATAGCGCAATATCCACTAAATGTGCTCAAAGTGCTTTACAAGGGGTCCCTGGTCAACAGCAACATTTAACACGTAGGACGGGACATGACGCCTGTTAGGCGATATTACAATTTTTCGGACAAAGACAACGCTGTTAACGGCCAGGTACTAATTTTACACCCGAGGACGGTGAGAGAATGTGAGTAAAGAGCCTTTTCCAAAGACTCAACTATGCGGCAAGCGCGAGGCTCGAACCCGGGACCTTCCGATTCGAAAGTGAGTGTCATACCACTAGACCACATAGGGTTTAGTCTTATTATCGGGCTCTCTTTGATTTTGATACCGTCAAACTTAAGGCAGCACTGTATGTCTAAAAGCTCAATTATTTTGGGTGAGTGAAGACCTACCTGTAAGAACTCCAAATGTGAGATAAAGCTGGTACAGTTCCTGGACCACCATGCCCAGGGCCAACCCAGTGGCTGCCAACAAGCCTCCTAGCATGATACTGAACCGACACCCAAACGTGCTGGTGACAAAACGGAACATCACACCTGAAACGACACACAAAACAACTTAATTCACACAGAGTAACATATATTAAAAAAATTAAAAATTATGCCTTTTCCGCCACATCATAAGACATCGTCGCCTAGGCATTCCATGAAGGAATATAGATAACTCATCAAACAAGATGTCTGATGTCAACAGGAATCACCAATGTTGTCAAAAGTGAGCAAATTGGGGGTTAATAATCTTGCTCAAGGAAAAAAAACGAAAGTGCCTGAAGTGGGGCTCGAACCCAGGTCCTTCCGGGTCACAGTGCAATGCCTTAACCACTCGGCCACTTCGCTCCCCAGTAACATACATATATATTCCACAGAAAAATGGACATTCAAAATATTAGGCCACTCAATGATCATTATACATTTAACTCTCTCCTTACCAACTATAACAAAATCTTCACATTCGTTACGATACAACCAACATTTTTCTTATTCAAATTTCTCTTGTACAACATAAAAATTAAAGAATATGAACAGTGTGTTGTAGAGCATGTTTTGCTAAAGAAACTAAGTATGGCAAGAACTTACTGCTATTGTGTCTGAGTGATAAAAAATCTATTTTTGTGTTAGTTGGGTGTGAAGTTTTAAGGAAAATCCTGAAAATGACTGGTAAGGAGAGAGTTAAGAGCAAAATTTGATGAGAAAGTAATTTCTTCTTCTGGCTTCAGTCATACCCAAGCATTACTGTCCCATGTTGCATGTCCATAAAAAGAAAAACAAAATTATGGTGGCTTCCTGATAGTATGTATGTGGTGAACCTTGTTTATTTGTTCTTTTGTTTTTTTGTTTTTAAGGGTTTTACGGCGCTTGCAACACATTAAGGTCATATCAGCGCCAGTAAAAAGGAAGAAAATGGGATAGTAAAACGTTCTAGAATTACAATTAAAGCAGCCAAGAAAAAGTAGGACACAGGAGAACTGGGAACAAATAGGGATCAGATGTAGATTCCAAGAGCATACCACCAATGTACTTAGTTTGAGATCACCTATAAGTCTCATCCGGACACAAGCACAAAATCCAACAAAGAGGAACACACTCAAATGCTTACATCATACATTCAAAATAACAAATATAATAATACATAAAAGAGAGATGATTTACAAGGAAAAAAATGTCATCTCCCAAAACAATAACTATGCATTTGACTGTTTCCCTCCCAGCTAGGACTCTGGCCAGGGCCAGGACAAAACCAAGCAAATTGGAAAACAGGTATAAGGGTATAGAAGACACAATAAGTACCCCCCTGCCCACTGTGGAGGCCAGGAACCCCACCCAGGTGGTGAACCTTGAAAATCTCACAGTTACTAAGGTTGATGCATAAAAGACACCGAAAATCTTTTCTACCGTCTTGTACCAGGCATTATAATAGCAAGCAATAACCATTTTATATAATTATTTTCGCTGTTTTACTACCCAATAATGTAAATATCAATTAATTTAATTGTTTTGCAATCTTTACATTGACAATTTTAACCATTTTACAGTATTGAAATGATTGATAAATAAAGCAAAACTCTGGCTGTGTACCCCCTCCTGATTTATTTATACACACTACACACATATATACACATCGGACATCATATTTCCATTAGCCATTTATTCTACTGTGTAAATTATAACACGTCTGTACCAAAAAAAAAAAAAAAATTCTTTTGGGATGCAATAAATCATCATCATCATCATCATCATCATTATTATTATTATTATTATTATTATTATTATTATTATTATTATTATTATTATTATTATTATTATTATTATCATGATTATTATCCTATTTGATACACTAGAGATCAACTGAAACATTATGAAGTATTTTGATATTGAGAATGGCCAATCTGTGGAAATATACTGTGTTGTTTTTTTAAAAATGTATTTAATTTAATACAACAGGAACGTGGTTCGTGCATAATAATAAGGACATTGAAGGTGAGGGGCATGAATATTAATTACAATGCATAATCGGAGGAGGAATTCAACAAACCATCCTCTGTGATGAATGATAACGATTGAATCAGCTATTTACAGTTCAAGGTGACTATAATAATAACATGTTGCTGTTGTTGTTGCTGTTGTTGTGTGAATGGAGATTAGGTAACACGAATGGAAAACGATATCAATGTGCTGCAGTTTGAATTAGAGACAGC
Organism: Berghia stephanieae; assembly: GCF_034508935.2. Classification (NCBI taxonomy): domain Eukaryota; kingdom Metazoa; phylum Mollusca; class Gastropoda; order Nudibranchia; family Aeolidiidae; genus Berghia; species Berghia stephanieae. The sequence continues at coordinate 45,154,855 of NC_088369.1, forward strand.
CTAAACAGTTTGGAATTGGAAATGAAGCACAGCACATACTGTACAAGCCCCACCCATTCATTAATATTCTTCCTAACTCTAATAAAACACCTTTTAAAAAATCGGACTAAAATATATTCACTTCACAATATCGATGGATTTAAATTGTAGGAGACAAGAATTGAAGTTTTAAAAAGAATGATTCGACTTGATTAGTTCAGCCATGTAATTTCTGTTTATCGTATATATATAATACGAGAGATAATTTTCATGTTTTAGTTATATACCGTTCTTTTGACCAAGAATAACAGTTCAGTTAACAGTATTTTTTTAATCTGTTAAAACTTCACACTAGCCAAATGTCAGTCTCGGGTTTAATAATTTTTGGCAAGATGAGGGTCGTCATAATATTTTGAAATTGATGACGTAAAAGTTTTCTAGCCAAAATTGTGTTTTTTTTTTAATTGGCATTTTGTCATAGTATAAGGAGTTTTTTTTATGTAATTGTTAGACAGGCCCTGTTTCCCACAGTGTTGAGGTGTTGATTTCTTTATATCATACCAATGATCAATTAATTAGATTGTAAGGGGGAGATGGGGTGGGGGGGGGGGGGGGGCTTGTACTGTAGGAGACCTGAACTGAATTTGTTTAAAAAGAATCCTTTGTTTAATAATGCAATTTCTGTTTATGTTTATCATAAAAGGGAAAGATAATTTTCAAGTTTTAGTTATATATGCCCTTGTATGACAGTCTACGTATTGATATAGTCCCATGAGAGTGAAATATTTACAGTGCGTCGGGTGACTTTATTCAAAAATCCTGTATTTCTTTACTGAAAATATTCTTTGCTGTGATGTATAAAAAAATAAAATAAAATATAATTCCCCCAAGTCATCCCATTGTTTTGTTTTGTTTTTAAGGGTTATACGGCGCTTGCAACACATTTAGGTTATATCAGCGCCAGTAAAAAGGAAGAAAATGGGATAGTAAAAAGTTCTGGAATTCCAATTAAAGCAGCCTTATTCTTGGATGGATTAACTAATAAATACCAACACAGATATAATGACACGTCAATTGACTAGTCAAATCATGTCACTTTCCCCAACTTTAATATTTACATCATTTTACTCAAGAGCAGAGCTGCCAACCCCATCTGATGAGAATGTGTACAATGGGACCTCAAAATGGGGGAGATTTCATAAAAATGGGTACAATCCTGAAATCGACGAAAACTAACCATTGTGAAAGTAAGAGGAAGGTATACTTATATAAAGTCACACCACAAGCTCAATTGCAGCAACACTGATGTTCCCAAGACTATAATCCAATCCTTTCAGAATTCTACCTCCCAGCATGAAGATCATAATTGGTCAAAAAATATATGAATATTCACTTGGTCACCAAGGTTTCTCAATAGGCTAGTAATAATATGAATTGCAACTAAAGAAAACTGAAGTGGCTCAGCACACTAAAAATGGGTACAATCTTGGGGGAAATGCGTACAAGCGTAAAATATATGCTGAATATGCTTACAATTCCGCATTTTTTGCGGTTGGTTGGCAGCTCTGAAAGAGTGTCGACTGATTACAGAAACTCACCCAAAAAGGGCCTTATGATGTTACATCATAAAAGGGCCTAATGATGCTACATCATAGAATCTCGAGAGTCGCCAGAAACTTACTTGAGAGTGCGGTGACGTATAGAAGAATGGAGCCAATCCATGACGTCTCAAAGTGGCTCTCGTAGAAAATGTCCTTGAAGATAACGTGGAACACACCCAGGCTGTAGGTGATGCCGCATATGATGAACTGACTGAAGAAGGCTGCTACCACCACGGCCCATTTCCAGCAGCCGTCCTCCGAAGATGCCATAGGCGACACAGTCACGCCGCTCACCACAAACATCTAGATACTGGGTGGAAGGAGAAGAGAAGAAGGGGAAAAGTAGGAATTAGGGTCCATAAACCAACTGGAGAGAGAGGGAGAGGGGGGGGGGAGAGAGAGAGAGAGAGAGGGAGAGACAGAGAGAAAGAAAAAGTGAGAGAGAGAGAGAAAGAAAGAAAGAGAGAGAGAGAGAGAGAGAGAGAGAGAGAGGGGGGGAGAGAGAGAGAGAAAGAGAGATTAAGGGGTGGAGAAGAGATAGAGAGAAACTAAGATATGTAGTAAATGGAGAGAGGGGAGAGAGAGAGAGAGAGAGATAGAGAGAGAGAGAGAGAGATATAGACAGAGAGAGAGAGATAGACAAAGATATATATATATATATATATATATATATATATATAGAGAGAGAGAGAGAGAGAGAGAGAGAGAGAGACAGAGAGAGATAGAGAGAGATAGATAGAGAGAGAGATAGAGAGATAGATATGACACAGAGAGAGATAGAGAGAGAGAGAGATAGATAGGGAGAGAGAGAGAGAGAGAGAGAAAGAGAGAGAGAGAGCAATGACAAAATCGAAGGAGTTAGCAGATAAGCCACTGCCGTAGGAAGAAGAAACTCAACTGTAGTAAGCCTCGTGTCAATTTGAAATAAGAATATTTCTATTTCCTATGTACATTACAATTTATGGTCATAACTCCCATGAAACTGTTAAAACTTTACATATCTAGTTCTAACAGGACTAAATTTTGTAGCGCTTGGCGTGTAGGTTTATTTACAAATAACTGCTCCACTGGTGACGTCCAATCAAGGGACGCTACTCTTCCGCTAATCTCATTCCCTATTGTGATTTAGTGGGTTTTTATTTCAACGAATTTGAGGTCAAAACCTTTATTATCCCTTGAAACGAACTTATTTTTTAAAAGAGGAGAAGAACAAAAAATCGGATTAGCAAGACGTTGTAGGATTGGGAGTGGGGGAGGAGAGGTTCTGCAGAATCTAGTCTAGATTCAGGATTTCATGCCATCTTATATTTTTTTAAAGTAACTACTGTACTGGTTTACAACCACTAAGATTTATACGTGTAATTCAATTTTTTTAATCAAAAAAAAAAAGACAACCAAAACAAAACAAAAACAAAACAAACAAAAACAAAATTAAAAAATTACAAAAATAAAACAACGCTTATACTTTTCACATTTCGCTTACCCATGGTGAGAACAACGCTTAGTGTGACAACAATTTAAAATGTTTTCATTCTTTCTTTGAGTAAAGTTACAGTCAGTGGTAAGTAAGCCTTATTTTAACCAATTTGCCGGAATTTCCGGCATATGCCGGCGAACTTTCACCCATGAGAATAAGTAAGTAAACGAATAAACATATAAATAATGTCCGCAATTTTCCTCCTACAATGTTTTATAAAATCAGAATTGTGTTATTTTAATTTTAACCTACATTCAATATAAAGGCGTTTTTCTTCAATAAAATACAATAGAAAAAGTCATCCAATAAAATAAAAAATATATTTTGCTTGTTTCTTTACTTGTTTTGTATGTTTTCGACATGTGACTTATACAGGAACACAAGAATGCCTGGACGGGCCCATCAGCTGCACTGACCATGACCTTTTGTTTTGATTGTTTTTAAGGGTTTTACGGCGCTTGTAACACATTTAGGTTATATCAGCGCCAGTAAAAAGGAAGAAAATGGGATAGTAAAAAGTTATAGAATTACAATTAAAGCACCCAAAAGAAAGTAAGACAGAGGGGAACAAATAGGGATCAGATGTAGATTCCAAGAGCATACCACCAATGTACTTAGTTTGAGATCACGACACAAGCACAAAATCCAACAAAGAGGAATACACTCAAATGCTAACACTATACGTTCAAAATAACAAATATAAAAATACGTAAAAGAGAGATGATTTACAAGGAAAAAAATATCATCTCCCAAAACAATAACTATGCATTTGACTGTTTCCCTCCCAGCCAGGGCCAGGACAAAACCAAGTAACTTAATTCCAAGAAAAAGACAGAAAGCATGTTGGAAAACAGATATAAGGGGATAGAAGACACAGTATGGACCTCCCTGCCCACTATGGGAGGTCTGGATCCCCACCCAGATATAAGGGGATAGAAGACACAGTATGTACCTCCCTGCCAACTATGGGAGGTCTGGATCCCCACCCAGATATAAGGGGATAGAAGACACAGTATGTACCTCCCTGCCAACTATGGGA